>NW_024356336.1:3378724-3473775 GCF_902729225.1 Pteropus medius
CTTCCTTCCTTCCTTCCTTCCTTCCTTCCTTCCTTCTTCTCTCCGTTTCCTGTGTGTTATCTCCATGCCAGCTACTATGTAAAGGTTTGAGGATACAGAGATGAATCATTTCAACTGTTCAATGAGCATATACTGCATGCAAACATGTTGGAATCCAGAAAGAGAAAAACTTATTACTCACATCATTCATTCAAACACTTATTGACGATTGACTAGTTTGTAGAAATGCTAAGCTGCTTATCAAACCCATTCTATCTTCCTCCTGAGCACGCAGTTAGGCTACATTTCCAGCTTCCTTTGTAATTAGGTGTGGCCATATGACTGAATTCCAGCCAACAGAAGTGAAGTGGGTTCCTCCTTGATCTGGCCCATAAAATCTTCCTACAGGTGATCTTCCATGCGCTGTCCTCAACCTGCCAGCTGGATGTCAACACCCAGGAAGATCTTAGAAGACCAGTTGGCGAAACTGGCAAAACTATTAGTATATTGTTCCTCTGGATAAACAAGTAAAACAAAACCCCTCCCCCACCTCTAATCCTCTGCTGACCTGAGCTTGCATTGTACCACGATACACCAGGCCATCATACCAAATATATAAAAAGTGATTCAAGGAGAAGATACATTTGCACTTCTTGAGCTGCAAAATTATAGAGTTTGTGGGTTATAATAGTTAGCTAGACACTATACCAAGTATCAAGGACATAAACATTCATTCAAGCCTTTTCTTGGCATTTGCTATGGTCTAGGCAGCATACTGAGTGCCAAGAATGTGGAGCACAGTTAATTAATTCAAGAACTAGGCTCTGAGGTTATGGAGATAAATGATAAATGACTAATAATTAATTATTATATCCACAAACATTTATTAGGTAACTAATATGTCCAGTCTTGGTGTTAAGCTTTGGGAACACAATGAATTATTCATTCAAACATGGTTAAGTTTCTATCATATGGTGGACACTGAGTTAGGCATTTGGGAATTAAAGATGAACAGGGCCCCTATTCTCAGGAGTTTCATCATTTGGTGGAAGAGCCAGGTCATGGTGGTGTAGTGCGAAAAGTACTAAAATAAAACTTTTTATGAGATTCCACAAAGACACAGTGAATGAACTCTGTTTGGGGTTAATAGAAAAGGGGAGCGAGCAGGGAAAACTACAAACGAGTAGGGATTTTATATCTGGGCTTTAGATGAGGGTTCGATACAGAGACTAGGTGGAAGGAAAATCAGGCAGAGGGAACAGCATGTGCAAAGTGGGTGTGTCCTGGGATCAGTGAAAAGTTTAGTGTGACCGGAGCTCAGGAGTAAGCAGCAAGGACAGAATCAGGTGAGCAGTGCTACAGCCTGAATCTAGGGCAAATGCTCTTGTCCTTGTGCCTGCAGAGTGATTGGAGCTAGGAGGGGTCAGAGGCTAAAGATTAGTACCATTTTGGACCAAGGTGGGAGTAGACACTCCGTCTTATGCCACTCACTCCCACCTCCATGGACAAGGACTGTTTCGTTCTTCCTTTTTAAATTACACATTCAATGCGAATGCAGCTATAAGATGTTATCCCACTAATATTACCCGCTACCCCTCATTTTATAATGAGCAAAATGATGATCAGAGAGGTAAACCATCCACTCAAATTACATAGCTGCCTGAATCCAGGTTTGGCATTTAATCTTCCAAGTGAGGCCACATTCCCAAGGTGCCTGTGGCCCTCAGCAGTGTGGGAAATGGGTTTCCAGGCCCAATGATGCAGAAGCTCTGAAACTCTCTGGGGTTAACTGACTGTATTTGGCAAAGGACAAGGGGCTTCCCTTCCCAAATGTAATCAGAACTAGCTCAACACTGAGCTTGTGTGTGTGCGTGTGTGCATGTGCGCGCATGTGTGTGTGTGTGAGTAGTGAGGGGCGTAAGGGCTGGGGGAGTCTTAGCTGAGCCAGGACCAGCCTGAGCTGTGCTGGGAAGGAATAAATCTCTCTGTGAGCCAACATTAATACAAGCTTGGCAGGTTCTGGGCAGGCCCCTGGTTGATTATGCCAATGGACAGCGGGGAGGGGAAGATTGAGCTGCTGGGGTGGCGTGAATGCATACTACACAGGGTAATACCTTGAAAATATATAGCATCCAAGTAGGCAGACAGCTGAAGGTAGGCTGAAGGCGGGTGGTAAGGGGGCGGCATCTGTTTGCAATTACAATGACCAGAACCCACTGAACAAAGCTCCAGGAAAGCATGCCTAGGGTGCTTACTTTAGGTGAGCTGCAGGAGTACCAATCATTCACTCACATGTTTATTGAGCACCTACTTGGTGCTAGGCACTGGGGATACAGGGTTGAAAGTCCAGACATAGAGCTGCTCTCATAGAGCTCACAATCTGGTGGGGCAAATAGAACTGAGAAGGCCATTATGCCAGTTCCATAGAAAGTGCATTAAGGAGAAGAATAGGTAGGAGCGAGGGTCTAAGAGGCTTAGGTAGAGGTCATGGAGGATTGCCTAGAAGAGCTGACATTTGAAATGAGAGCTGAAAGATGAAATGGGGTTAACTTGGTAGAGTGTGCCTGTGTGTAGCAAGGGCTAGAGGAACAAAGAAGAAATATATATATGGAGATCCTGGGGCAGTAGAGTGTTTGGAACCTGTGAACGACAGAAAGAAGGCCAGAGTGGCTGGTGCATGGAGAGTCAGGGCTCAGACAGGTCTGAGATTTAGGGAGAAGTCAGACCAAGCATGGCCTTGTGGGCATGTAAATGATTGGATTTATCTTAGAGCAGTGGAGAGCCTAAAGGTTCCAAAACAGGGGAGCTACTGACCAAATTCTCTGTTCTCAAGGTATGCCATTAAATCCTCACTGCAACCTGGTGAGATATACGTGACCACTTTTCATTATCTGAGCCTGTTATACCCGAAAGACAGTAACTAACTGAATACAGATTCTCTGGCCCAATATTCTGGACTTGTTACTAAAAAAGGTTTGAATTTCAAAATATTAAAGGAGAATTCCCATCTCCAGGTGTAGCTTTAGTGGGAATTTGACAAAGGTCAGAAAGCTCTGATCAGAATTTGTGAGCCATGGACAGTTGTGTCTTGGAGAAAGAGCCCAGTGTCACCATGACCTGCACAGGAGTCTGGCTTGGGAATGGCTAAGGGAGACAATCTGAGAATGCCAAGGGTCTGTGAAGAGCCAGACACCTTTACCAGAATGAGCATAGAAGGTGCCAGAATGGGCTGCTTACCCCAGGACTTGGGAAGCTGAAAAACTGCCTTAAGTATCTGGTCACTAGGAATCAGAAGGGAAATATGAAAAAAAAGTGAAATAAAATGTAAGATTCTCTCCCCTGGAAACATCTTACCAGCTCAAGTTTGGAAAGGGTAATCCAATCCATCTGCCAAATCTTTGCAAGCTCAGACTTGGCCAAAATAATGGTAATAATGGAAAATAGTAGCAACGATGTATTCATCTGGCAAATTAGTGGACTCCTATTTTGAGCCTAACCCAGATCTGGGCATTGGGGATAGGACAGAGAAAGTAGAGATGGAGCCCACCTCCCTGGAGCTTTGTCCAGGGTAATATTAGCTATGCTTTGTTGAAAAATTACCATGCGTCACTGAAACAAGATGTGTCATATATACAACTCCTTCTCTGAATCTCACAGCCACTCTACCAGAGATACTTGTAGCAGACATTGCTGGTCCTGTTTACCTGGCCAGTGTACACAGTTCCCAGCTTCTATGAGTGTTGCCTGATGACAACTCACAGGTTCCCCCATTTTGGATACTCTCCCTAGAGCCACATGGCTCAGAGATGCCTGGAGAGTTACGCACACCCAGGGACAGTCTGTCATTAATGACTAACTCTTTTAGGAGCTCCCTGCTTCCCGCGTTGCAACATCACAGTGCCGTTCACACTGCCGAGCTCCCGTGGGATCAGGTGGAGACTGGATCTCAACTAAAACCACATCTTTGCTTGGCTTCCTCTCCTTCACTGGAGAGCTAGACTCTCCATGTCCTTGCAGAGTTTTCTCTAGAGCTCTCCTGTGATTAACCTCTTGCACAAGAGTGCTCATCTGGGCTTCAGGGATGGGACTAGGGTGAGGCAGGCATGGCACTCAGGGCACCAAATTTAAGGAGGTGCTCATTCTCAGGGGCTAACGTTCCATTTGCATGAGCCAGAGAATGAGAGTTTACATTTTGCACCCTGGGTACCTGGATTGCTTCACACTCATCTTGAGCCTGTCTTAGGTTCTCTTCCAGGAAGCACGTCTCCACACTATCTTTAATGGACCCAACCCGTAGATGGAGACATGATGTTGAACAGACTAACAAATGTATCCAAGATCCCATAGCTTATAAGTGGGAGAGCTCAGACTGTTTGAAATAAAAATTTATGTATGCTTTTCCTGTATCTTATTATCTTCAGGACACTATGCCCCATTATCCAGGGAGCAGAGACTCAAAGGTGAGACAAGTTGAGAAAAGTATCAGATCCTTGGAGACACTTGCAGTTTTATCTGGTGCAGCCCCTGCTGACCAGCATCTAAACAATTGCTATGAAAAATAAATAAATAAATAGTTGCTATGACCATTTTAAGGATGAAACAAATGAGACCAAGGTGGTCAGAAGTCTGACCTAAGCCACTTTGAGGAGTTAACTCACTCTTTCAAAGCCTGCTGAGGGATACAATTAGGACTTGAATGCTGAACGTGTATTTTGGCTTTGAAACTCTGAGATGGTCTTGAAAGTTGAGTGAGACCTGAGAGACGACAGGTGTTGGGTGGTAGAGGCAGATGGCGCCACTAGAGGTTACCAGCATTATCCAAGAAGGGCAAACCGGACCTTACCTGGGAGACAGGGAAATGGGGGCCTCCCTCCATATCTATAAGCCTGAGTGTGTGAGGGTATGTGTTGGGGCTGGGGTTTAGTCTCTACTTGGCACCCATCCATGACTTCACAGCTGCTTCTGTGTTGCGTTCTGACACATTCAAGGCTCAAGAAAAAAACAGCTCTCCTTTACTCTCTTTTTGATCTTATTATCTGTTCCCAAAGCAGAGCAGTTGTGTTATCATAATAGTAGCTTAATTCATCCCCTTCTTTTCTATTTTAGCTTCTGAGTTGAAGCACCAGTTATGCCCACCATCTTGGAATTAGTAAAACTGAAATGCAAGAAGGAAGGAATGGAAATGTGTCACAGAGGAGCTGGGTGTGTGTGAACTTGGGCCAATCATGGTCCAGCCAGGACTGCAGTTTCTTCCTGGTAAATTGGTGGGCAGACAGCTCTGCCCAATTCTATATCCTTTGTCAACCCTCCTAGATTACCCTACTTCCCCAAATTACACTTTTGCAGATGTCAAGGGATGTGCATTCATGGTGCATTCATGGTGCATCAAGGTTAAGAGGGGCAGCTCCTTGGATATGATCTTCTGGGAACTTGGAAATGAAAGATATTATTCAGTTATACACCCTAATAACTGGGGCTACTTCAGTGGTGCTGCAAGGGGTTTTCTGAATGCATTTCTCTGCGCCCAGCTTCCAGTCCGAACTCCCTATTGCTCCAGTTCTCGGTGCTCTGGGAGTTGTTTCATTGGAAACTTACTGTGAGGTCTAAATATCTCTTTTAAGGCACCATCTGTGGATGTGCCAAACTGATGCAAGAGAATAGCTCTAAAAGTACCCAATTCATTAGAGTCTCGGTCTTGCACCACTTACTCCAACCCTGATTCTCCATAGGTGCTTGATAAAGAGGGTGTGCTGCCCTCTATGAAGATCTGTACGTCCCTAGCGCTGTCAGCTAGTCTGAGGACCAGGAGGCATATTCCTGTATGTTGCGCCTCCCTGGAAACCCAGCATCTATAAAATAAAAGCCGAGTCTTTTTTTTTTTTTTTCATCTTGTAGAAAATGTCCTATTTAAAAAATGTGATTAACTTTAAAGCACCCAACCAGGACATGTTTGGAGGGAGGTCCGATTCCTCCATTTCTAATGTCCCCACTGATATAATGAAGACTATACTTCCGAAGCATAGTTATTCAAGTATCCAAATTAGATTTAGTAATGGAATCCTGGGAGTTCTGACCCTTAGTCCTCAATTTCACATATCAGAAATCCAAGCCTACCTAGAAACCTGATTATCTTAGGTCTGGATTGTGCATTTACACAAATGTATCTAATTGCTTTAATTTTTTTTTTTATTAAAGTCCAATTGGCATACAATATTGTATTAGTTTCAGGTGTACAACATAGCGATTTGACATCTACGTACCTTATGACGTGATCACCACGACACGTCTCTTAACCACCCGTGCAAAGTTCTTACGATATCATTGACTTCATTCCCTGTGTTGTACACTAAACTTCCGTGGCTTAGTTATTTTATAACTAGGAGTTTGTCCTTCTTATTCACCTGTCCCCCAAGCCCCTTCCCTCACTCAACCATCAGTTTGTTCTCTATGTCTATGAGTCTATTTCTGTTTTATTGGTTCATTTGTTTTGTTTTTCGGCCACTCCAGAGCTAGTCTCAATGAATGTGTCCACCTTTGTGCCATTGCCCTGGCTGCCGTCCCTAATCCCACATTGGAAGACATGGGATCTAATCAAAGTCCTAATCAAAAGTCGACAGCTAGTAAGAACTCCTGAGTTTTGATGATCGGATGCAATTAGAAGTTTCAAGAGCTGTGGCTTCCTGAGGGGGCAGCCTGGATAAGATTGTCATTCTCCACTTTTATTTTCCAATAATCCACATGAAGAATATAAGGCTTGCTGGGTGATACTCAGGAAGCTGCTTCTCCTCTCTGAGCCTCAGCGATCCCCATCTGTTCAAATGGGTGGGTTGGATGGCTCAAAGCCAATGATTCTCTGAGATGAAGCATTATATGCCGCCTGCTGTGTCTTGCTTGGGTTTCATGGAGCCAAAGGGGTTTGAAAGCGTTTATCAGTTAATGCATCACTTGTTCATTAAAGATTCTTTCTGGACATCCTCATAGCTCCTACTTTTCCAAGCATTCAACCCCCAGCCCCCACAGGTGCTGACAAATTACTGCTTGAAGTTCATGGTCCCAGAGGCCTTCTTAAAAAGTCCAAGAATGCAGGCATGGCGGGGGGTGAGGAGGGAGAGTGGGAGGATTTTGGCTAGAAGCCACAGGCGTCAGCAGCAGGAGGAGGACTCAGGAGGTGGGGTATAGGCACCCCGAGATTGCTCAGGCAGCAAAGCGGTCAGTGGCATCCTGACTTTGAAAGCAATCCAAAACAAGGTCTGCGTTCTAGTCTCCAGTGATGTCACAGCTAATCATTAGCCTGGTAATTACACTGAAAGCCTTCTGCGATCTTATCCTCAACAGGGTCATTAATGCAAGGCAACCACACCAGTAAATGTCTCATTAGTCTTATTTTAGACTTATGTATTTTTCAGGACTACAGAATTTTAATAGTCTGCCTTCCCCCACTCCTCCCCCTTCTGTGACATTAATATCTATTCCACATGCCAGATTTTTCCAACTCTCCCCCCTTACCGTTTTCTCTACTCAGAGGCCCCAGAGGAGAGACCAGCAAAGAAGGCAGGTTGGAGTGGGGTGTCTACAGGGGTTAGGTCTTTCCCTTCTTCACTGGCCTCAGCTCTGTTTCTGGCCTCAGTCTTTTTTCCGTGATGACAACCTTTTCCTGGATTTTCTATGTCTTCTTCAGGAGGTTTCAGTCTTTTCATTTTAACCCTCTAAAACCTTTTTCTTCATTATTAAAGAAACACATGCTCATTACAAAGACAGGAAGAAAAACTTACCATTAACCTCAGACCCCTAGGCAAAATGATCTCCTTCTCACCTCTTGTTCACCACTGCTCGCAATTCTAGTTTTCCCTTTGTCCCTGGAATAGGCTAAATTTCTCCCTCTCAGGGCATGTGAGGATTGCTGGTCCCTGTGCCTAGAGTGCTTTCCTCTCTGGTCTCTCCTTCAATGACTCTTATTCTCTCTTCAGAGTGCAGCCTAAATACCACTTCCTCCTGGAAGCTTTCCCTGCCCTGTACCCATTCAATTTTAAGGTTGTACCTCTGACATTGGATGCTGTTGTCCATCTCTTATATCGCACATGTCACGATCATGAAGAGTTATCTATAGGGGGCATTAATTGATTACATTCTCCCTGACAAGGCAGATCACTCCAGGTGGACAGGGAATACCCCTGTGGGGTTCGTTATTAACCCTGTAGACCCAGTGTTTATCTCACCAACAGTAGATACAAAGGGACATCCATGAGTACTTGTTGAATGGATGGATGAATGGGTGGGTAGATGGCTGGCTGGCTGGCTGGCTGGCTGGCGGTTAGATAGATGAATGGGTGGTTGGCTGGCTGGCTGACTGGTTGAATGGTTAGATGGGTGGGTGGATGGATGGATGAATAGCTAGATTTATTTAAAAATACTTTTCTCTAATATTTCCTTGGCATTTTAGATACTATTGAAATAATACAATATGTAATTTCCTTTCTGAATTTTTCATTCTGCTTTTTTCTAAATGTTAACAACTGTAAGTGTTTTTTGATGTCTGCATAGAAGTCCATTGAAGTGATGCTCCCTAATTTACTCAGTTAATTACTGGCAAGTATTTGGGAAAGTGGTATTTTCTGAAGTTAAGCCTTTGGGCTCCAGCCCCAAGCGCCAGGGTTCCAAGACTGCTATGCCACCATCTCAGCAGTGTGACCATGCAGTTATGGACAAGTTTTATAATTTCTATGTGCCTCAGTTTCCTCATCTATAAAACAAGGGTGATAACTTAGGAGCATAATCCCTTATGGTCTTTTTTGCTGCTGGGGACCCAGAGACTAGCACAGTCACTGGCACATGCATGAGTGGGGGTTTAATAAATATCTGTCAAATGAATGAAGGACTATTTTTTTTACCTCGAGAAAGAGCTGCTACTCCAAAGAGGCCAGCTGCCAAGCCTCCCTCCCTAGCTCCTTCCCTAGAGCCCACGATATTTAATTAATATGAGCCAAGCAGAGCCCGCTTTATGGTGCTGGCCCAGGGGCCACCCATAATCGAGAAACAATAGGAGGCACCTGCGAATTGGTCTTGGCTAATGATGGATAGACCCACATGGAGGTCAGGAGCCGAAGACCCAGGGGATGGGAGATTCCATCCAGAGAGTACACGTGGAAGAAGGGAAAAGAGATGTCTGCCTCCTTGGCCTATGATCTCAGAAGGTGGAGTGGCTCACCATGTGCCAGGTCCTGGTGAGTAATTTACAGGGAGCCTCAGAATAGCAGTTGTGTGCTGTTTTTTTTTTTCCCGCATGTAGATGTGTTGGGTACTCAGACATGAGGGGCACTCCAGAGGGAAGTAAAATGGAAGGAGGGTCTTGCCAATTGTGGGGTGGGGTGCAGGGGCTGGGGGTCAGATGGGTACAGTCCTCCATTCTTGCTTTTTGGCTCTGGGTAAGTTTGGGCATTCATGAGGAGATCCATGTTGCTAACCCTAGTCTGGGGTCACTTCCTCTACTCTTCCAGTTCCAGTGTCTAACTTCCTGAAGGTGCAGCCACTTCATTTCCCTCCAAAGAGGGAGAGGGCTCTATTTAGGGGAGATGCTGCTGTAATTTCTAGCTCCGCAAGGACAGGGGACTTCAGGATCTTGGGTGTCTCCACACCTGTGCTGAACCATGTCTGGGTGGCAAAGAATATGGAGTGTGTGTGTGGTGTGTGTGTGTGTGTGTGTGTGTGTGTGTGTGTGTGTTTCTTGCTATCATGGGATACATCACAGTCACAAGGCCATGAATGACAGAAATGGAATTCAGATTACAAGACTCCCAGAGGGTGGGGTGATGGGACGGAGGTCTTGGAGAGGAAGGGAGGGCATTCAACTCCAGCCACAATGTCAAAGAAGTGTAGACCTCTGATGACCAGGAAGTGCATGGAAAATGGCAATACTGCAGAGAGCAGCACTTTAGTGTTTATAGAGCATTCTCAGATCTAGCATTGTGAGAGAAGAAAGAGTCGATTAATGTTCCTATTTGATGGACGTGTTAACTGCTGATTGGAGAGCAGAAGCTCTAGCTCAGGGCCCAGAGCTGGGCAAGGTCGATGTTGAGATTCTAACCAGAGCTTCCTGGTCAATTCCCTGCCCAAGCCACTGGCCCCTTCTGAACTCGCAGTCTCTACAGAGAGTGCCCCATCTCTCATACTCTTTCTATTTGTGGTAGAATACACATATCATAAAACTTACCATTTTAACCATTTTTAAGTGTATAGTTCAGTGGCATTAAATAAATTCACATTATTGTGCAATCATCACCACCATCCGTCTCCTGACTTTTTCATCTCTCCCAACTGAGACTCTATACCATTAAACACTAACTTTTCATCCTCTCTCCCCTAAACCCCTGGCAACCACCATTCTACCTGATGTCTCTATGACTTTGACGACTGGGGTTAGCTCACATAAGTGGAATCCTACGGTATTTGTTCTTTTGTATCAGGCTCAATTTCACTAAGCATAATGTCCTCTGGTTTCATCCATGTGATAGCATGTATCAGAATTTCCTTCATTTTTAGAGCTGAATGATATTCAATTGTATGGATCCACCACATTTTGCTTATCCGTCCATTGACGAACACATTTGGACACTTGAGTTGCTTCCACATTTTAGTGATTGTGAATAATGCTGCTCTGAACATGGGTGTGCAAATATCCCTTCAAGACCTCGCGTTTCACTCTTTTGGATGTACACTCAGAAGCGGAATTGCTGGATCATATGGTACTTCTATTTTTAATTTTTTTGGAGAACTGCCATACTGTTTTACACCCGCGGCTGCATCGTTTTGTATCCCATCAGTAATGCATCAGCGTTCTGATTTCTCTCCCTCCTCACTGACACCTACCTCCTAAGTTTTCTTTCTTTCTTTTTTTTTTTTTATAATAGCCATCCTAATGGTTGTGAGGTGTTATCTCATTGTTGTTTTGATTTGTGCTTTCCTAATGATTAGTGATGGTGAGCATCTTTTCATGTGCTTATTGGCCATTTGTATATATTTTTTCCATGTGATGTGTAGATGAGAGCTTAGGTGTTTTTGTGTTTGTTTGTTTTTGTTTTGTTTTGTTTTTGGAATCCAAGAGTTCTGGGCGTAGTCATATCTCCACCTCTCAGATTTTTCACAGTGTGACTTTGGGCGAGTGGCTTCAATTCTCTCTGGGCTCCAGTTTCCCTGTTGATGGAATGGAGGAAATTATTCAGACCCACGGGGGCTGTTATGAGAATTTGAAGAGAATTTAAGATTCTAGTTCTTAGCCCACAGGCAGCCCTTTCCAATGCTAGTTTATTTGTGCCCAAAGATTCATCATCCTATATTGAATTTGGGATGCTGGTGATCCAGAGTGGGGACTTGGTATCTCTGCTAGCTGGCCTCAGTGAGCAATCGTAGGCACAGACAAGCATTTAGGGAGGTGGTGACTCTGACTTGTGTATTTGCTTCTTTGAACTATGGGCTCAAGGTTTGCCCTAGCTTTGGTCTTGCCACTCTGGAACTTTGTGCTTGTACCTCAACACCCAGAATGTGGGGTTCTTTGAGGTTTGGAGGTCACACCCTGTTCATCTTTCTCCCTCATCCTAGGATGCCTAGCACATAAAACAGAGACTAGCTAATTGTTCAGCAAGCCCATTTTCCATTCCCTCTGGGCACATAGTTAGGCTGCATTTTCATCTGCCTCTCCTGCTTTGGGGTGGGACCCTTGAACTATGTCTGGCCGACGGGATGAACCACCCCTCATTGGCTGACACCCATCATGACCTTATGAGTGCTTGTTGAAGGAGACAGAGCCTCTTTAACTCAGTCTGTAAATATCACCTGTGTTCCTAGTCTGTTCCCATTCCATCTTGCTGCCAATTCAAATCCAGAGAGCAATAAATAAACTTCTGTTGGGTGACGTCACTAAGACCGTGGGCTCTATATGTCACAACAGCTGACATTCTCCTGACTAATACCCCAGGGTCCCAAGTTCGTTGGAGTTAGGGACCTTGCACATCTGGTTTTCATCTGTGTCCCTACAGAGGTTGGCACATAGTAGGTGCTAATTAACTTTTGTTGAGTGAGTCAGTAAAGGATGTCGCATCCAGTGGGTGCTCAGTAAATGTTTTCTAAGTGGAGAATTGGTGAGAGTACTAATTGGCCACTGAGATGGCCAATCTATGGATAGATGTGTTAACGTTTCAGAAGAAGGAAAACCAGTCTCCTGGAGCTGGGATCCTGGTTGGACAACTCGGGAATATTTCAGAGCTAGTGCTCAGGATGCTGGCCACACACAAAGTGTTTCCTAGGGCTGCTATAACAAAATGCCACAAACTGGGAGGCTTAAAGGACAGAAATTTGTTTTCTCATAGTTCTGGAAGTTAGAAGTTTAAGGTCAAGATGTTAGTAGGGTTGGTTCCTTCTGAGGGCTGTGAGAGAGAATCTGTTCCATGCCTCTCCCTTAGCTTCTGGTGGTTTTGCTGGCACTCTTTGGCATTCCTTGGCTTGTGGAAACATCACTTCCATCTTTATCCACGTGGTATTCTCCTTGGGTGTAGTCATTGTGAGAGTGTTAGGTGTGGAGGGGACTTTCATTCTTATGCTGGCTACACAAACTTGCAACTGAGGACCATTCCACTCTGATCCTGCCTCTGATTCTCACTAAGGGGAAGCCACTGCTCAGTCACACTTTCCCTGATTCCCCCCACCTTCTCGCCCCCTGCCCCCAACCAGGCAAAATTCTCTAGCCCAGTGGGTTTGAATTCTAGCTCTGCCACTGCCTCCATGTGTGAATTTCAGCATGAGCACTTTCTGAGCCTCTGTATCCTCCTTTGTCAATAAGAATAATTAGGTCACTATCTGGTCAGTGAGGTTTCTGTAAGGTTAAAAAAAGACTATGCATTTCATGATGACAATGGCGATGCCTATATGATGACAAAATTTCCTGGAAGACTAGTTAGTCCCTAGAAGATTGACGTCTGCACAATGTGATATAGGTGAATCACTATGAAACATCAAGTTCCCCAATCACGTTAGGGGCAGCCTTGGGACATTCAGGTCAGAGGCAAATCTGGCCCACTGCCTGTTTCTGTAAATAAAGTTTTATTGGAACACAGCCACACCCATCTGCTTACCTGTTGGCTGGGGTTTCTTTTGCAATACAATAGCAGAGTTGAGTCACTGCAACAGAGACCATATGCCTGAAAAGCCTAAAATATTTATTGCCCAGCCCTTTGCAGAAAGAATTTGCTGATCCCTTGTATAAAATAACATTGCATAAAATAACAAATAACATTGCATAAAATAACAAATAAGGCGTTTGCGCTTATAAGACCAGAGTTCAAAACTCAAAACTTCACCTTTTCTTGCTGTGTAATGTCAGATATATTGTGTGAAATCACCATTTCTCTCTTGACAAATTGAAGGTATAAACTTATGCCACAGGATAATTGGGACAATGAGGTGAGATGCTCATGTAAATTGCTTTGCCATGTGTTCAAGAAGAACTCGAAGAACCTTTAGGCCACAGGTTTTAGTTAGTGTGTCATGGTCCCTGGTACACAATAGCTGCTCAGTGAATTCTCATGCCAAATGCAGGAATTTCCCCATGATGTCCGTTTAGGTAGGGATTGGCACCTCATCTCTGCCAACAATATCTGGAGTAATTGTAGGTCCATTGTGGGCAACTGATGAGGACACTCCAGATCTGTGTGGATCAAAGAGTAGCCCCCAATTTAAAAACAGCCGTTTACTACCCTTTACCCTGGGGGGGGGGTTTTCTGTCCTGGTACTCCGACCCCACTCTGAGCCCCCATCACACAGCATGTAAGTGATGGAAAGAAGTCAGTCAGAGAGAAAAAGACAGATTGAGTGCCTCTGTGGCCCTGGCATTTCCCTCCAGATCTCTGGATTTCCATATATTTGAAAACCTAATATAAACAACAGAGAAGAAATTTGCATTTCGGGCAGCAAGGAATGAAAAATTGAGGCGCAGTAATGTATTGCCGCTTGCGGAAGAGAGATGGCTGTGGTGAGACCAACCTCTTACGACAGGCCCAATAGGCCGGTGGCAAACTCATTTCCTGGCAGAATATAGGGTTCATCTGCTGGAACATTTAACAGGCATCAAAGAAAGATCACTTCCACCTCTCCTTGCCGCCGAGAAGCTGCTCTCTTGCCTCTCTTTTTGCCATTTTATTAAACCCCTTTATGCAGTTTTAATACAATATGTATGATCCACATGGAGACAAATAAATTCTTATGTACTTTTCAGGATTCGGAGAGTTCTAATGGTTATGTATGCTTTATTTGTATTTTCTGAGAGACATTAAAAAGGCGATGTGTAGAAATACGCAACCCAAACCGATGGTGATTTATGGTTATTCATGGGGCAATGGCAAAATGGGAAGTTATGAAGTTAATTTCTAGATGCATGGAGATGAGTGGGGGAGGGGCACGGTGCTGTGGCCTGCAGTAGTGACAAGGGATGTATTAATTCCGGCACAGGCCGGATTTGGTGGCAACTTTGTTATAAAGATGCTCATGAGGCTGGGCTTTTTAAGGAAGTAATGTAGTGTCAGTGGGGATGTTAGGGATGTTGCCATTGCAGATGGGGAAGGGGGTGCCCAGAGAGGTTAAGTCAGTTTTTTAAAGTCACACAGAAAGCAAGTGGCAGAGTTTGGATTAGATGCCCTTCTGTGGCTCCTCCTTGGGTTGTTACAAAGCTGCTTAAGAAACTGTCACAGGTTTCATGACCTCCCTTGTGGCTGCCATGTTGCAGGAAGACACATGACATCTGTGAAGCTGGAAAACCAAGGCAAACCTATAACTTCTGGAGCTTCCCTCCTCAGCCTTCCACCAGTATATTGTGTCATGGCAGAGCAGAAATGGCATGTGAAAAAACTCCACTGGAGTTGGAATTTACACGGGTGGCTCTGGGGATTTACTCATGGGCGACTGGGGACCTGGAAGCTGGCAGTGCCACCTACTTTATGATCTAGCCAGGCATGAATTTATATATGGCACTTGACTGGGACATTGGCTTGTTGAGAGCCTGGAGGTGGGAGGGATGCAGAGCAATCATACTGCTACCCTGGGGGGTGGTAGAATGCTTCCACTCATTCTCTGCTAGACTATCCAACCACTGCCCTCCAAGTCTACTGTCCATTTTAGCTCTTAATTCTTGAATCAATGATTCCAGGGAACACCTTTAGCCTAATGGTTAGAGCATAGGCTTTGGAGCCAGATTGCCTGGGTTCTCATCCCAGCCTCCTCATTTATGAGTTCTTTGAACATGGGCTAACCCAAGTTTAACCTCTCTGGAGCCTCATTTCCCCACATGTGTAAAGAGGATAATGGCACTTAGCTTGGAGAAGTATTGGGAGCAGAGGATGGCCCAATTTGTGGCAAGAGTTTATCACGGCATTTTCAGTCTTAATAAAATATTGGCTTTTATCACTGCTGTTATTCCACCTGTCTCATGTTGGGCAAGTCTTTACCCCTCTCTGGACCTCAGTTTTCCCATTTGTACAATAAGGAAACTTAAAAGAGATGATTTGAAATGATCTGGACTGTGTCTTGGATTTTAAGGGGACAATTCCTAAATCTGGCAACTCCAACATTCATAATGCTTGTGTAATGATATTTACAAGGAGTCCTGTCTAAATTTTGCCTCTATGTATCAAAAGCCATAAAAGCCTTTGTTTCCTTTGGCTCAGCAACTTTTACATCTGGAGCAACTCTTACTTCTGGAGCTTTTACCTTAGGGGAGTAATCATGGCGCGTACAAAACAGTAACTATGAGCATTTCCGTTGTGATGTTTAAAATAAAGGGAAAATTGGAAGTGACCCAAATGGAAACAGTAGGGGGTAGGTTAAATAAATGGTGATGTAACAGTAGAATGTCTGTGGCTAATTGAGCACTTACTGTGTGCCCAGCCTAGGAGGAGCACTTGACACCATGCATCACATTTAATCCCCAATCACCCTGTTAGGTTGCAATTAGTTCCTCTAGTTTAGCCACAGGGGAACAGAGCTTAGAGGAAAGCAGGTCACCTAACCTGCACAGCTGGCAGATGGCAGAGCAGAGAGTCACTTGGCTGTCTGACACCAAAATTGTCCTCTATTTACCTTGCCACACTCCTCAGGTTGATGTCAAAAAGGTAGCTTGGAGGAAAAACTGCATATTGATGGCTGGCATGCATGGATAGTCATCTATGGGATACAGGCCTTGAGATTGTGAGAACTCACTGCTATGTGGCCACCATCCATGACTTGAAGAAAACTTTTATCATTGTGTGTTTATGAATTTGCCTGGGACTGCCTTGCTCTGGTTACTCTCCTGTGGGGAAAATCCAGCTTTTGTTTATTCCAAAGCCAATTTCTAAGCTCCAAGATTCTGGTGACTCAGGATCAGGTGTATGTCCTTTCTCTACGCTTTAACCATCTATCTGGGCATCTACAAATTCAACCACCCAATCATCCCTTTACTCATCTATTCATTATTCATCCATCAATCCAACTATCCATCCACACATCCACCTCCTCATCAACCTATCCATCCATCCATCCATCCATCCATCCATCCATCCATCCATCCATCCACCTGTAAACTTATATTAGTTTTCTGTTGCTGTTGTAACATATTATTATGAACTTAGTGACTTAAAAACATAAATTTATTCTCTTACTGCTCTGGAGGTCAGAAGCCTGGAATCAGTATAACTGGGCTAAAGTCAAGGTGTTGGCAGGGCTGGTTTCTTCTGGAGGGTCTGAGAAAACAATTGGTTTCCTTGCTTTTTTCAGCTTCTAGCATCTGCCTGTATTCCTTAGCTTGTGGCCCCTTCTTCCATCCTCAAACAACATCACTCCAATTTCTGCTTCTGTCATCATATCACTTTTTTTCCTTCGACATTAACTCTCCTGTCTCTTTCATACGAGTGTTGTGATTAAATTGGGCTCATCTGGAAAATTTGGAACACTCTCCCAAACTCAAGATTTTTAACTTAATCACATCTACAAAATTCTTTTCCCTTGATAATGTGACATACACAGGTTTCAGGGATTAGGACAAAGATATATTTGAGGGAAAGTATTATTCAGTCAAGTATTCTATCCATCCATTCATCCATCCATCTATTTATCCATTCATTCTTTCATTTATTCATCTATTTCATTGGTTCATTGATTAATTCATTTCCATGCATCCATTTATTCACTAAATTATCAATTATTTATTGAATATCTCATCTGTATCAGACACTGTGGTAAGCACCAGAGTAACAGAGATGAATAAATCAGACACAGTCTCTACCTTGAAGAAGAATCAATGAATAAGCAAGGAAATCACTGTGATCATTCATGGTCAATAAAGATTTATGTTATCTTGCTTTATTTTCTCTTCATAGCATTTATCATGACCTACTAATACACTGTTATGCTGCCGGTTAATAATGTGTCTTCCCACATGCTAGCTTATTTTGTTCTATGATCACTGCACCTTATTCTAGAAGAGCACCTGCTCAATATATACGTCTTCAGTCAATGAACAAATGACTATACGGGGTGACGTGAGGCTGATGTGATCTTGGCCTCACAAACTTATCGTGTCAGGGGGATTTAGACAATGATCAAGTGATTAGAAATGTGATTTGAGTTTGAAGGAGACACAGTGTAAAACAAGAGTAAAAGAGGGAATTTTACTCAATGTGGAAGTCTCAAAAGGGCTTCTTGGAGGAAGAGATACTTCATTGGAGTCTTGAAGGAAGGGTCAGAGTTTGCCAGGTGAAGGGGCTGAAGTAGAACAGGGCCCAGAGAATAGCATATGAGAGAAGTTTGAGTTGCAAAGAGCCTTTAAAATAATTAAATTCTATAAATGGCCAGATCACTTTCCAGTTGGTAAAACACTTTACTACTTTACTATAGCCTTTGATATTTACAGTGCATTCATATGGCAAGGCAAGACAGCCATTTCCCCCTTGTATTTCTAGATATAGAAATTAAGTTCCCAGGAAAGTCACATGGCCAGGGAGTGGCAGAATGAAGATTCATGTTTTGACTGCAGAGCTGATTGGCCACAAGGCCCTGCCACTCAGCATCATTGTCATTAGGCTGGAGTTGTATGTAACCCACAGAAAGTGGTGATTGCACCTCTCAGATTAGCTGAAATAAGCATTAAATGCTTTGTGAATTAGTGAGTGAGCTGTGCTTGCAGGTGAGGTGATGAACACAGATTCTGGGGCCCACTAAATGTGGTTCAAATCCCAGCTCCACTCATTCCTCTCTTAATGCTCAGATATACTTATGGAGAAGAAGGAATGGAGACCCAACACCTATGAGTAAGTCTTCAGTAGACAAAACATTTTCTTCAACAAATATCGGTGAAATCTACTATATGCAGCCTCTGTACTATAAGTTGGGGATGTGACAATGACTAAGGCCAGATCTTATTATTGTTTATACACTGGTAGGCTCTCTTTAGAACACCTCTCTTCCTGATGGTTTCCAAGGCAAATATCTTCTCATCCTTTCTATATAGATGAGATTATTGTATAACTTTCGGCAAATCATTGGGTCACTCACATTTCCAATGATCTCTCCAAGTCAGACACTCAAGATTGCCTCATGGCATAGAATCCTGTGGCTTATGTGTCCACAAATCTCCAGATCTCTGGAGAAGGGGCAAGCCTTCTTATAACCAAATGGGTATAGGGTCTTCCTGCAGAAGCCTTTAATCCTAAAAGGGCTGACTGTCCCAAAAGATAGCCAAGAAGGAGAAATTGATTTGTGACAGTCCTAAAAGAGGGAATAAAGCTAGTTCGTAAGCAATATGCTCAGACATCTGAAAGTTTGTTTCCAAGAAAGGCTTCTAAGTGGTCCATCCCTGAGATGCCACTTCTTGCTGGAGTCTAGGAAATTTGTGGCTGCCCCTCTGGCCAAGAGGAAGCCCTTCTCTGTCCAGGTTGAAGGGTCCATGCAGCGTTCAGACATAAGCTACCATGGACCTCCCTGTGATTGCTATGCATCACGTACAAAACTGTCTTTAGACATCAACAAGTTGTCTTGAAGCAAGTCTTTTCTTATGGAAATTCCAATAGCTGGAAAAAAAGTTTCTAATAAACTCAGTAGTATAAAAAGACTTTCATCTGAATTGCTCCCTCTCCTTCTAACATTTAACGAATCCATCACAGGTCCTGTCAGTTCTGTCTTCAGATACATTTGCATATCTCTCTCAAGTCTGATCACATCTGGCTAGTTTCGGGGCTCTATTCTGGTCCAGGCCACCGTCATCTCACCCCTTGGAGGCAACGAGATCCTGACTGGTCCCACGCTTATTCCACTCCTGTCTTCACCTCACTCTTTTGCAATGCCACAACAGAGCCCTCTTCTAAAAAAAACCTAAGTGGAATCCTGTCTTTCCCTGTTGAAATGCCTCAATGGCTTCCCATAGATGGGATTCCAATTCCTGCCTTGACCCAAAGACCAGGTCTGCCCATCACTGATTCTTCCCACGTCTTTGTAACCCTTCTTCCCCTTACTCTCTGCTCCAGCACATGGGCCTTTTAAAATTTCCTTGAACATACGAAGGTTTTCCTGCTCCAGGATCCTCTCAAATGCTATTCATTCTGAGAGGGAATGCTCTCCTTTCCAATTTTTGGCTGTTACTCATATTTCAGGTCTCAGCTTAACCATCACTCCTTGAAGAGGCTCCCCCCTAAGTACTTCCTCATATATATTCCCTATCTCAGTATCCAGTTCACCAATCTCGTATAGGGTTTATCATAATTTAGGACTATTTTTTGTTTACTTTTTTATTTTCTGTCTCCCCCACTAGACCATAAGCCCCAGGAAGGCAGGGATCACATCAGTTCTGCTTACTGCCATCTTCCCAACTTCGGTCTCCAAGCCTTCATGTTTCATTGGTAATACTGGAACAATAATGCCATAATCATTTGCATCATTACAGAGTGGGCTAATGTCCCCAGAACCCAGGTGGAATTGTGGATGTGACAATGTCTCCACAGATGGGAGTGGTGGACGGGAATCAAGGAGGCCTAAGAAGACTTTCTGAGAGCCTAGTGACCCTGTGACTTCTATTTGCCTGGGAAGCTCTGAGCTCAAGAATGTGACTTCAGTCTGGTAGTTCTGAAAAGAGCCAGGCCATTGGAATAGACAGACCTGAGTCAAATCTGTATTTTTATTCACTTATTTTTTATTTTTTTGCTTTCCAGAGAGCCCGTAGGCAAAAGGCTTCACATTGTGGAGCCTCTGTTTTCTCATATGCCTGTGTGGGGATTGTGGTACTTACCTCTCATGCTAAGATTAAATGATGGAGCTTCAAAAATGGAACAATCCCAGTAGACATCAGTGTTCACATCCTTGTGGTGATCCTCAAGATGACCCAGTATTTGATCCAGTAAACATGGCCTGCCATCTATAAGACTTTAAAGATCTCTTCCAACTCTAAGATGCTTGGAAATAATACTAATAAACTGATTTTAAAGGACCCCAAAGTCCAAACTAGAAGTCTAAAGAAGAGACAAAATACAGTGTGCCTTCTCAAAGCGGATGAGGAATTTTGAAGTCAGCCATGTTCTTTTTTACTTGTCCCCTCTCCAAACTGTCCCCTACCAGCAGTGGAACCATCTACCCACCATGCCCTGCTGTGTGAGAAGTCCATGGCAGGCGGAAGTTGATTTCAGAGGTTAAGCATGCCAGCTCTGCCAGTTCGGAGCTGTGTGATCACAGTGGGTTGAACAGCAGTCACTCTAAAACATATGTATACTTGGAACCTCATAATGTGACCCTATTTGTAATAAAGGTATGCATATGTAATTTAGGTAAGGATCTTAGATAAAATCATCCTAGATTAGGATGAGCCCTAAATTTAATGACACATTCCTTAGAAGAGAAGAGTAGGGGAGAAGACATGTGAAGATGAATGTCATATGAAGATAAAGGTAGAGATTGATGTGTCCATAAGCCAAGGATTGTCAGCAACCACCAGAAGATAGGATGAAGGCATGGGACAGATTCTTCCTCAGAGCTACCAGAAGAAAGAAACACTGCTGATACCTTTATTTCAGACTCCTACCCTCCAGAACTGAGAGAATAAATTTCTGTTGATCTCCGTCACTCAGTTTGTTGTAATTTTTTTAAGGCAGCCCTAAGACATTAATACAATGACCTTGGCCAACTTGATAAGACTTTTGAGCCTCAATTTTCTCATCTGTAAAGTGGATGTCCTTGTAGTCTCTATTTTCTAGAGCCATTGCAAAATTGGCTTAAAATTGACATGCAAGCTGCTTGGGACATTGCCTGGTACAGAGTTAACACTCAATAAATTGTAGTTATTATTAATGGTTACTAGTATAGATGAGCCATTTGTGGGGCTTCTCCCAGCTTAAGCTAAAGCAGCTCATTGCCCTTCCCTTCATAAGAAGAGAGCTTCCTTAGAGAGAGTGGAGAAGGAGGTATGACTGTCTTTCCACTCAGCTATGCCAGTGAAAGGGCACTCATCTCTCTCATTGTTTGTCCCAATAATGGTGCCTCTACTTCCAATTTATCAGCCACCATTATTTCTCCCTGTATATCATTGACATTTCTTTAATATTCTCTTGAATCATTCATTCACAAGGGAATAACATCTTTTTCAGGAACAATACCAGGGAGTAGTTATAAAAACACAGCCCTTGGTGACAAATATTAAGCCTATTCTCTCTCTCTCTCTCTCTCTCTCTCTCTCTCTCTCTCTTACCTTCCCTCCCCTCTCTCCCTCTTTCTACATCCCTTCCTCCTACCCTCCCTCTTTTCTTCCCCCTCCCTCTTTTTATTGGAATAGCTATCTTTCAAATGTTTAACAGATTTGTAAAAATAATTCCTCCGAGAAGAACTCATTTTATAGGAACACGCAGAGGAGAGCATACAAACAGGGAGCAGCACCATAAATTGAACATTGCCAGCCCACGATGCGCCAGCCCAGGGCGGGCCCAGAGTCATAATTTTCTCCTTGTCTCCTCCCCACCCGCCAATGCCCTGGCCCCTACCCAATACCATTCTATTTTCAGGAAGGCTCCCTTGACCTGTGGGTCCTTCAGCCACAACAGAGGTGGCGCCGGCTGGAATCCAGGCGTGAAATTATGAAAGAATGGGGCTGCTGCTGCCTCCAGTTGTGCACTGGCCTCAGATGTGAAATTGCCGTTTTTTTTCTCCTCCCCTCACACCGGCCTGTCGCATGCGGGGCGGAAAAGATTGTATTTATCACCTGTCAGGATCTGCCAGAACTGAGTTACGTGAGGCAGGACAGCATAAAATTATCATACACAAGCATGAAATTACAAAATCGCTCGGAACTGAACAACAAAATTATTTCATTTCGGAGGGAGGCCATTCCATTTTTTAACTCTGACACCTTGACTGCCAAACTTTGAATTGAAATTGAGTGTGAGGGCCATGGAATAGAGACAGCAATAACAAGAAGTAGCATGTAAACTAGCCATGCAGACACACTACATTAATGGCCCTCGAAACCTCCCACCAGAAATATGTAACTAAATAAATGTCACATGTCCCAGTTACTAAACTTGCCTTCCACAACTAGAAATGACTTAAGCCAATATTAGAGTCCTGGTCCAATACTTGAGGGTTTCCAGAAGGGACTGGGTCAGGGTTGGTTCTTCCAATCCACAGATTGATATCCTGATGAAATAGAAAGAATGCAGACCTTGGAGTCATGAGTGATTAAGTTTGAATGTTGGCTCCGACATTAGTGAACTCTGTGACCTCAAGTGAGTTTCTTAACCTCTCTGAGCCTCTTTCATCATCTGTAACTTAAAGACAATCATAGGTTGAGGCCAAAAATTTCTCAATACAGGAATTACGTGGGTTGGGACAAGTGGGTTACTCACTCCTTTCTTTTCTCTTTTAAAGTTTTTGTGTCATTTTTACATTCTGTCATGGAAGCATTTCTTTAGTTAGCTTTTATTAAGCAGGGAAAAGAAAACTGACAGTAATTCGTGTTTAGATATAAAATGAAGTTTGTTGGAATTATTGTTTATTGTTTCCAATTTTTTTCACCCTTCTATATACCTATACACTTTTTCACGTGACTTTGAAGCCCCTCCCACTGGAGGTGGGGTTTATTTCCTCGTTCGATTGGGGATGGCCAGATGACTTATTTCAACTAATGGCCTGTGAGCAGATATGATGCAAGCAGAGGTTTTAAATATATTGTGTGGTTTGTCTTGGCATTTGCTCTCCTGCTATTTGCTTGAGATTGGTATGCCCCAGGGAGATGCTGGTGTATAGAAAAGAGCCAGGTGGAGCAGCCTAGAGTCAAATCCAGCCAATTTCTAGATCCGTGAGTAAGGGAAATAAGCATTTGTTGTTAACCACTGAGATTTGGGGGATGGTTTGTTACATAGCAAAAACTAACTCATAGAGTAGCTAGATTCTGATGATTATAAAGAGAGGGTTGCCTTCATGAATGCTCTGCAGAAAATTTAAAAGGCACGTGAGACTGAGGGCAATTCATTACTGAATGAGGACTGTTCTATGAATTACAGTATACCTAGAGTCTCTGTCTTTTGTACTTTAAATACCAGTGTTCCCATCAGTATGGGAACTCGTCTAGGACTGTGAGTGTCTATTCCAGCAGACCCAACACTCTCTTGTCATTACGTATATTTTATAACACTCACTTTACCCTCCTGAAATGAAATGCATGCATTTCATCTTCAGACGCACATAATTTAAAAAAAAAAATCAATATAATGTCCATACTGCAATATAAAGGAGGAATAAAATGAAAGCAATTCATAATAAGATAATATCTATTTCAATATGTAAATTATCGGGAAGCCACGATATGGCAGGAGACATGATGAAGCAATCTGATGCTTGTACCTACTTATAATGAATAAGTTAAGATTTCAGACAAACATTCAGTTGAACATCGTCAACATTTTTTTCTCTATATTTGACATTTTGAAATAAGAGCTAAATTAGTATATTCATGTGTATGAGTGATGGTGTCACGGGCGAGACTGCTGTAAATGCCGACTGACACAGGTGTGCTGGTGCAGCAGCTCACATTCCATGAGGGGCTTTGAGGCCAAAGCCTGGATTTTCCAAAATGGAAACCAGCTCTTGAGGGAATTTTGGGAAAAACCAAACACTGTCTAGAGTTGTAGTCTCCGAAAATCCCATGTAAAGTAAATCATGTGCAAAAAAGATTTTGCTGTCTTTAGGATGGATTTAAATTCTAGGCTCAGATAATTATTAAGTAGGAATTTTTCCTACATGAATATTCAGAAGGGCTTTCAAAGTTCCCAAAGGGCATGGGGTTATTCTGAGTGTAGCACTGTCCTGGGCCTTGAATGTCCAGTGTGGCAGATTTAGTCCTTCCCAATTCTCAACCTTGGCACAGTTGACATTTTAAGTTTGATAGTTATTTGCTGTGTTGGACTGTCCTGTGCACAGTAGGCTGTTTAGATGCCAGAAGCACCAATCTCCAAGTGGTGACAACCAAAAATATCTCCAGATATTACCAAGTGTCCCCTGACAATGCAAAATAGCCCCCTATTGAGAACTACTGGTCCAGGGTAATAGAAAATGTACCCCCATCGCCTTAGATTCTCTAAATTCCCTTGGAGAATGTCTAATTCTCTAAAATTCCTTCCACTAAGAAACAGGTCCAGGAAGCCTTGTATTTCATTGTCATTTCATTCCAAGACCAGACATTGAGCACCTCCTATGTGCCAGGTGTCACGGATACAGTGATGAATGTGACAGTCTTTTAACTCAAGGAGTTCAAGTTGCTCAACCCCCAGCATAGAAGTCACCTCTGGCTCCTCTCTGTGCCTCCTGCCCCCAGTCCACACTCCCCAGGCCATTCTTCACTCCATCCATTCTAACCACGGATCTCATCTTGAATTTGTTCGCTTCTCTCCATTTCCATTTCCTCTTTCTAGTCCTATTTCTCTCCAATCTATTCTTCACCCTGTGGCTAGAGTAACCTTGTTAAATAACAAATTCAGAAATTTGATTCTGTCACTCTCTTGCTTAGAACTCTGCACTGGCTTCCTACTGCACTTAGGAGAAAACAGAAACAAATTTGCCGCTGTAGTCTACAAGGCTATGGCTCCCATCTTGCCCCTCCCACTTTTTTCCACGCAAGGGATTGAGAGCTGGGGCTGGATCATGGAAAGAAAGCCTTGAATGTTGAGCTAAAGAGTGATCAAAGCTCAGCTGGATGACCCTTAAGGAGCATCTGGTCCTCCAATGGCCATGTCCACCACGGCTGAACCTTCTTCTGAGAGCATCTTGACCCCCATGGGACTTAGATTATTCCAAGATCAAATCAGAGAGCAGAGGCACAGAGGAAAGAATGCTTCAATGTGGTCCAAGGCTGCTTCTCCTGATTTCCTTTCTGCTGCTGGGCCGTGAGCTTTAACATCTTATAATACTTTCTCAATGCCTTTCTTGGCAAATAGTATTATCCCCATTTTACAGATGATGACACTGAGCCTCAGAGAAAGAAAGGTGATTGTCCGAGACCACAGAAGTAGTGTCAGAGCTGGGATTTGAACCAAATCTTCTAAGGACTTAGCCAACCTACCATTGCCTCACACGTGATGACCGCAGGAGTCTCGTGAATGATTTCCTCAAGTCCATTCTGGCTGTCCTACCTGCTAGTCCTTCACTCCTCAGCAAAATGGCTTTAAAAAGTACAGATTTGAGCAGGTTAGTGTATATCTTACCCTTTCCACTGCTTTTAGGGCTAACCTCATAGCATGACTCATAAAGCTCTGGGAGATTTGCCCCTTGCTCACCTCTCCAAACTCATTTCTGTAACCTTTCCTCCCTTAGTCTCTGAGCTTCAGGCACATGAGCCATCTCTTGGCAACTTGATCTTGCCACAGGGCCTTTGCATGTGTGATTCCCTTTGCCTATTTTAGATGCTTTTTACCTTTTCTCTCTCAAACCTCAGATCAAATGTCTGTTCTTTGTGCAAGCCTCTCCTATCCCTCTTGATACCTCCCCTAGTCCAGGCCAGGTCCATTTGTTACACACTCATGCAACAGTGCTCCTCTCCTATTTGCCTGCTTAGATTTTAATCTAGTCTCCTCCACTAGGATGTAAACCCCAGGAGGGCAACGACTCAGTTTACTTTGCTCATATAGATCCATTCATTAGCTTAGTGTACAGCACATAATAAGTGATCAAAAATGTTTGATCAGTGAATAAATGAATGTCTATGTTCCATCTTCTGCATCCATCATCTAAACATTTGGTCAGCATTACCCTGAGGGAAATTATCCCCTCCTCTGACCCTTTGGCTGGGCCCATGATAACCTTTCAGGGGACCATAGTGTCATGAGTCCCAGAGCCAGTGGCTGTTTGTCACCAGCCACACTGGGCTGTGGGAGCCCATGGGGAGAATTGCAGGCTGCCACGGGCAGTGATGCCGTCATTTGTGGAGTGCTAACAGCTACAGGTACCAGTCACAGGCCATTGCCCCCAGCCTTTGCGACGTAAATCCTCCATTAATAATTTGTATATACTTCTGTTACACGTGTTATTTATCACTGCAAATAACTTTGCAGTGGGTTGGACTGTGTGTTGTGTTCACTCAGACACACACCTCAGGGAAAGGCATGAGCTGAGTCAATGAGAGGTTTTCTGCAGTCAGACTGTGTGGCCTTGGGCAGATCCTATCCCTCACTGTGTTTCAATTTCCTCATCTGTTCAATAGGGCTAGTAATAGTGTCTGCCTGAAAAGGGGGTTGGAAGAATTTAGTGAGTATAGACAAAGCACTCAGGTGAGGCTGGACACATTGTAAGATCCAAGTAAAAGTTAGCTGCTGTCAACACCATCGCCATCACCATCATCATTATCATCATCATCATCCTACACTGGGGATCTAAGGAGTAATATTCCACTCCAGAAGACTTTTAGCTCCAGAGAGGAGGGACTCTATCTCTCATTCATTACTGAATCCCAAGCACACATCCTGGCACATAGTAGGAGATCGACCAGTATTTGTTGTTTAAATTAGATGAGACAAATTTGGGCTCAGAATCAGCTACAGCACTTAGTCAGGTGTGCAGAAGTGGCCAGACTCACCCATTCTTCTCTCTGAGCCTCGGCCTCCTTATTTATGGCAAATGAAGCGGGGACAGCTTCCCCATACTATCCTCTTAGATTTTGAAGAATCAAGTGAGACAATGAATGTGAAGCTCTTAGCTCCGGGCCTGGCATGCAATGAGCATCTTATAAATGAAGGGTTTGGGTATTTATTCAATCAATGGACTTCATTGGGTGCTGCTATGTCCCAGGCTAGGAACTGAGAACATGTTAGTGACCAAAACCCTGCCCGTAGGAGCTCTCACTCATTCTGGCAAGGTCTGAAAATCGCAAAACATAACAAACCAATAATACTGACAGTCAGGTGGTAAAGCTGCCTATTTAAAAAAAAGAATGAGGTGAGGGGATTGGAAGTGATGGAGTAGAAGGTTACACATTTTAGTAGGCTGATTGAAGGAGCACTCAATGAGAGAGATGCCATTTAAGCAAAGACTTGAAAAAGGCGAGGGTATGATATTTCCCAGTATCAGTGGGAAAGGCTTTTCAGGCAGAGGCAACAGCATGGGCAAAGGACCTGAGGCAGGCATATGCCTGTTCATGAAATAGCAAGAAAGTCAGTACGTCTGAGGCAGAGTGAGTGGGAGATGAGGTCAGCGAGTCGACATGGGTCTGGATTATGTAGAACAGTGTCGGACAGCATAAGGACTTTGTTTTACTCTGTGGGATGTGAGCCATGGTAGAGTTCTTGAGTAGTGGGGTGACATGATTGAACTTATAACACAGCTACTATTCAGAGAATGCACCAGAGACAGGCAAAGGTCAGAAGCAGGGAGATTAGTTAGGAGGTCACTGTGATAACCCTGGTGAGGGACCACAGAGGCTGGGTGACACCTTGGTATATCTGCCCCAGGGCTCCTCATTTTACCCCTCTCAAGGGAGAAGAGCAAGGAAGCCTTTAGATGACCAAGGCACTGGCAGGCAGCATTCAGTTTGGCTGTGGAAGCCATGCCCAGTTTGATGATGGCCATTCCGCTCTGGGTGACATCATCTTCCTCAGCTCCTCAGACCTACAGGACATAGACAGTCTTCTCTCCTACCAAGTCCCAGATCTGTTCATCTCACCCTGGCTGTCCTCACTGCCCTCTACCTGCCCTGCCAATCCCAGCCAAGCTCAGCAGCCTATGTACACCTGGCCCACAGCTGTCCTCAGGGGCCAGCAGCTGGCCTGGAGGAGCATATCAACATGGGTCATTATTTTGGCCTTTCGATCAGTTCTTCCTCGTGTTAATCTCTAGAGCTGCTGGAACAAAGTATCACAAACTGGGTGGCTTAAAACAGCAAAAATTTATTATCTTATAGTTATAGAGGCTAGAAGCCTGAAATTGAGGTGTCGCCAGGGCCATGCTTTCTCCCCATGCTCTCAGGAAGAATCCTTCCTTATCTCTTCCTAGCTTCAGCATTACAACAACCCTTGACGTTCCTTGGTTTGTAGCTACATCACTCCAATCTCTGCCTCCATCTTTACATGGCAGTCTCATCTCTGTGTGTGTCCATGCTTCTGTATGTCTTCAAATTTCCTTCTCTTTATAAGGCACCAGTCCTTGGATTTAGGGCCCACCCTCATCCAGCATGACCTCATGTTAATTTGATGACATCTGCAAATGTCCTATTTTTAAAAGAAGACTATATTCACAGGTACCAGAGGTTAGGACATCAACATATATATTTTTTTAAGGGGACAAAATTCAACTCAAGCTGCCATCACTTCACAGCCTCTTTTTTGGTCTCCCTGCCTCCAGCCTGTCCCATCCAGCCTCCTCCTTGTAGTTAGAGATCTTTCTAAGCTATCTGAGAGAGCCACTTCCTTGCTTTACACTTATCCATGGCTTCCCAGTACCCTCTCAATAAGGTCCAGACTCCTTAGCATGGAATTTAAGGCCCTGATGATCTGAGCTTTACATTCATTTCTCCTCCTTGTGTTTGACCTTTCTGTTTCAGCTCACTAGTTCTCACCCCTGGCTGCCCATTAGAAGCTACGGGAGACTTTCACAAAATATCCATGCCTGGGCCCCTAGTCTCATTCAGCAGGTGCTCTGGGGATAGAGGCTTCCAGGTGATCGCAATGGCAGCCAGGGCTGAATTCTCACACTGGAACACTCAGAATGCCCTGGGGAGCTGGTTACTCACCTCCACCCCTTAATTTCTGATTCAACAGGTCTGGAGAAGACCAGAGAATTTGCATTTCTTACAAGCTCCCAGGTGATATTGCTGTTGCTGGCATACCAGCTTTTCTCAATCTCTGCACAATTTATTGGTAGGCCTGTATGTCTTTGTGGTGGGGCCTGTCTTGTGCATTATAGAATGTTCAGCAGCATCCTTGGCCTCTACCATTAGATGTCAGTAGCATCCCCCCACACTTGCGATAATCAAAAATCTCTCCAGACTTTGCTAAATGTCTCCTGGGGGACCAAAATTGCCCCTGTTGAGGCTCTATGAGCTATACTACTAGTAATTCTTATAAGCGCCTCAGGGCCTTTGCATATGCTGCTGCTTCTGCAGAAAACCTTTTTGCTAAATCTTTCCCTGATTACCTCTTTCTGTCCAGTCAGCATCTCAGCTTGGCCAACATCTCCCCTGAGGGCCCCGACCTGGTTTCTCTATCTCCTTGATGCTCCCCCAGCCTCTATGCTTACCCTAGTCCCACTGTGTAGGCAAATAGCCAATTGACAGCTGCTCAAACAGCAACCCAAAGGGGATCCTCAGAGCTGAGTAAAGAAGCTGTGTGCTGTGTGAGTGCCGGGGAATGTAAGTTCACTGGGGCCAGACAAATTTGTAAAGGGCTCTGGAGAGAGTGGCATCAGAATTGCAAAGGATGAGTAGGAATTGGAAAAGACAAGAAGAATTGGGAGGATGCTGCCCTCGCAGAACCTTAATTCATTAGCATGGAGGCTGGAAAGCCAAGGTTGTTTCCTCATTGGTGGAATGGGGCCAGTAATTATGGCTGCCTTAGAGAGTTGCTGGGAGGAGCTAATGAGGAAGTGTGTGTTACATGGCACATCCTGGAAGTGCCAGTGAGTGCCAGAGGAATAACAGTGGTGGGGGTGCAGGGAGCCTTGACCCTTCTAGGGCAGCTAGATGGGCAGGTTGGGGAGGAGGCTGGCAGGAGAGACCCAGAGAGGGGGGGTTGGAGTTTGAGGCAATGCAGACGCATGGAAGTCGTGTGAGCAGGGCAGGGAATGTGGAATGGGGCATTTTGGGAAGACTCTCTATGAAGTAGTTAGAGGCAGGGAGCAGAGGGAAAAGGTGTTTCAGCTGGGGTTCTGGCAGAAGGCAGAATCTCTCCACTGGCTAATTTGAAGAGTGTTATTAAAGGAAGTCTTTATAAATGTTGGGGCAAGATGTAGGGACATCACAGAGGAGGGGGCAACACCCAAATGTTAGTGATAGATGGAAGTTGTCTAGCATAGACTAGAAAGGGAGGCAGGAGGTGTTGTCTTTGTTCTGATAGTAAGTTCCTGAGGCCTTTTGCATGTTCTGCCTGCAGGCCAGCACCTCCTTAAAAATCCTCACTGCCAGTCACTCAAAGCTACCTGGAGACCATCTCATTGCTGGAAGCTATGAGTGAGCCATGGAGTGGAGTACAAACAATTGTATGCATCCAAACCCTATGGCTCAGGAGTGCCCTCTCCCAGGCTGGAGTGCTCACAGTTGGAAGGAAGTGTGTGCCCCTCAGAGAAAGGCACTTGAACACTGCCCTCCTTTCTCCACCCTCCATACCCTGGGATCTGCAAACTGGCCGCAGAGCTGGGATTTGATGCTCCCTTGCTATGTGACCTCCAGCAAGTGGCTTCACCTCTCTGAGCCTCAGTTTCATCATCTATACAATGGGGCTGACAATGTCTCCCCCACAGGGTAGTGTGAGACTTGTAGATAAAATATGCTAAATATTTTATATGTGGGAGAGTCTCAGTTAAAGTAGACTACTATAGTTAACCACTAAGAGGTCATAAATCTTATCTTTATACTTTATAAGCACATAAAGGCACAGGGTGCTCTAAGATCTAATCTCAGCTCCCGTGTGACTCTGGACATGCTAGCTTACCTCTCTTGGTTTTCCCCCCCTTATCTGTGAAATGGGGGTAATAATAGCATTTATTTGGAGGAAATAAATGCTTCATTTATTCAATTACTCAATGAGCATGAAAAATAATAGCAACACCTCACATTTGTACAGTTTATTCTACATTTTAGCTATTACATCTATTATCTGACCCTCATAACAGCTTTCTGAGATTAGGATTACTATTATCCTCATTTTGCAGGTGAGGAAACTGAGACTCTGCAGGTGAAATGATTTGCTTTGGCTCATCCAATTTATAAGTGATGTAAGACACCAACTTGATACTTTCGAGTTTGATTTGGAAGACTTTTCAACTGTACTGAGGAAGCATCTGTTACATCTATACATCCATCCATCTACTCATCCACCCACTCATGTGTTTATCCATTCATTTATCCATCCACCCATTATAAAGGGGTTTTTGCAAAGCGAATAAGACATAGTCCATGTTATCAAAGTTCTGTCACTCTAGGTGTATGCCTTCCAATATGGTAGACATGGCTACTTAAATATAAGTGTAAATTAATTACGATTAAGTGAAATTTAAATTGTACTTCCTCAGTCACACCAGTCACATTTCAAGTGCTCCATGTGAAACTAGTGGCTCTCGTATTGAAAAGCACAGATCTGCAACATTTCTATCCTCACAGAAAGCTCTATTTGACAGTGCTGCTCTAGAGGCAGAAGAAGAATGGGACGTAAGGATGGAAACATAAGGTAGGTGTGAAAAGATCTATGAAATAAGTAAAGAACTACAAACACAGTCAACCATAAGGACAATAGCAGCAACCACATTCACTTATTGGTAAAGAACTTTAAAATTTGCAACATCCAACTGTATCCATTTGATGTCTGAATACCTTGCTAAGCAGGCGTTTGAATCCTGTTTTACAGATGTGAAAACTGAGGCCCAGAGAGGAAAAGAGATCTTACACAGGGGAAATCTGGGGCATTTTTTGCCACATGTCCTTGGAGTTTGCAGAAGGGAGACATCAGAAGCCTGGATTGCCTTTTACTTTGATCAGGAAATTCCCAGCACCCAAACATACCCCCTAATGGGCATTCTGTCATTCTTTTAAAAATCTCTTAGTTCTGGCAAATCTGCTGTAGCCAGCCTCCTTGCTTCTGGCATCTCTCCTTTCGGTCCTTCCCCCACCAGAGAGCTCTCCCTAAAAGGCAAAACTGGACCAGTCTTTCCCTGCCTACAACCTTTTGTGGTTCCTTTTTCCTTTTAGGGTAAAGTCCAAACTGCACACCAGGGCATGGTGGGTCCTGCATGATCCAGGCCCTGCTGAACACCCAGCCTCACCTGCTGCTAACTCTTCCGACCTGCAACCTCAGATGGCTCCCTGCCCTTTTACACTTCTGGGTCTCAGCATATAATTTCCTCTCTGCGGTGACACTTTTGGCCCTTAACTGGATGATGGACTTCTAGATTTTCCCCACCACTGTTAAATGTGGAGATTGGTGCCTAGTTTTATATCTGTATGTGGTTGGAGGTGGGAGGGAGTGAGAGAGAGAGAGAGATCTGAAAGGATGTTTGCCAAAAAAATGTTAAAGTGATTATCCTTGGGGAGAGGGACTTTGGGGATTTTACTTTCAATTTTGTATTTTAAAATTATTATTTTTTTCAGTCCATTAACACATATAACTTTTCCAAAAAGCATACGACTATGATATCAATGTTCAGCTCTGACTCTCATTGAGGACCCCCTTTCTCAGAACTGTGCACACCTTCCCCTGAGATGGAGGGGCGTGGCCAGCCACAAAAACAGTGTCTCATCTGTCTCGGTCTCCAGCGACCTGCACAGAGCCCGCCAGGACAGGCTAGGCCTTGTAAATGTCTGTTTAATGAACAGAGAAAGGAAACTCATTATAACACCATGTATCGTCCAGGTTAAATAACAGAAAGGATTATTATAACAATGATGACGTGATGTACCCTCAATTAGCCACAGCAATGAGTGCTGGAACAGCTAATGCCACCAAATAAGGGAGCATCAAAAGACAATTGGACCTTCTCGGAGCATCTTTCACTTTATTTGTATTTTAGTTGTTTGAGATTTTTAATGCATTCCTCCATTTTTTTTTTCTTTAAGGCCAGGGACACTGATATTTATCTAGATCATATTTGGTTGATGTTCATAATTAAACCAGTTGGTTTCTTAATAGAAGTGATGACCACACAGTGGGCAGCAGGTCTCGAAGAGTGGTCTCTGAACTTGCAACGTCAGCATTGCTGCCTGGAAACTTGTCAGGAATGTAAATTCTTAGGCTCCATCCAAGACTCCTGACTCAGAAATTTTGGGGTGGGGCCCAGAAATCTATGTTTCAACAAGCCTTTTGGGTGATTCTGATGCATGCCCAAGTTTGAGAATGACTGGTCCAGAGGTTAAGCCTATAGATTCTGGTGCTTTGGCTCAAATTCTGGAAATGCCACTTTCTGGCTGTGTGTTCTTGTGGGAGTCCCCTTACTTCTCTCTGCTTCTGTGACTTCATCTGTAATATGAGGTATCAACAGTGCCCATCTCACAGATTGTGAGTAAGAACTGAGATAATGTATGCAGTGCACTAGAACAGTGTCCACACTTAGTCCAAACAAATGCTGCCTGTTACCATATTTCACAGAATAGAAGCTGCCTTTGATTGTCAAATTCATCTAGATTTCGGATAGTAAATGTGGGGAGAAAATCTTGTCTTAAAACAGTGCTTCTCAAACTTTAGTGTGCACACAAATCATGTGGGATGTTGTTTGAATGCAGATTCTAACTCATAGGGCTGGGGCCAGAGGTTCTGCATTTCTAGCAAGCTCTTGGAAGGATGCTGCTGGCCCAGGGACCACATGTTAAGTGTGGATAGAATCCAGTTTTGGGGGCTCACACTGAGCTCACATGATGAGCTGGCAATGGTCATGGGCTAGTCCTGGATGAGGGTGGTTGAGTGGGGTGTACGGTACTGTGCTCATTCATCTCTGGCCAAAATTATAGCAATTTTTTGAATTGAGAACTGGAGACTTGGATTTGAGCCACTTCTATGCCTACTTGCCAGTCTAGGTCAAGTCCCTTCCTATCTCTTCCCTCAGCATCTTGTCTGCCATGTAGTCCACTCAATGCCCTTTTCCAAGGCAGGTGAGAAGAATCAAACATTCATTTTCTCAATGAATAAATTGATGACACATCTTTCCTTGGAATCATGGATTTGCCAGAGTTTAAAAATAGAGAAATGACGTGGGAATTTAAAAGAATCAGGAGAAGTCATTGCTGATGGAAGATGGCAGAATATTACTATTATTATTATCAGTGTTATTGGGGAGGGTAATAAGCCCTATGCTGAGGCTCTCCCTCTAGCACAAGCCCCAGGGATCATCAGCTCTCAGAGTCACACTGGAATGTTAACTCCTCCAGGGGACTCTCTCAGACCATCCTCCTGGGTGAGCTCAGTATACCAAGGGCCATGCAGATAGAGCCCCAAAGCCTCAAAGCCTCATTACTATCATTATCCTTTTTGTAGCCACTCTCATGTTTTGAGGCACTGCTCACTTCCAAGGGGAAGTGACAGGGCTGGAGAGAGAAGGGGTCATGCACACACATTTTCAGAGTGAACAAAGAACACTTATGGGGGAGAGAAAAAATGCCTCTTGCCCCCCCACCCCCGCCCTCGACACATGTGCACAGAAACACACACACACACACTGGCTGCCCCAGCCTGCATGTCACCATCAATCAGCTCCCTCCCACTTGCTGTTTGCAGGCAGAGTTCCCTACAGATGTGCTGGGGGGCTGGGAGAAGGAGAAGGTGGAGCTGGGGGCTGAGGAGGGAGGGGAGGCAGAGATAGCCTCAAAGAGTTAAAACCTTGCCTTGCCAGACTGTGAATTCTCCTAGACTCCCCCCCACCCCCTCAATCCAGCCAAACAACAGCTTGACATTTTCCATCCTTCAAGAGAAAGACAAAGACGGGAAGATATTCCCATGATCCCTTTCTGCATGCCTAACCGTGAGCTCAGGTGCCGGAGCGTTTGCCCTGCGCCGGCCCCATCAACGTGAAGGGCGAACTCATCCTCTCTGCATCTTTTTCTCGCCACTGCTTGATTAATTGGCTGACTACGACGCCGGCAGAATACCTAATGCCTCTCCTTCCCCCTATTCTTCCTTCACAGGTTTTTTTTCCCTCCTTTGCTCCATTTACATATACTTTATATTCCATAATTTTCACCCAAAAAGAAAAAAAAAGGAGCAGGCCCATCTCAGTAATTTGATGTAATGACGGCATGTCACCAAAAAGAGGAATTAGAAAAATCTGTAGGTATTTAATTTATTCTTGTTTTTTCAAGTAGATCTCTCTGAGGAGCATTAATATTCATGGACGAGGGAAAAAGTATACTCAATAGAAAAATTCCAGATTTTTTTAGGGGGGAGGGAGGCAGCTAAATTCAATGCATTTTTAAGCACCATTATTTAACTAATAGTGCTCAAGTCCCTCTGCTCTCGGTTCCTCCCCTTCAATGAAAATAAGTGGGTTTTAGTTTGCCTCCAAGGATTGTGTGTGTTGAGCTCACACCCACGCTACCGAAACAGAAAAACTGGGTTCTGTGTTTTCCTCCCCTCCTGGGAGGACTCGAAGAAAGGATAAAAACATAAATAAAGGCCTTTTCAGAGTCCCCAAGCTGGAGTTTTGATTTCCTCCAGTCTCCCCTCGTTGGCTGTAAAAACGTTCTGATGGCTCTGTGGGCAGGGAGATATCCCCGAGGTTTTCAGTGAGGCCAACTTCTTCCCATTAACTTGGGTTTGGGTTTTGTGCTCTTAATTAACTACCCAGTTATCAGAGTAAGTGTTGAGTTAAACCATCATCATAATAGTTAGAAACGAAGCATAGGAAAAACAAACCAAAGCATCAAAAAGATGCTTTGAGTGTGAGAACTGGGGCGGGGGCAGCATCTCTCTCTGAGGTCGGTCTTTCCAAAGGGTCCCAGGGACGGTGATGTTTGTGGGGCCCCAGGACCAGAGCTAGCACAGTAAGAAGGTGGGCGTGGCTGGGACATAGATGCCTATTCCCATTTGAATCAGGGAGGTTGGAAACATGTCTGAGTTTGTGGTCCCTGAGTCCAAGCCCTTTGCCAATTGTGGTAATAATACTAATTATAACTATAATAAGCGATATCATGGACTATTACTTTTTCTTTATATTTTTGAGACAAAACTCACATGTAAGCTGCATGACTATGAAGTGTATTAAGTGTTATATTGATGAATATTTTACCCACGTTCATACTCTACCAGATTAAGACAGAACATTCTCAATACCCCAAAAGTACTCCTGGGCCCCCTTTCAGTCAACACTCCTCTTTCAAAGGATAGCTACTCATTTTACTTCTCAGACTATAGATTAGTTTTGCCTGTTACTGAACTTCCTATAAATGGAATCATACAGTGTGCACTCTCTTGTGTCTAGGCATTTCTCTCAAAACATGAAGTTTTGGAGATTGGGCCATATTGTTATGGGTAGCAGCAATTTACTCTTTTATTGCCGAGTGGCATTCCAGTGTATAAATAAACCAGCATCCAATTATCCATCCTCCTGTCGTTGGTCGTTTGGGCTGCGTCCAGTTTGGGCTATTATGAATCAAGCTGGCATGTACATTCTTCTCCATGCCTGTGGGGGGACACAAGCCCTCGTTTCTCCTCGGAACATACCCAGGCATGGAATATTGGGTCCTAGAGTAAATGTAACTTTTGTAGAAACTGTCAAATCATTTTCGAAGTGCTCGCGTCAATTATATGCCCGCTAATAGTGCCTACAGTTCCAGTTGCTCCATATTTTCACCAATAATTTGTCATTCCATTTAAGTTTATTCATTTTCATGGGGGTGGGATGAGAGGAGACTTGGCAGACACTAAGCAGAGAGAAAACAGGAGATGCTAACTCAGGGTGATACACAGAGTGAGAGAATCAGAAAAATAATGAGGCGGGGTGGAACCAAGAGAAGAGAGAAGAAATGAAAGTGAAGGAAAACAAATGTGAAAAGTGGAAACCCAGACAAAGAAACTCTGAGAAGAAGCAAATGGAGGGAAGGGAAAGGTACAGAGAGTAGAGAAGAAAAGAGAGAAAGAAGAGATAAGAGAAAAATGACAAGAAGATGGTGGAGAGGGAGGCAGAAGTTGAGAAGGAAAGGGGTGACGTTTACAGAAGAGAGAAAAGCAGGTGAGAGTAGGAGGGGAAAGAAAGCAGCCCTGGAAGGAGGGCGAGCGTGGAAATGTGTCTCTTGGTATTTTATGAAACATGTCCTTTTTTAAAAAAGTGCTTCTTGATATTTTTATGTTTATATGTTTTAACTTGGGCCCAGCTTCATGGAAAATGCATGAGGAGTAAGTGGTTTCTGGGAATGTTTTATACATGACCAGGGAGTTGGGAGGAAGCAGGGGGTGGGCAGGAGAGATGGAGGGTGCGGACCACTTCCTCCTTTGGCCTCCCTGGCAGGGCCCTGGTGGGGGAGTGGGCAGGTGGTCACAGTTGACAGCTCTTCTCTCAAGGTTACGTGAGAGGCAACCCAGGGTAGCAGACAAGTTGGTGTTGCCTGGATACACCAGTCCTGTCACTTTGGACAATTCATGTCCCCTCCTCCAAGCCTCAGTTTCCTCCTCTGCAACCTGGTATATGCTGATAGAGCTGGTTTAGGAGTGTGGGGAGCTGATCTGACCTGGGCCAGGGGAAGCCATCAGGATAAACTTTCTGAGTGATGGGTGTTCTCCAGGACAAGTCATCAAACTCGGCCATGCTCCCGGAGACCTTGGCAACATGCAGATTTGGATGCAGCAGGTCTGAGGTGAAGCCTGAGATTTTGCGTTTCAAACCAGCTTCCAGGAAATGCTTCTGGACCTCAGACCACAAGGCTCTAAGAATGCTTGACCATCAGTGGTTTCAAGCAGAGCATGGAAAACAAAAGGGTGACTCTGGAGCTAACAGAGGACTTGCGAGAGGTGCAACCTTGAGCATCAATAATTATTCCTGATGCTTCTACCGGATAAATCCCTTACCCAGATGGAGGAATACTGGGTGCTTGTGATATGATCCTGTCTGTCCCCTGCTTTGCCCCCTACCTTGCTCCACCCTCAAGGACTCTATTTTTCCAACATGCCACATGCACGTATAACCCCTGGCATTTGCACATCTTGTTTCCTTTGCTTGGAAAACCTTTATCCATATTCTGCAACTAGAAATGCCTCCTCATTCAATAAGAATTTGCCTTAAACTCGTTCAGGGGGAGAAGGACTTAAAATCCTTCTGGACAATCAGATGAAATCTTGCACACTTTCTCCCAATGAGCGAATGCACACTCCCACCACTTTGCATAAAACCTTGCTGGTTTCTAGGTGAACCACTTCACTAAAATTCCTGTTTAGGAGCTTCTGCTTCAGGAGCTTAGACCCAAGATCACTGCCTTCATGGGAGAGTCTGTGCAGGTTGGCCCTAAACAACATCAGGCCTTCTCCTGAGACTGGTGTTCCTGGGACTTGGACCTTTGTACTGTCATGCTATGTGTTATCTGTTTATGGATCTTTCTCCTCCACTGGTGTCTGGTTCCAGGAGGGAGGACATTTGCCTGTTTCTGTGCCCTCAGAGCCCAACACAAAGAGCTGGGCCAGGAGAGGTGGGGCGGGGGGGCACGGTGTGTGGCTCAGGAAACATTGAATGTGCTAGTAGGCATGTCTCTCTCAGGAAAGTCCATGGTCAGAGTGTAACCATAGCTGCAAAGGCTGCCTTTTAGAGCTTTTCTTCTAGAACCTGAACCTTGTCTCCTTGCAAGGATAAAGGCAGCCTCCAGCAAAAGTGTGAATTTGGGTAGGGAAGGCAAAGACTCCAGACAGACACACTGCTTCCCAAGGAGCAGAAAGTTCTGTGATATCATGATCATCTTTCACGCTCAAATCAGCAGGGGAAGCCAGACACGGTGAAAAGTACTGGACTGTGAGAGGGGACAAGTGGTTTCCCATTGTGGATTGAATTATGTCCCCTCAAAATCCTCTATTGAAACCTCAATCCCCAATGTGACTTTTTGGACATGAGGTCTTTAAGGACATCATGATGGTTCAATGAGGTCATAGGATGGGGCCCCGATCCAATAAGACTGGTGTCCTTATAAGATGAGGAAGAAACACTGAAGATGTCTTTCTGCAAGGGCACACAGAGGACACAGTAAGAAGGTGACCATTTGTGAGCCAAGAAGAGATGTCTCACTAGAAAATAACCCTACAGACATCTTGACCTTGGACCTCCAGCCTCCAGAAGTGGGATAAAATAAATTTCTGTTGTTTAAGCTGCCTGGTTGGTGGTATTTTGTCACGGCAGCCCAAGCAGATGGAGACAATTCCCATTCCTGATCTGTTGCTGGCCTCTTATGTGACCCTGAGCAGGTCACATCCCCTCTCTGGGCTTCAGTTTTCTCATCTGTAAGTTGGGATTGAGTGATGATGTTTAGGATGGAAAATCTTCAAGATCCCTTCCAATTCTAAGAGTTTCTGCTCTCTCAACATGTTCTTTAGGAAGGCTATGATTTATATCACAGATGTGCAGGAGGAAAACAGTTGTGTGGGAATCAATTTCCTCTTGTAAATAGGATCTTTTTAAAAGCACTCTGGGGAGAAAAGGAGGAACAAACATTTCTAGAAGGCCTACTATGAGGCAGAAGGCATTCTGTACAAATCTGGTTTCATTTAGCTCCTTACACTAAAGTTTATTTATTTTGCAAATGTATTACATGCCTAAAATTTTTAAAAATTATCATGTTTTGTTTCACGCACAAAAAGGACCTCATGTTTTAGAGGAAAACATGAAAAAATGCAAAAAAAAAAAAAAAAGGGAAAGGAAAAATAAACTATTCATCCAACAGGTGTTTATTGAACATCAACTATATGACAATCGCTATGCAAATAAACTGGGTTTCTACTCAGTTTTGCATGTAAATGTTTGTAAGCATATATTTTGTAAAATTTAAGTTCTGCAATTTTATTTAAATTTCTACTATATTCATTTTAATGTTATGTAGCTAGTTCTTAATAAGTACACCACTTTCAAGTCAGCTTTCTCTTTTCTGATTATAAAAGTAACATGCACATTAGCTGAAGAAAATGCGTACATTATAGGCATATAAAAGAAAGAAAAAAGATTACCTGTAATCTACCACCCAGACTTTTTTCTGTTTACACATCTAGACTCTCAACATGCTTATAAACTCGTCCTACTCTCATCCATGGGAACTCCTACTTCCAATTCATACCCCATACCAAACTTATCCACACTAGAATGTGGAAAGCTACCCGAGATCAGTAATTTTTACTCATTCAAATCACTACTTTATATTTAGCACCTAAAACAGTACCCGACACACAGTAGAAGCTCTGTAAGTAGCAAATGCTGTATATAATATAAACGATGAATGAAAATAAGATCATAAGAAACATGCACTTATAATCTGCTTTTCAAAAATTATCAATATGCCAAAAGTATATTTTAGTGTTATGAAATATTTTCCTAAAATATAACTGATGATGCCTTCATAGTATCCCGCCATGTAGATAAATCATGAATAATTTCTTCGGTCTCATCTTGTGACTAGCATTTCCAAGAAGATTCTAGTAGCTGTCCTTTGCACAAATTTATGATAATTTTCTTGGGATAAATTTCCAGAAATGAAATTGATGGATCAAAAAACAAACACATACAATAGAATATTATTCAGTCATAAAAAGGAATGCAGTGGTGATACACGCCATAACACAGACGAGTCTGGGGAAAATAAGTGAAAGAAGCCAGATACACATTCCATGATTCCATTTATATGAAAATCCAGAATAGGCAAATCCATAGAGACAGAAAGCAGATTAGCGATTGCCCGAGCCTGGGGGATGGGGGTAATTAGGAATGACTGCTTCGTGGGTACAGAATTTTCCTTTAGGGTGATGAAAATGCTTTGGAAATAGAGGTGATGATTGCACTCCACTGTCACTGTACTAAATGGCACTCAATTGGACACTTTAAAATACTTAATCTTATGTTATGTGAATTTTGTCTTAATTTAAAAAATTAAGCAGGCATAATTTCAAGGCCAACTTGCTGTACCAACTTATGTATCCACTAAAAATACATTTAAGTGACCATTTCTTCAAAAAAATCAGCAGTACTGGTGATATTCTATAAACCCAGCTAGATTTATAGGCTACATGTGTTGATAATCAGTAATATCAATTTTGCTTTTCTCAATGAATAGGAGAATATTTATATTTCATTTGTATATTCAAATTTGCTAATCATATTAGAGTGTTGACCTTACTGATTAGCAAGAAAGAATTCTCCATTGATGATATCAACCCTTGTCATGTACGTCTCAGTCGTTATACCCATTTATTATTTTGGCTTTTAATTTTAACATGATTCTAACTTTTTAATTGCTGCTAATCTACCAACCAGTGACTACTACACTTCCTATAGTAATCATCTCCTTGTTGATTGTCTACGAGATGTTCAGTCCCCATTCCCACCTTTTCCTTCCTGTTAGTCAAAGTTCACCACCTTTGTCTTGAAGCCAGTCTTGGCTTCAGACTCAGGAAGTGGACCCTGATGCCATTCACGCTCATCTCATTTATCTTTTCAGGATTGGTTAGGACCTGGGCACACAACACAATTACAGGCCATGAGATATGAGGGAAGTTTGATGGGGGTTTCTGGGAAAGGTTACTTGGCTCTTACAGAGAGGCGTTCATGAGACAATGCCCCTCCTCAGTAAGTGGCTGGATGTTAGAGTGATGCTGAGATCTCTGCAGCCATCTTGTGTCTATGAGGAGAACGAGGCCAGGGACAAAGCCAACAAATAACAAAGGACACAGAATAGCAGATTAGATCCCTGGAGGCATCTCATCAGTGTACCCTTCCCCAGGCTTTTCACAATGTGAGATAATGGATATCCTGGGTCTTTCAAGCATCCAAGTCAGGTGCTTATTACCCTCAGCTGATTGTATCCTAAATCATCAAATTTATTCAGAGTCAGCTATTTCTTTTTTGTTTTTGTTTTTTGTTTGTTTTAATTTATATACAAGTCTTTTCAATAAACACTTTTTAAAATAAAACTTTTTCCATAATTTGACACATATCCTCAGAGTCCCAGATGCGGAATTAGAGAATGAGAGGGTATTAATTTTTAATGTTGCTTAATTCGTATTTTCATTTGCTTTTCAGTTGGTGGCTTTACAGTCTTAATCAGCCTCTCAGATAGAAAATAGAGGCAGGGATTTGACCCTGAGTCTTCTGATATCACATCCAAAGAGAGATATTAAAAGAGAGCTGACCTTTAGTCTTGATTAAGTTCCTTTAAATCTGAAATCACGGGTAATGAATTCAGTTTGCCTGAAACAAGCATCCCCTTGACAGCCAAACCTGATTGCCGTGCTTTTTTATGCCTTACACAGAATTATATAGAATTCTAGAATGTCAGGATTGGGAAAGAATTTAATGGTCTGAATTGGGGTGGAGTGAACCAAGAGTTCCAATGATAACTTGCTGAAGTGTGTAGACCATCTTTCGGAAAACTTCATGCCCACCTATGTTAGTTACCAAGGCTGCTGTAACAAAGTACCAGAAACTGGGTGGTTTAGAGCAACAGAAATTGTCTCACAGTTCAGGAGGCTGTAATTCAGAAATCATGGTGTCAGTAGGGTTGGTTCCTTCTGAGGGTGGTGAGGGACAATTGGTTCCATGGCTGTTGCCTAGCTACTGGTCCTCAGGTGTTCCTTGGTTTGTAGATGGCCTTGTCCCTGTGTCTTCATATCGTTTTCCCACTATGTACCTCTTTTGTGTCCAAATTTTCTGTTTTATAAGGACACAGTGTTATTGGATTAGGGTCCACCTTCGTGACCTTATCTTAACTTGATCATCTGCAAAGATTCTATATCTATTTTAAAGAAAGTCACATTCACAGGTCCTAGGGGTTAGGGCTTCAACATCTTTTGGGGGAACACAATTCAACCCGTAACACCACCCAACACATGAGATTGTTCATAGAGTGTCAGGGGTCATGAACTCATTAAGGTTTATTCAGGGTCCCAAATGTGATGCTTATTCTGTTCTGTTTTCTTCACTTTAGAGTGAGAGATGGGAAAGAAGCAATGGGATCGCCAAGGGTCAGAGAGGGAAAGGCATGTGTTCAGTTTCCCACAGCACATATGAGAACGTGCCAGGACTTGAACCCACATCTCCTGGATTTTCATGTCGCATCTCACTGGGATCCCTGCCCTCTCTGAGTCCAGTTTACTGGCAGCTGCAGAAGTTAAACCTCTGAAGTAGCCAAGCTGAGAAGAGACAGGTGACCAGACTTCAAAGAGGTGCCAGAGGCTAGGGGTATCTGCCAGAGGGACATCCCTTCCCTAGAGGGTTGGGAATCAGAGGGTTGGGAATCTCCTTAGCATGACTAAGGAGAATAGAACTTGTGAAATCAATGCAGATCATAAGCGTGAGAGAAGAAGCTCACTCTCATTGCAAACTCTAGAGTGACAACAAGGTGGATTCTGGCATCAGTTCCTGTTGGCCAAGTCCCCCGGATATTTTAGGGGGCAGCCAGGAGGGGGCTGAGGAACTCTTCTTTCTGCTGTCTGTGCCAGCTGCCCATCCATAGGAAGCCAACGTGTCAGCCCTGCAGCCCACTGATGCTAGCCCAGAGGTGCCAAGGCACCAGGCGCAGCAAAGCCAGCTGGCAGCTTAATGGTGAGCCATTGGCCTGACCGAACAGCCCATCTGCTCCTCACTGCCAGCTGCATGCCTGTGGGAGGCGGGCTGGCAACTCGGCCAAGTGGCCAAGGTGCCAGCCACTGGGCACTCCAGGCCAGCTGGCAAGCTGGCAGAATTGGCCAGCATACCCATCTGCTAGCTGTTGCCAGATGAACGTGCAGGGGAACTGGGCCCAGGGACCTCAGGGTGCCAGCCTGCCTGGAGTTCCAAGGCATAAGAGGCCCTGGCTCTTCTCTTCTTCTCTCTCACACCCCCTCATGAGCTCTGAGATGTTGCTAACAAAGTTTCTAAGTGAAGGCATGGGGAAGCATGGGGAGGCATGAATGGTTAGGAACATGGGACTCCAGAACTGTAACATCACAGGAGTACAACGTATTGATGGCTAAGAACATGAACTCTGGGGTCAGACTGCCTGAGTCTGAATCCAAGCTCTGACACTAATTAGCTGCATGACTGGGCAGGCTACTTAATACCTGTGGCCTCAGTTTTCTCATCTGTAAAATGGGAAAGTAGCTACTGCTTCATTGGGTTGAAATAAAGATTAAATGAGATGCATACATGTAACCCTGAGAAAGTGATAGGATTTACTCAGTACAGGTGGTTATGATTATCCATTATATTATATGGATCAAGTGTTTTACCTCAAATGAGCTTCAGATATCATCTGGTCCAATTTCATCATTTGCCTAATTTCATCTTGAGGAACCAAGACCCAAATTAAGAAAGGGCCTTATTCAGGTCACAGTCCTACAGTCCGATTAAAGAATGGGCAGAGAGTGGGGTGAGAGGAATAGAAAGATGGTGGTCAAAGGCACACACTTCCAGTTATAAGATAAATAAGTCCTAGGGATATGACGTATGACACGATGACTCTAGTTAGCGCTGCTGTATGATGTATAGGAAAGTTGGTACAAGAGCAAATTGATTCTAGGATTTCTCATCACAAGAAAAAAAAGTTGTGTGTTTTTTTGCTTTCTCTTTTTATTGTATCTATATGAGATGATGGATGCTAGCTAAACTTATTGTGGTAATCATTTCACAATACATATAGAACAATACTGCTGTACACCTCAACTTATACAGTGTTGTATTTCAATTATATCTCAATACAACTGGAAAAAGTAAACATTTTGACTTGCAAAGTAAAATTTTAAAGAGACAATTATTAATGCAAATAAATACAATAAACACATCAAATGAAAAAAAAATAGAGGATCTGCATAGACAGTTTTTCAAAGAAAACATACAGAAGGCCAACAGGTACATAAAATTTAAATCAAAGGAAATAAAAATCAAAACCACGATGAGATGTCATCTCACAGCTGTCAGAATGGCTGTTATCAAAAAGACAAGAAATAACCAGTGTTGGCGAGGGTGTGGAGAAAAGGGAACCCTTGTTCATTGTTGGTGGAAGTGTAAACGGTGCAGCCGTTATGGAAAACAGTACGGAGATTTCTCGAAAAATTAAAGCTAGAACTACCATATCATCTAGTAATTCCACTTTCAGGTATTTATCTGAAGAAAATGAAAAGATATTTGCATCTCCATTTTCATTGCAGCAGTTTTTACAATAGCCAAGACATGGGAACAACCTAAGTGTCTATTGACAATGAATGGGTAAAGTATAAACACACAAATACACACACTACACACACACATACACACATGCACACAATGGCATATTATTTAGCCACAAAAAGGAAATCCTGCTATTTGTGACAACATACATATACACACATATGTACACATATATACACATGTGAATCTTGACAGAATTATGACAAGTGAAATAAGTCAGACAGAGAAAGACAAATACCATATGATCTCACTTACATGTGGACTATTTTAAAAAAAAAGAACTCGTAGAGAACAGATTGGTGGTTGCCAGAGACAGCGGGTGGAGGATGAGTGAAATGGGTGAAGGTTGTCAAAAAGGCTCAGACTTCCAGCTATGAAATAAATAAATCCTGGGGATGAAATTCACTACACAGTGACTATAGTTAACACTGTGGTATTGTATATTTGAAAGTTGTTAAGAAAGTAGATCTTAAAAATTCTCATTACGAGAAAACTTATAACTATGTGTGGTAATGGATGTTAACTAGACTTACTGTGGTAATCATTTAACAATATATACATAATATCTAGCCATTATCTTGTACACCTGAAACAAATACAATGTTATATGTCAATTATATCTCAATGAGAAAAAATCACAATTGCATATAGAGTCTCTTGGGGTATAGGTACTAGATTCCAGGACTCCTGACAGTCTCATTAGTCATTTGCCATAAAAGGCTTGCCTGAAATTGAGGAGGTGAAATTGAGAAGGCAGGGAGGGACCTCTCTATCTCGCTCCGAGCCACCCATATGCTCCAAGTGCTCTATTGACGTGCTCTACACTTAGCCCTCCGAGTGTACTGCCTGATGTGTGAATGTGTGTTTGCAAACACATACATATGTGTACATGTGTGTGTCTCTGACTGAGGGTTGGCATATACCCTTGTGTGTCTGGGCATAAATGTTCTGTCTACCCAACAGACCAAAATCTTAAGGCAGGTTCCATGTCTTATTCTGGAACATCTCATCTATCTGAAGCTCATCTCTCTGGAAGCCTCAGGTATCCAGAAAGACAATGACATCCTAAGCACCTAACGCTGAGAACAACACTTGGCATGTAGCTGGAGCTCTATACGCCTGTGATAAATAAATGAATGAGTGAATGAATGAATGAATGAAACAATGGACCCTTTATTTAACCTGGTATAGCTCTTTTAATTTGGTGAACCAGGACTCTTACTGTCCACCAAGCAACTAATTGGAGCAAGGATCTTCATGTTGTAAATCCTTCATCCTAACCAGCAACTCTTGATTCTCACTCAGCCTAATTACCCTGATTCCGTGGGCAGTACTAACAAAGGCAGTTAGCTGACCTAGCCTGCAGGTTGGATGCAACAAATGAAAAAGGAAATGAACGATGAAGAAGGAAACAAACACCTGCAGGAAGAAGATAAAGGTGTTGCTGATGCTTTTGTGGGCTAGGAAGAGAAAAGACTGTTTGGAAAAAGCCTCATTAATGTCAAAATCTGAGTGGTCCAGGGACACTGCGAAGGAGTAAACGCCCCAATTGCAGAGCCTTTTAGCTCTCACCAGAATATAAGTGATGCTCATAATGACAGATCTGAGGTTTAGTTCAAGGGACCCTGTGCAAACTATCACAGAACAGAGTGCATTTTGCAGATTTTTCTACCCAAAATGTAATTTTCAAATGGTAATTAAACAGGTGATCTTTCATCAACCAGGAAGCTTGGTTTTCTCAAATGACTTGGTCAGGGAAGGTTACATGCTTCTGGGATCCACGGCTCTTTGTGTGAATAGAGGTGACTATTAGAGAGTTTAAGGAAAACAAAGGGAAAGGAGAAGGTGTTGGGGAGATCAATCAAGATGGCTTTTCATTCTGGACATGAATATTAACCTTCCCTTGTTAGGCATGTACAGGGATGGGCGGCGTTCAAAACTATTTCACGTCCATTATCTGTCACCTCTTTTTTGGGCTTCTTGTTTACCAAGAGGAAACGTACATCCTGTATGTCTGTGTATATATATCTATATCTATATATAATATGTATGTATGGGTGTGCCTATATGCACAGACATATGTAAGGGCACACTTTCATACACAACCACACGTACACACAGACCCACACTCAGACATACACACATGCACACACATGCTGGCATATACACATACACATGTTACGCACACATGCACACATTCACACACACACACATGCACACACAGCCCTGCATACAGATTGTCAGTCCTTTTACTCCACGAAACAATGATCCTTACTTTTTCACTATCTTGGATTGGTCAGATGCCAAATAATTCCAAGATCATGATGATCACAATGGGATTGGTGATACAATATAACTGCTATTTTGGGGGCGCACCTGGTATGATTCAGATTTCAGGTCTCATATTTTATACCCCGTTTACCAAACTCTACCTTTTTCTTCTCCCTCCCTCCTTCTTTCTTCTTCTTTTTTTTATTTCTTTATCTTTTGTTTTCTTTCTTTTTATTTTTTCCTCTCTTAGGAGCTTTACATGAGTACTTCCTCATTGCAAAACATCAACACAGTCCTGACCAAACAAACCTTTCCCTTTGTATTTTCTGCCACATAACCACACAATTTCTTAGCAATAATGGCTGTGATCAAGGTCAAGTAGAACATCCATCACCAATTTGTCATGCAGTTCTATAATATGTGTAGGAAAGAGCCTAGATGTCCATCGACAGGATAAAGGTTAAATGCAGTCTAGAATACTATGCAATAGCCAAAAAGAACCAAAGTCAGTTTTTGGAATAATATTGGCCAGTATCTCTTGAGCCCTTATCAGCAGTCAGGCACTTTCCCTTCAGTCCATCACTTAATCTCAGCTATACCACGAGCCTTATCACCACTCCCATTTTAGAGATGTGAACACTGAGGACAGGTGGGAGCAGGATATTAGGACATTTGTCCAGCTGGCCTGTTGCAGATCTGAGATTCAAACCAGGAGATCTGTTTCTAAAACCTGCATTCTTAAGCCCTATACTAAGACACTCAAGAAGCAACAGTGAAAAAAATACATCTTTGCAGAATACAGTAGAGAATGTGATCCCATTTATACATATATGTAGGTACGCGAATGGACCTACTATCTTATGTCGCTCTCGCAACATCTCTTATACGTTTCGGCAAATGAATGGTGTGACATAGAGGTGAAGTGGCTTTCCAAGGCCCAGCAGCTGGATTAAGTCCATCCCTCCTCAGCTGCACAGTTTGTGCTATTTTCATAACACTTTCCTTTTGCTGATGACAGAGTGAACCGAGGAGTTGGAAGATGCTGTTTCAAAAGAGTTTGCTCAAAGCTCCCTGTAAACCTAAAAATAAAAGGCCAAAGTGAGAGGCAACAAGCATTTATCTGAGATCAAAGAAGAGCTATTTAGGAAGTCCTGATTCAGGCAAAAGACCAAATAGTGTTCTGATTAGAAGACAAATGCAAGGGGCATTTATGAGAGACGGAAGGGGAACAACTCTATCAGTTGAAGGAAGGCATTTCTGTTGGAGTAGGTAACGTAACATAGTGACCCTAATTCTAAACGATGTTTTTAAGTTTTAGTCTTTGGTCATCAGTTCCTTAGTCACAGTATCTACTTTCTTGCTGTCCTTGCAAACAGTTCTTTGGGATACGATGTTGCTTTAGGCACAGTCCAAAGGTTATTTTCACCTGTTTTAATGTTTCAAAGGTTTGAGGCATAAGATATGCAAGACAGTTCCCCTGGTATAGCAGCTCCAACTCCATCTTAAAGTAGCTGCATTTATTATTTTTTACAGCATCTTCTGGGGAGAACATCTGCCCTTCTAAGTGACCCCCCGCTTTCACTGTCTCACACTTCTAGATGGGCATGGGTAGCTGCACGAGGTCAGAGAAGGGAGAATTCTGGGCTGCATAAGGTGTGAGACCATCATGAAGGTAGGGCCCCTCCAGTATCTGGCCATTGGATAATGTCTCAAATGCTCCCATTAGCAAGCTACATAATTACCTAGTTTCTAGGTTTGATACTGCAAAGAGCCTTCAAAAGTCTTAGCAAATGTCAAACTCACCATGGGATTGTTCATCTCAGAGATGCTGGTGCCAGTTGTGGGCTGCCTCACACTGATCACTCCATCTTTACTGATGATGAAGGAGAAGAAAATCAGTGGCCACATAACTTGTTTGAGGTTGCAGAGCTGTCCGATAGCTCAGGCATGAAGCCAGGACTAGAGTGAGGCCATCATTGGGCACAAAATTTAAGGAGGTGCCAACAAACCCAGCAGTCGAGATGAAGAACACTTCAGTAAAATATTATTTTAAAAAATAAAAAGTTAATTAATGCAAACAAATCTCTGATGAACAAAACATTAAAATTTTAAACACAGACAGGATTAGTATTACTGATTTTTCCTTTTGCCTCAGGCTCCAGTGTGACTCTGCATGACACTTTACTTAAAATTTTTAGACTCTATTATTTTTTTGCATTAAATTTAAGATTTAAAAATACTGAATTAAAACATTTATCATGATCATGAGTTTTTTTGTTCCCTTTCAATTCTGTGCCAGAGGTGGTGCCTCACCTGCCGTACCCTAGTCCAGCCATATAGGACTTGCTCTGCCAACCTGGATGCATTGCTCCTTCCCTATGTCTATTCACTCACTCACTCACTCACTCATTTGTTTATCCAGTCATTCAGCAAATATTTTGTAATGCTCATGATTCCAGGAGCTGGGAAAATAGCAGTGAATAAGATAATCATGGTTTCTGCCTTTCTGGCATGGACAATGTAATTGGAGGAACAGATATGAGTCAAATATTCACATAAACAAATTAAGAGTGGAAATGCGGCCATGAGGCCGATGTAGCAAGGGGGAAATAATGGGGCGTTGACCAAAGGTGGCAGTCAGGATATGCTTTCTGGAGGAGGTGTTTGGATGAGCCGAAGTTAATCAGGTGAGAGTGGATTAAAGGAGGGTGGCTAAGAGTGCTCCAGGCGGAGGAAATGGCAGGCACAAAGGCCCTCTGACAAGAGCAAGAGGGTGAAATATTCTGAGAACACAAGGGGCCAGTGCAGCAGTGTGCTGAGAGCCACAGAAAGTGTGAGGCAAAAGAAGGATGGAGTAGACAGGGTCTGGAGACAGCAGAGGAGGATTTTATCTTCATCTCAAGGGCAATAGGGAGCCACTGGAGGGTTTGGAGCTGGGGAGTGACATAATAGGCTTTGTCTTTGGAATGATCTCTCTGGTTGCTGGATGCAGAGTAGTTTGCATTATGTATAGAACCCAGACTCCCCGGGATTCTAATATGGCTTCCCCCTTTCTTGCTGTGTGACCCTGGGCCAGTCACACAGCACTTGCCTTCTCTATGCCTCAGTCACTCATCTATAAAATGGGATACCAGCCTCTCCGTGTAGTTGAGAATTTTAAATGTGGTAAGTGTTGGCATTTACAGTAGGCTTGGCATATAGTAAACACGCTATAAAAACTGGCCATAGTTATTATCACTGAGGATGGATTTTAGGGGGGCAAAATAGAAGGTCATGAGAAAGCAGCCCCTGCTCTCAGCCCGGGGGCAGCTCAGCCTGGGCTCCTCTGCCTGAAGCTCACAGCTATCCTCATTAGAAAGTGGCTTTTCTTTCTGCCCTGTGCTTGCAGGAGGAGAGGGCACAGTGGAGGCTGCAGGAACGCTGTGAAGGTCTTAAAAGAAATTATAGCCTGCATAAAAGTATTCACTCCAGTGGAAGGCCTTAAACCATTCCCCTGGGCATTGAACAGTGACGGAGAGTGTATTACTGTGCACTTAAGGCGGTGACCGCAGCCACCCAACGTCAGAGAGAGAGGAAGGGAAGCACTTAAGCATGGAAGTTCCCTTAAGTGGGAGCATCCTTCCTTAAGCCATCCCTTTCTGGTCCCTGCAAGCTCCTGATCTGTGGCTTCCGAATAAATCTGCAACGCCAAGAGTAAGAACATTTGCTGAAATCCCTTAAGGGGTGGTGAGGAAGGGGGAAAGGAGTCGATGACAGGGAACAGGAACCAATCTGGACCTCGTCTTGGTCTGAGAGGACTCACTTAAAACATCTGACTTCAGTATTATTATCTGTAAAATGGGAGCCAGGCTGCTTATTTAGTTCTAATTTCTGCAAGGACTAAATGAGGAGTTCTAGCCTGCCATGCCACAGAGAAAGTGCTCAAAAATGATCATTTGTTCCTTTTTGGAGCTTTTTTCCTTTTCCTCATGACAGTTTTTTTCTCTCCTAAACTCTAAAGGACTTCATTTCTTGGCAAGTTGAACAACCTTCCCAAGCGTCAGTTTGCTCATCTGTCAAGTGGGTATTCGAACAGTAAGGGCTTACCGGTTGATTCTGGGGATTAGTGAAACATTTTGAGCTGTGACATGCTGAGAACAAGAAGACTGGGTCTCACTTGCCTTCATACTTTGCATCTTTTCACAGCGTGGGGTGGGGTGGCAGTAGGGACAGGCAGACTCCTTCTTCACCGTTCGTGGTCTCAGAAGTGTGCAATCACAGGTAGCCTTAATCCTGGACTCTCATGAGTCCACGAATCCTCTACAATTGAACACTCAGACTCATCGTGTCCTTAAAGGGGGGAGGAGTCCCAGGACCCCCAAAGGACTAAGGAGTGAGGGGTCACAGGTAAAGGTGCTTTGGACCATGGGCTGTCACGGGCTTAGCGAGATCTGGCTCTTTGGACAGCCATGTGGGCCTCAGTTTTTTCATCTGTAAAAGGGGAAACAAGGAGATGTACTTCATTGGATTATCGTGAGGTTAGTGGTACATGCTCTTGAAGAACTCAGCGTATAGTAGAAACAGTACCCATTAGCTCTTTTCCTCTTTCCCTGTAGCAGTGCTCCACAGGGTCATGATTGCCATCCAAAATTCTCAAAAGGAACCATTTTATGAAACACGCATCACACTTTTATTTACTCTCAGACCAGTATAAACACAAACAAAAAATCCCCTTTCATCAAGAGAGACTATAAAAACAAAGAAAACATATGCTTGCTGTCTCCTAGCAAACCCCATCACTACCAAGGAATTTTTTTTGGCAGATGCAGGAACAAAAAGAGGAATTCTGCAGTTAAATAAGTTTAGCAAGCATTGCACCGATCAAATTAAGTGGGTATTCTTCCTGCAGGGTAGATCCCAGTCCCTAGCATGTGACTGATGTGCACTTTGAAGCCCCAAGATGGGCTCTGATTACTCGGTGCTTCTCCAACTTCTGTAGCCAGAGGATGCTTTGCTGGGCTAAACCTGTAGGGGGAACATTTTAATTTTTTTCAGGGAGTTTTGTGGGGAGGAATAAAAACTGCAATAGCCAATTTCTAGGGGCTCGTCTAACTTGAAATTTGGTCTTCATTTTTGGGGTTCCTTTTATTTTTTCTTTAAATAACTCCTTCATGTAACTCTTCTCTATTCTTGTCTGTTCTTGGCTTGACATATTTCACAATCAGTGTTTTATTGACTTGATTTCCCTGTGACAAAACCACTACATCGTTGGGATGTGCTTAATGGTTCTTTTTCAGGAAGCTGCTCCAGGCGCCTCCGGGACAGGCGCTTTCCATGCCCCATGGGGCCAGCCAAGCAGAAGACAAGTCTCAGCTCCAAGAACCTGCAGCTTGGGAGGCTCCCAGCCCTCGAGCTGCCCGCCGTGATTAGTTGAAATCCAAGACAGCAATATAAGAAGTGTCGTTGGTGTGCGTGATGGAGTGCCTGCTGAGTGGGCCACAGATAAGCACCGTGATTTCGGAGGACGCTTCATCATTTCGCCATAAGAACATGTTAACGGGTGATTGTTTGAATGTCTCCAGCTAATAGGATATTATTCATAACACTCTGGCTAGTTGGAATGGGAGATGATAAGAAATTAAATTCTTAATGGCTTTCTTTAAAGGAGGACTTTTCCCAGGGGAACCTGGAACCCTGGGAATTTACTCCATGTGCCCTGGCAATATCTTTATGAAGGAAATTGGCTTGAAATGAACCTCCCAGGGGGACACAAGGGTAAAAGGAAGAGGACACAAAGTAATTAACATTGACTGGGCACCTATTACGTGCCTCTTACCTAGACATTTTACACTCTGACCCAGAAACATCTCTGTTGTGACCAGGTATCATTAAGCCCATTTCAGAACTGGGAAATCAGAGGCTTGGAGAGGTGAATCGATTTGCCCAATCTCTCCTTTCTGGTGTCAGAGTCAGGATTTGAGTTCCATAGCAACTTTTCCATGAAACAAAATTTAGGGAGCGGGGGTTGTCTGGAAGAAGGAGGTGCCTTACATGAGATCTGAAAGGTGGAAAAGAAGGAGAAACCATAATATCTCAGAGGTAGCTGCAGGAAATTACAAAGTGCTGGCAGAGGCAAGGCGTGAGTTCTGCAGGTACCTTCTATACTAACTTTGGGAACTGTCTACTTCCGGGATACGTGAAGCCACCATTTTCCTTGAATATTCCTTGTAATTCCTGTGCTTCTGGATTTTCCTAAGCTTTGTTTTCTATCTTTCCAACAATTAAGAAAGCTTCTAACTTCCTGTATTAAATCTTTTCCTGCTTGAAATACCTTGAGCAATGACTGAATCTTGACAAAGTACTCTGACAATCACACACACACACACACACACACACACACACACACACGATCAATTCACAAGAATAAATTTCTAAGGAAAAGAATTATAGGCCACAATGTGTTGGGGCGTATAATACTAAAATTGGCATCATCATCATCTGTTTTGGAACATGGAAACCAATTTCTAGAAGCCTGGAAATAAAGAACCCACATGACCTTTTGTTAAACCACTGTGTTTCCCACGTTATTAAACCCTCTTTGTAGATGAACAGGGCAGAAATGGTGGCAAAATTCTTCAACGGGCCAAATTCACTTTCAGTGGGGACTCCCCATAGCAGCTGGTTGTGAATATTTAAAAGTGAATGGTTTTTGTCTGTTTTTATTTTTGTGGGGTACAAATACCCAACATTGTCCCAGCCTCTCCACTCTTTTTCTTCCAGGTCTCATCAGCTCCTACAGTGGAAGCCAGATTGGTTTCCCATTTGCAAAGTTCACAATTCACCCAGCCATGAGCTGTGCCTTTAACCACTGCTAAATTGTTTCCTGACAGCCCTCGCTACAATTTTCTCCCCTGACATTTGATTTACATATGATCTTTAAGCACTGCCATGGCGGTAATAGTGATTTGGTTAATATTCCAAGCGTTCCTCCATGCCCCACACCTTGCAGGGCCATTTCATTGCTGCAGCGTGGCAAAATGCATGTACCAAATAAATGTATTGCTAATGAAATAAACGGATTAGGGGGAAGAATCAATTGCCCTGCTGCCAGGATGAGGCACCAGGAGTTAATTTTGTCTGGATCTGCAAGGGTAGCTGTTAATAGAATAGGCTTTTTACCTAATTGGAGAGAAAGTAAATGAAGTATAGTAATATTCCATGATGTATTGGAAGAATTTACTTCATTTTCTCTTAGTTTTGCTTGATGAGTGTTTACAGCACAATGAAATTTATGGTCTCCTTCCTCTCCCTGTTTTTCTCTTCTTTATCTAGTCCTCATTCTCTTTCTCTTCTTTCCTTTTTATCTCATTTGTTTTCTTCTATTCCTCCATCCTTCCATTTTGTCCTTTCCATCCATCCCACCATCCTTCCATTCAGCCATCTTTCGATTCTTGCATTCATCCTCAATACCTACATCCATCCATCCATCCATCATCCATCCATCCATCCATCCATCCATCCATCCATCCATCCATCATCTATCCATCCATCCATCCATCCATTTATCCACCCATCCATTTCCTCATTCAGTTAATAAACCATAGTCTCAGACACAAACGTCCTCAGGAACCACCAACACAAATGAGTAAGTGTTTGTGGGGCCTGTGACAAAATGAAGGCATCACCATTATCACTATTCCCATCATGGTCATCATCATTGTCATATTCATCATTTATCGAATGTAGCCATCTTTCTTTCATTCTTTCTACTTTTATTGAAGGCTTACTATGCTAGACAAAACTTGATCCACCTCTCTGAATATGATAAAAGAAAAATATGTAGCTGAAGAAGTCATTTACACCAGTTTATGTATCTATCTGATACCTAGACTCCTACCCAGGCCTTTTCTCTCTCTTTTGATAGAGGAATTGGAATTATGTTGCAGTAAATGTATTTACTAAAGACTAGAACCAATAGGTATTAGGTGAAGGGTGGTTAGACTGGTGATATAAAAAGTAGGAAAGACCTCTCAAAGAGCTGAAAAGAAGGATCTGAGCATATACAGAAGTTTCAGAATGTTTTTTCCTAGCATGAGTCATGCACAGGATACCAGACAGCGGTGGAAGGAAGAAAATGAAGCTTACTGAATAAAGAGAGGTCATGAATTAGAGTGGAAAAAACAGACTACTATGTGCTAAAGCCCAGGCAGCACCAAGAACCGCTCTCCAGACTTTCATATGGGAAGCTCTGACCTGTCCAAGTCACATGACTGGTAAGAGGAAGGACTAGGATTCTAATCCAGAATTCTAGAGCCCACAGTAATCCTCCATCTTTAGCATATCATGACCCCCTGGGGAGTTTATTTAGCTTGTTGTTTTTGGGGATGACAAAGACTCTCTCCTCTGACTAAACCTTTATCTGGCTCCTCTGAGTTCTCTTCTGATTAGGTTCTGACCTTGGGCTCTGTCCTTGACCCACTTATTCCAGATTAGCAAAAATCCCCCTCTTGATCTAATCCAGGCTATCTGACCAAATTCCTCATCCCTCACCCTTGATATCTTATTACCAAGAATTCTGTTATGTCAGTTTAGCAGAGAATTACTCAACATTTTAGTAAATTTCCATCCACAGAACTTCCCCTTCCCCCAATTCTGCTCCTTGGCTATAAATCCCCACTTTTCCTGTTATATCCACTTGAAGTTGAGCCAGATGTCTCTCACATATTGCAAAATTCCCATTGTAGTAGCCTCTCCTTGAATAAAGTCTTCCTCACCATCTCTAACAAGTGTCCGAATTATTTTTTAAAGAGAGACCTAAGAATCTGTATTCATAATCAGATTCCCTAGGTGATACTGATGCAGGTGTTTTGAAGACCATACTTTGAAAAACTCCACCTGAGTCTCGTTGGGGCATGTTTAGAGGAGTCTTGTTTTATTTATACAGCATTCATTAGCCACTTGGGATCATGATGCTTAAAAAAGAACCAACATGAGGCTGGGAGGGTGGCAGGGACATCAGTTACTTGCACATGAATTTTTTTATTTGTTTATTAAAGGTTTAGAGTTATATTTTCAAGGATGTGACTTCAACTACTTTAAAGGCATGGCCTGTCATCTGCCTATTGAGTCCCAAGTCTCTACATGAGTCCAGAACCTAGATTTTGACTTCTAGTCAAATGTTCTACCTAGGACCAGTGATTTCTGAGAGTCTTTTCCATGCCAGGTACCATGCCTGACATTGGGGATGCAGAACCAAATCAGCCAAGAATTTTACCCTTCAGGAGCTCTATGTCAAAATTACAGTCACCCTTCTACAATACATCTGTTGGGTTGCGGCCCTGGAAAGCATTCATCATCTCATTCAACTGTCTCTTCTTTCTCCCCTTCTCTTACTGCAGACTTCTGCTTGTGTAAACTTTGCTGAGAATTCGAACAGAAATAGTAAATAATGAAGCTCCAGAGGGTTGCACTAATTTCCCAGACATTTAATCAATGTGGAGCTGCCCTGTTCATTACAGCTGTCAAAAATATGCAAAATCGTCCATCTGGTCCTCTCAGGTACAAAGCTCTGAGCTAGAGTCACCAGTTGCTTAGCTAATACCACACCCTATTTTTCCTCATTCAAACCTTCTCCATTAACTAGGAGCTACCAGCTCAAGTATAAAGGTAAACAATAAATATTTGAAGTGGCATTGCCTAGGCTGAGGTTCTGAACGGTGGTTGAGTTGGGTAACCCCAGATGAGGAATACAGGTGGAGTTTTGTGGAAGAGCAGCCTTTCCCATCTTCTTCCCCGACTACAACTCTCCCCAGCCCCCAACCTCCTTCCTTCTGAGTCCCCTCCCTGCCCCTCAAATATTTAGACCTATTAAAAACCATTGGGGGGAAAAATGATCTATACAAAAGCTTTGCATAAAAAAGTGATCAATGCAAATTCCTCTGAGGAAATTGCTTCAACAGATGGAAACGGCCCATTTGCAACAAATGCCGCTGGCTGTGCAGATGGTAATTATGGGATGTATGTAAACATGCAAGCTCTGGCAAGCAGAGCAAACTGCACTGCTGAACTCAGCCTGCATCGAGGCCACCTGCCCTGGCACTACCCCTGCCCTGACTGGCTTGTAGGCTAAGGGTTCAAAAGGAATCCAGGAGCACCTAAGGATTTGGGTTTGGAATTCCAAGACCTGTTAGCCTAGCCTCAGTTTAGTTATAGGTCTTTTTGCAATGGTCCCTGGGAGCAAACCACACATTCTCTAATCTTTTGATGGACCAAGGCTACAGCATGGTTCCTGGAAGAAGGAAATCAACACATATTGAGCACTCACTGTATGCCAGATAATGTGCTGTTAGCCTTGAATGCATTCTCTTATTTAATCATCACAAAGATCTTGATGGGTTGACATTATCATTATCATCTTCATCACCACTATTCTGTAAATGGGGGACCTGAGGTTTTGGAGAGATGAAGTGATTTTTCCAAGGTCGGAAAGCTAAGAAGTAAGAAATTCGAGATGTATCAGTTAGCTATTGCCGAGTAACAAATAACCCCAAAGCTCAGAGGCTTCAAATAATAAGCATTTATTACAGTTCATAAGTCTACAGGTCAATTGGGTGGTTCTCCTGGTCTTGGTTTGGCTCAGATCATCATGACTGGGCTCACTTATGCATCTAGATGGGCTAGGATGTCCTCACTTAAGTCTAGCGATTGGCTGACTGTTGGGCTGAAACGATGGGAGTTAAGAGCCTTGTGTCTCTTATTCTCCATCAGACTCACAGTAGATGGGCAAGTTCTAAGAAGAAAACAGAAGTGCACAAGGTACCCCCACCCCACAAAATTATATATTGAAATCCTAAAAATCAAAGTGATAGGTATTTGGAGCCCAGGCTTAGAATAGACACACTATCTCTTCTGCAACATTCCATGGTAAAAACAAGTCACATGGCCCATCCAAACTGAAGAGGTAGAGAAATAGACTTCATTTTCCGACGGAAGGAACTATAAGGGCCCATTGCAAATGGCAAACACACAGAGAAGCATAGAAAATAAGGCCTGTTTTGTTAGCAATATAACACATAAAACTTGAACTTAGAGTTTTCTGGTTCCATGTCTTTAATTTCCAGGCCATCTAAGGCTCCCCATCATTCTAGAGATAACTTGGCCTTTTTGGTCCATCTTACCCTGACTCTCTTCTGTCTGTAGGTAAATTGTGGTTCATCTCTTCTCTTTCCCAGTGATTCTCACTCCCATTCTCAGCCTCTATTCCTTGGATATCTGAGTAGGACAGTGCTGTAAGCATTAAATTTGGAGTCAGCATATTTGAGTCCTTATCCCACCTCCCTCAATTATGCTCTTTTGGGCCTCAGGCAATCCCTCACCCTCTCTAGATTTCAGTGTTGTGTCTGTGCAATAAACAAGATGGAGAAGATTTGACTTGATATTACTGCCAGACAAATTCTGTATGATTTTATGAATGGTAGGAAGTTCTCTGTAATTCTCATCATCCCAGCCACTACTTTAGGGAACTACATGGGCTCCAGAAGGTTCATAAAGGATAATACATGTGTATAAAGCTTTACAGCTGATAGTCAATAGAGTGTTGTGGACTTGAGTTCTGGAACAAGACATGCCTTGATTGGTTCTCAGTTAAGCAACGTCCTACTGGTTGTGTGGTTATTATAGACTAAATGTTTGTCCCCCCATTCCGCTCCCCCCAAATCATATACTGAAATCCTAAAACACAAAGTGATAGGTATTTGGAGGAGGGGCCTTTAGGAAGTCATAAGAGTGAATAGGATTAGTGCTCTAATAAGAAGAGACCCAAGAGTTCTCCTCTCTTGGCCAAGTGAGGACAAGCAGAAGAAGATGATCTGTCAGCCAGGAAGAGAGCCCTCACCAGAACCCAACCATGCTGGCGCCCTGATCTCAAACTTCGAGCTTCCGGAAGTATGAGAAATAGATTTATGTAGTTTAAGCTACCCAGTCTACAGTATTTTTGTTATAGAAGCTCAAACTGAATAAGACAGTGGCCTTGAATAAATCATTTTACCTCTCTTCCATCAGGTTTGTACTCATGGTGGGTGGGTAGGTTCCAAAGGAAGGAACAGAATTGTATGAGGGCTCTTGAGATCCAGGCTGGGAGATGGCACAATATTTCTTTTGCCATATTCTCTGAGCCTCATTTTTCACCTGCTCACAAGGTTATTGGGTGATTAAATGGCACATAGGAGAGGCTTAACAAATGTTAATTACATAATTGTTATTTCTACTACAAAATTCTCTTTTCTATACATCACCTCATTGAGGCTATGATACAAGACAAGTGAATATTTTTATACCATTTATAGATAAAGAAATGGACACCCAAATTGAAGATGTGACTTGTTCAAGACGGCACAGAGTGTTTGCAACAGAGCTGGGACTGTCCTCTTGCCCTACAGCCCCATACTCACTCTATGATAACTCATCAGGCCAGACCCTGTCTCTCCTGCTTATTATTCTGGGGCCCAGTGGATTCAACCCTAGAAAAGGAAAGTCTGGAGAGGGAAGAAACCCTGTTGGATAAAGGCAAAGATCTTGAGCTCAGGTGCCTGTAGGTGCCAGATCCGCCATGACCTAGGTATTTGATTTTGCAGCCTTTTGATTCAGAACACCTTTAGCATTGAAATTGTCTGGGTCTCTTCCACCCCTACAGCCTTGTGAAAAAGGTAGCATTATCGTTGTACCCATTTTTGTAGTGAGGAGGCAGAGGCTTAAAGTTGAAGGAAATTGTTTAAAACCTCAAGGCCCCTGAGTCTGACCTAGAGACAGAACCCAGGTCCCTTGACATTTTCACTTGCTGAAGGAGGCCCAAGATGGGACACTAAGCTGGAATTGGAACCTCTCCCAGGTTCGGTATCTTGTTGTCTGGTCCCGTTGATTTATTCAGTTCCTTCCTCCTTCAGACACTGAGAAGAAGCCAGATTCCTCTCCCTGATGTCCTCGGCCTCCCCTCCTCCAACATTGATCTCCAGCTTTATGTGGGTGACAGGCCATACCTTTTAATTGCATTATTACATTTTTATGGTCTGCCGATTAAGCAGGTCTTCTCCGCTGGGCAGCCAGGCCCTGGAATTTATATGTGGAACCGAAACATTTATCGGAATTGTATTGATGAAGGCATATTGTAAAAGGGCCTGTGACTCTTAATGAGAGACTGGGGTCCTCAGGAGGCAGGGGAGAAGGCAAGTCAACATACTCCCGAGAGAGAGCGGGTGACCTGTGAGATATGAGGGCAGCGCCTCCTTCCACACTCTGCCCAACTCTCCAATATTTCCTCTTCTATCATCAACCTGTTGGGCTCTGGGTAGGAAAAGCTGCAGGGAGAGAGCCTAGGGGATTTCAGAAGAGGAGCTATGTTGCAAGTTCATGGATAAGTTGGCACTGAAGGACTGCTCCTGCCAAGATCGGGGAGGGCCCTTCAGGTAGAGGCCCTGTGTGAACCAAGATGTACAGCAGGGGCCAGGAAAGAGCAAACAGTAGACTATTCATGGAGTACAACATCTATAAGGAGAATATGTGGCCTGCTTGCCAACTCTACCTGAGTGTAGATAGACATTTCAAACTTAGTCTGCCCCAAACTGACCTGACGTCCCCCATTCTACTCTCAGGTGTATCCATCACAGGAATTGATAGATCCACCCCCCACCCCCCAGGGGCTGAGGACACCTTGGAGCTGTCTTTGATTTTCCCTTTATTCCATTTCCCACTGTTGATTCATTGCAAATGTTGGGCTCTACTTTCCAAATCTTTTGAGACTCTGAGCTCCTCTTGCACCTTTACCATTTCCGCCATGCATGGATCCCCCTTCAGCTTTCTCTGGATTATTTCATAGCCTTGGCATCCTGTTTTGGTTCAATTGTCTCCTTTACAAGGTCTCCCCTGTAACCCTATTTTAAATCACAATCCTCACCCCACAGCACTGTCTGCTGCCCTATCCTGCTTTGTTTTTCTTAGCACTTCCTTCCATCCAATATGATCTATATAATTCTTTATGATTGTTATCTCTTCCGCTAGAATGTAAATTCCTTGAGGCCATGGACTTTCACCTGTTTTATTCACTGTTGTATCTTCAGCACTGAGAACAGAGTCTGGCATATAGTAGGTGCTCAATAAATATTTGTTTAATGAGTTTCCTGAATAAATTTGGTTGAAGCCAGGTCCTGGGAGGCCTTCAATGTTGCCCTGGGGGCTCGAGTTTGTGCTCAGCTCCGATTTCTACCCTACATCAAACAATGTGTTTGTGGAGCCCTCACACACATCCAAGGTAATTAGTATGCCTTCCTGAAGCTCTGAATTTGTAATACCCAGTGCCAGAGAGACAACCATAAATGAGGAATTTGGAAGAGGAATAGCTCAGGGGTTAATTTGAATGTATTTCTACATCTCAAAATCAGCACATTATAGAAGAAAGGACTCTGCTTTGCATAGTAAACGGTATTTGGTGTGCGGCCTCCTTCTTTATATACAACCTGGATCATCTGTCTTTTTGATTCTTAGAGGACTTTGGTGCAAAAAAGAAGGGGTCTGCGGTGTAATGTTAATCAGTGGCAATTAATTGGACCTACTTTGTGAACTCTCCCAGGCCATAAGTCACTTGTGCTTTGGTTCAGTGTTATAACAATCGCTGTCCTTTTAAAGAGTGTTTTTACCTTTGATAAGGAACAGTGGCGGCTGGCCAATGTGTCTCCAGGGAGCCCTCCTCAAGAGTGGCAGGAAAGGTGAATATTTTAAGATTGGAATCCAGTTGGAATGGTCAAATGACAACTTAGGCCAGACAGCTCTGGGTTCAAATCCCGACTCAGCCACTCACTACTATATGTCCTTGGGTAAGTCCTTGTTAATAGAGATGACACAGCCTTATTCTCAGAGTTCTTGGGAATCTCCAATAGAATGACGAGGGGAAAGGAAATGGAGTGACTTTATTTAACAGTGACTGTGACTAAGCACATGCCAGATGCTTCACGTTGTGACATGGCCAGCATTTTCAGATTCTCCCAAAGTGTCTGATACATGTATAGCTGAATTCATGAGTAATTGTTGCATGAATAAATGAAGAGATGTAGTTAGAATGTTATAGGGATGGATAATTTACCCAGTAAAGAAAGATGGCAAGACTTGGAGTGCTTGACTCTTTGGGCATTAAAAGTGTGGAGGCTCTTTACGAAAAATCCTGAAGTATCAGGGATTGTAGGGGGCTTTGAGAGCTTTCTCATTTTGATGTTGAGTAGAATCAAGACCCAGAGAGGGAAAGCAATGAGGTCAAGGACACAAAGTAATTGAAGGGCAGGATTAAGGTTAGAACCAAGGTGCCCTCCCCACCAGAATGTTTCTACCCCAATCTCTCCATGGGTGCTCTCCACAGGAATAAGGGAGAAAATGAGGCAGAGTCCAGACCTGTGGTTCAAGCACTGGGCTTGGAAGGAGAAGAAGAAAATAAGCAACACTCTGAAGGCCCCTTTGGACATCAGCTAGATGCCTGGAAGCTCCCCAGGGCAGAGAATGGACAAGGATGAACCTCACTAAAGGTTAAGAGATATAAGAAAAAGAAGGCACCGTAATTAATAACCATCAGCAATGGATTGTGTTGAGTGAGCATTGAGACACCTATTGATCAGAGAAGTAAACATGAATTGCTGGCAAGTGTCCCTCTGGCCCTGGGTCAATATGCTTCCATATACAAAGAGGCCAGGAGCTGTTGCCGATACTGGGGATGTCTTAATCAGGGTGATTGAGAAAGCTCATGCTTCTCAAAAAGATAACTACATTATGAACTACTGTAGTGTAATGCTCTATTCATTCATTCATTCATTCATTCATTCAACATATTTGTCAAGCCTCTTGGAGGTACTGGGATAAAGTAATGAACAAGAGGCAATCCTTGCCCTGATGGGGCTCATGGAACAAACAAATAGACAAGATAATTTCAGGTAGCTTTGAGTGCTGTGAAGAAAGTCACATGAAAGGGGCAAATGGAGAATGGGTGGAGGAGGCTAGTGTCTAGGTGAAACTGGACATTTGAAGATCAGCTCTTTGAGAAGGTGACATCTGTGCTAAGGTCCTAATGAATAGAAGGAGCCAACTCCATGAACACAGTGGGGAGGGTGGTTCAGACATAGGGAACAGCATGTGCAGGGACCCTGAGATGGAAATGAACTTGGGATGTGGAGGAACAGAAAAGACACTGGAGGAGAGTAGCAGGGGATGAGGTCGAAAAGGTGAACAGGGGCAAGGCTGTGGGGCAATTTTTTTCTAGAGTTAAGAGCTGGATTTGTCTTAAGTGATGAGGCCATTAAAGGCCAACTAGTCATACCCTTCCAGAGATGTTCACTTGGAGTAAGGGACACATTCTTGGATGGAGTCTTGTAGACCCAGCCCCACCTGAGCATGGGACCCTGGGCCAGCCCCTCCCATCATAGAACCTCCATCTCGTAACCTTCCAGCTCCATCTTTCTGTCCTTCTTTCAAGGGCATGGGATGCAAATATGCCACCTCAGTACATCTTACTCATTCGCATGTGGGAAAACCCTGACAACTAGGCTATGAGGCTCTGGCTTTTCCCTTTTCTGACTGCCAGGTATCTCAAATGCTGGAAGTGACTTGGGGAAACCAACTGGTCTGACCCAATCCATTTTGGGAACTAAGCTATGGAGGTTTTAGCCAGCACAGACCCGCGGCCCCTTGAAGACACGGGCCTTCTGGGTGATGTTGGATAAACTGAGCTCCATTATCAGTCTCTGTATTCGAGGGAGAAGGGTGGCAGTGATTATGACAGCGAGAGGCAGAAGAGCGAAATTCAGAAAGACACGACCTGCAGATGCAGGCCTTCGATGAACCCGTGTGCAGGTCCATGTTGGAGAGTGCCTGTGCACACCCAGGTGAGACCCTGTAGGCATGTGTGAGTGTGAATACAAACGCCGAGAAGGCAGGAGCTGTGTCTCTCTTGCTCACTGCTGACGTTCCAGCACCTGGCACATGGTGAGTGATCAATAAACATTTGTAGAGCGAATGAATAAATGTGTGCTCATGTGTAAAAGTTAAAGTTATCTGTTTTCTAACTTGACAATCTGTTATTTAAGCTTTCTGTCCAGGAAATACATTGAGAAAATACTTGGCATCGCTATAGACACCCACTGTTCTTTTTTTATTTGTTTAAAAATTTTTATCGGTGAACAACATACGCGGAAAAGTGCGCACGTCATTCGTAGGTCTTAATGCATTTTCAAAAGATAAGCACTATTGGAAGCACCACCCAGGTGAAGAATCAGCAGAACATTTTCTGTGCCTCTAAGCTCCCATTTACCCTGTTCAGTTACTACCCTCTGCGGGTAACTGTCATCCTGTGTTCTAGCAGCACAGAAGACTTCTGCCTGCGCTTGCACTTTTTGTGAATGAAATTGTGCAACAGGTACTCATTTGCGTCTGGCTTCCTTCACTCAATAGTATGTTTGTGAAAACCGTCCACATTTCCCAGGGACGTTCTAGACTGTTTATTTTCATTTTTATATAGCATGTGTTGACAAATTTGTCCTGGAAAGGGCCAGATAGTAAAAGCTTTAGGCTCTGTGGCCTATACTATCTCTGTTATAACGTTCGTCTTTGCCGTTGTAGCACAAAAGCTGCCACAGACAATATGCAATGAACGGACATTGCTGTGTTCCCATAAATCTTTATTATAAAACAGAAAGTGGCTAGATATGACGGTGGGCTGGATTTGCCAATACTGCATGTGGGACACCTTTCTAGGTCCCACAATTTATCCAGTTTAACTCTAAATGGACATTTGGGTAGTTCTCAGTTGTAGGCTGTTACAAAGAGTACTGCTGTGAGCAGGCTTGCACATGTCCTTTGGTGCACATATCTTCATTTTGTTGGGTGTATACTTAGACGTCGATCTCTGAGTCATGGTATTGGTATGCATTTAGTTATAGGAGGTACTGACAAACAAGCGATTGTGACATTGCTGGCTCTTATTTAAGTGAGCTCTTGTTTTCATAGCACGTGACTGTTTCCTTTCTGCATGCTGTGCCTCGCACAGGCACCACTTATTTCTGTCACAGGGACCTGCCCTCAGAGGCTGCAACTTCACTGCAGGAATGCAAGGAATACAACTACAAGCTCTCCTGAAACATGGCTGATTCATGTTGCAACCAGTAATTGAGGGGCCGGAGACACAATGACATTTACTTTCCTTGCTATTTCATCCCCCATTTCCTGTACCATAACAACCCACATCCCATGGTGAACAAAGTGGGCTTTACTGACAAAACGAAAGAAAAGTTGGACTAGGGCTGGTTGAAAATAGCAACGATCTGTTTCTAAATGAAGTGACCAGTCTAGTGAACCCCATGTTCCCTGAGAGTCTCCCTTTGAAGACCTCCTACCCTAGCCTCTCTCAGCAGTGTAGCCCAAAATGTCAACTGGCATTACTAGATTTTTATAAGGACTAGCCATCAGCATTCTTGTGTCATGGTAGGTAGCAGCATGCAATATGATGACTGAACAAACACATCTGAGTTCACACCTGCCTGGACCATCTACTATCTGTGACTTCGGGGAGGTTATTTAACCTTCTTGTGACTCAACTATTATACATTATCTCATCTAATTCCCCAGAAGCAGATATTATTAGTGTCTACCTTGACAGATCAGGAAACAGACTTAGAAATATTAGGGACTTACTTGAGGACACATTTATGTCTAAACCCTGAACTCTAAATTCAAAGACCATCTGTGACTCTGAAGTATGAGCCTCAGTTATGCACCAAAATAATTTCCTTTGGAAAAGTCACCATTTGTTCTTTTAGAGCCCTGAGTTAGGCTAATCAGGGACAATCTCCTTTTCTTGAAGAAAGAATTCAGTACTGGATGCAATCATGGAAAAAATGAGTTCCCTCCAAATTCTCATAATAAGACAGTCAGTGCAGAAGACAAAATGTTGAGATCGTTTGAGGAGATGATACCTCTAAGTAAGAGAAGATATGTACTTTTTTTCAGCAAAGAACCTGCTGTTTCAAATTTCCAACAACTGGATCACTGTTTAAATACTGGCAGGGAGTGAAGTTTTCATGCCATGGGTCATCTCTGAGCTGATGAATTCTACCAAATTTGAGCATCGAGGCAATTGGAAGTGAAACTGATATTTTCAAATGTATTTTTATTTCCTCAGAAATAAAAGATGTTGGTTTGACAAAATTAAAGTTGCACAGTCTATTACTAAATATGAGAAGTAAAACACAGGTCATCTTCAGCCAGCTTTCCATGTTTTGCATGATGATGTCTTGTTATGTCAATAAATTTATCAAGTGTTTCTAGCACATTAGTTGGCATCATCTAGCAAGTACACTCATTGTATTTACCTGTAGACGTGGGTAGGTGGATTTCTGGCTGGGTGTTCCATGAATTAACCTAGTTTAAAAACTGTCAGGAAAGCTTAGGTTCAAAGTCCCACCACGAGATCTCCCTATACTCAAGATTTGGTGTTTGAGTGTTGAACATGGGAAGAGACCTTTTAGGTTGATGTGAGAGTTAATCCAAGATGGTGCCCCCAGAGCCCAAGGCTTCCATTTATACCCATGGGCTACTGAGGCTGGGAGCGGCAGGTCATGGAGTGACACAGAGGTCAAGCTCACAACTCTGGAAGGTTCAGAAACTGCAGAGAGTGACTGTGGATCCTGGATTATCAAAGACCCCTGGTCTGAGCCCAAGTATACAGGATTGTCCCACCAGAGGCCCACAGTGGGAAAGATGTCAACTTTCCAGGAAGCGTGAGTGTGAAGGATAAATTTTAAGCAGAACCACTGTGGTATGAAAGGGTGGGTAAGCCTTTGCTGACCTGTGCTATAGGTGTCTGGAAGTGTGATACAGAAGGGGAAGGGATGTGTCGGCAAAGGCAACCTGACGAAGGCATGTAAGAAACAAATTTACCTGTGGAAACAGGGAGAAGATTGCTCCCACAATCAACCTTGAAACACCAAAGAAGCTCACCCACATCCAGCCTGGGCCTGGCTGTTGACATAACCTGAAGGAAGTAATTCACCGATTTTCCAAGCCCTCAGATCCACCATCAGCCTGGGATCCAGGTCTTGGGTAATGAGCAGCCTGGGTGACGAATGAGGTTTGGAGTCAAAATCTATCTGAGGCCTCTCTCCCTGCCAACGTCTACAGCTTAATAATTGCTTCCTCGCTCCCGCTGCATTCGGGTTCAAGAGAAACGCAAACCCCTCCAGCAGCATTATGCAAATAGGGCCCACTGCGTTCCAGCGATGGCATATAGAATATGTAAATTTATGGTAGTGGCAGAGGCTGCTTAAGACAGAAGATTTCTCAATGATGAAATTAGATTTTCTGGAAAGAGGCTTCCGAGGACCTGTCTCCGTTCTCCTGCATCGTGCTGTGCAGTAGCTACCACACCGGTGCTCTGGGAAATAATTAACTGAATTACAGGCTCAAACTTATTCTAAAAAAATCAAGAAGGGAAGAAGAAATAGATCAGGCTTTGCGAGGCCACAGTAAATTTATACTTTACAGAAAATGTAAATAACAACGGAGGGTGCGAGAGAAGAAAGCAGATGGGCAGGGAAGCACCCGTCTTGGGTTGGCAGGAGAAACTGACACAAGATAGGGAGCTTTGACATCACCTTGGCCTTGGCAAGAGTGAGGATAGAAGAATGGACAGAGCCGTGGGCCCTGGTTTCTGCTTCAACTTAGCACTGCCACTTTTGTCTGTTTTATGTACCTGCCTTCTCACAATTTTGCTAGAAGAAAGCATTTATGTGATTTAAAAATATGAACAAATCATTCATCTAGACCAGATCAGACTTGAACATGCATCGGGCTTACCAGGAGGGCTTGTTAAACACGGATTGCTGGATGCTGCACCCAGAGTTTCAGAATGAGTCAGCCTGGAGAGGGCTCAAGAATTTCCATTTCTGACAAGCTCACAGGTGATGGCTGCTGCTGCTGCTAGCCAAGGGGACATACCCTGACAACCACGGACAGATGTGGGAGACGGGGGCTCAAAGAGTTAAGCGATTTGCCGAAAGTCACATAGTGGAGTCAAAGCTGCATACTCTTTACCATCATCATCATCATCATCATCATCACCATCAGTGTAATCGTCAGCATTTTTATTGTTACTCTCAGTTGCTGAGAGCTTTCTATGTGCCAGGCACTGTGCTAGGCACATATGCACCTTACTTGCACTCTAATCTCCAATGAATATATTGTTATGGACTAAATATTGCGTCAACTTAAAATCCACGTGTTGAAGCCCTAACTCCTGATGTGATGGCATTTGGAGATGGGTCCTTTGGGAGGTTATTAGGTTTAGATAAGATCATGATGGTGGGGCCCCCCTCATGGAATTAGTGTCCTTATAAGAAGAGGAACACACACACACAAACATTCTTTCTCTATGCATCCACAAAAGAAGTGGTCCTGTGAACACAATGAGAAGGTGGCCATCTGCAAACCAGGAAGAGAATCTTCATCCAAACCCAAATCTGCTGGCACCTTGATCTTGGACTTTTCAGCCTCTAGGACTGTGAGAAATAAATGTCTGTCGTGTAAGCCACCTAGTTTATGGTATTTTGTTATAGCAGCCCAAGCAAACTAAAGCAAACACTGAGGCTCAACTTCAAGTAGCTTCACCTCCTGATCTCCAGGTATCTCATATGTAAAATGGGAAATTCTGACCCTTCAGAATGTTGGGAGGATTCAGTGAAATTTTACACATGATGTGCTGAGCACAGAGCTCAGCACAGAGCAGGGGCTCAGTCATTACATAATAGTAATTAGTATTATTCTTATAATTACTATTACTAATTGACTTGTGAGGATTGGGAGATAGCCTGGAGTGAGCTTGGGTTTCAGAATATACAAGAATCTCGATTCCAGTCCTAAGTCCTAAGCTCTTCACTGTGAGGCTAGGGGAGTATGTCACCACCCTCTCTAAGACCGAGGTTTTACAATGGATGGAACTTGGTGGCCCCAGGACATATGCAGCTGTACAACCTCTGATTCCATATTTCTAAGGGTGGGGCTATTTCTCACTGCCATGTGGCCCCCAGTATAAGTGTCATTTTTTCCTCCTGGACTGTCATCCTGCCTTCTCCTGGCCTTCTTGCCTCTGGTCTTGCCTCAGTAACTCCACCTTTCTAAAACTTAAGATGGCAACCTGATACGGTGTTCTCCCACGTAGACCCTTTTGTGGCTCTATTTCCTTTACTTGTATCAAGTCCAAGCTTGGCACTCTAACTCCTTCATGCTCTGGTCCCTCTCAGCTCCTCATTTCCTGCCTCTACTTCTTCCACTTTATTTTCCAACAAAAACAGAAGTTTGTATTTGCCCTCAGGCACCATGCTATTTCCTGTCCTCCTACCATTGCTTTTACTGTACCTGCTGCCTGGTGCTCCATCCCTGTTTTTCCTCTCTTTGTCTGCGAACTGTTTGACCTTTAGCACTCAGCTCAGATATTGTGTGTCCTGAGAAGCTATCCATCACCTACTTTTTTCCTATCCCCAATCCCAGGCTGTGAGGTACTTTCTCTGAGCTGCCTGTAGGTATCTCATTTTAGTTCTCATTTAGTATCTCATTCTAGCTTTCTCATCTTTTGCACTGGACAGTGACTAGTTTAAAGGAAGAGACAAACTTCTTCATCAGGCTTTTTGGAAATTTTTTGTTTTGTTGTTTGCTTCATCTGCTGTCTGTAAGGGTCTTAAGTGCAGGAACGATATATTTTGTTTGCCACTACAAACACTTATTTCCATGTCTGGCGCATGGTAGATGCTCAGTCCTTAAATTAAAAAACCTGAAATCTCTGCTATGTTCACAATTTTCTTATTAATTACCATATCTCTGCTGCCTATCAAAATGTCTGACACGGAAGCATTCAGGAAATAGTTACGGAATGAACAAATACATGAGTAAAATGAATGACTTCATAAAAAGTGTAGCGGTCAGCTATTGCTGTATAACAAACAACTATTAAATCCCAATTGCATACAACAGGCATTTATTTTTCATCTAGCTTTATTTTGTGAGTCAGGTGGGGCAGCTCTGAGTTGCAGGTCGTGTCAGGCTCATCTCCATGTGTCTGTCATCTTCCGTGGGCCAGCAGATTTGCCAGAAGGTGTTCCTCTCCTGGCAAAGGCAGACGTGTAAGAGAAACAGTAGAAACACACAAAATTTCTTAAGGTCTCATCCCGCTAGGACCTTGGCCCTCCCATTCATATATCATTGGTCAAATCCAAAGTCAAACTCAAAGTCAAAGCACAGGGATGTATCTTCTAGGAGGAGAGGCAAAAGACATAGATACATGGAGGGATGAAGAATCAGGGCCAGTGATTCAGTCCACTCCAATGACCGACCCCATCATCTAGCCCAGAGCTCATGACACACAGCAACCACTATGACCTCTGAGACAAAGTGACCATGGTGATCCTTCCAAGTTCAAGACTCTAGAATACCTTTGCATTTTCTGCATTTTAAACCCTCCTCTTTCTCCACCATGTAATTTTCAGTGATTTTCCAGTGCCAACAGTAAATAATCTCCAGGGCTCTGTCCACAGGCATTGCCATGCTGGAGAATGTCACAAGCCTGTCCACCCCGTCCTACACCCAGCCCCCAGTGCATGTTGTGAGGGTCTCCCTGATGTTTAATGCATGAGCTCCACATTCTCGCAGCAGCCGCCGCAGACAGATTCTCTCAGCATGGGAATGGCCATGAAATCAGATGACTGTACAGGAAGCAGTCACCCCTCCCCTGCCTCCGCCTTTCAATTGTTGTGAGGCTCTCCTGCTTCGACTCACTTCTAGTTTTGTAATCTCTTTTATTAATGTGCCGGAGGCAGAGAAAAATGCATTTGTAATTTCCTCTTAATGGCTGGTAGAACTTCTCTTTGCTTTCTTTCTGAGCATGTGTTTGTGGCGCGTGTATGTGCGTGCGCGCACAGAAAAACACACACACACACACACACACACACACACACTCCAGGTCAGGATGAATTGAGTGGCAAGGCAGTGGATGTCAAAGCACAGAGTCTTGGAATATTTCAGCAGGAAGGATTCTGAGTCCAATGGCTGCCACATTGCATTCCCAGTGCTTCGGGGTTCTTTAGAATAGCATCAGAGGGTGCTGTAGGTTGAGAAGTTGAGGAATTGGCAGCCCTTCCCTGGACTCTGCCTTATTCAGAGCATCTCTGTTTTTACCTGCCTAGTACGCTGCACTCATGCATGGTCTCGTTAGAAATCAGGGATACCATTGCTATATACAAAATATGCAATAACTCTCGTTTCCTCTGCCCCTGCTTTCACAGAAAAAGAAACTAAGTCCCAGAGATGCTGTGGCTTCTCAAAACTCACAGGATGAGTCAGGGTTGGGAAACTTGAGGACTGAGTCCCCAGTCTTTGGATTCTAAAGTTAACACCTTTTGCCTGCAAACAGGTTATACCTCAAAATCTGAGCATCTTCTCTAAAATAATGTAATATATCTTTTTTTTTTCATGCCCTGAACACATTGTGCTAAAAGGAAAGAGCTGTGGGGAGTTCTCACACTTATATTTACTGAACACCTACCATGTGCCAGGCACTGTGCAAGTACTTTAGGTAGTTATTATCTACCAAAACCTCATCACCAGGTCGAAATTATTGTTTCTATGTTACAGATGAAGACGCTGAGGTTCAGATGGATAAGCAATTTCTTTAAGGACACATGGCCAGGTGATGGTGGAAATGGAATTTGAACTTTGGTTCACCTGATGTTACAGAGATAACAAAGTTTCAAAGTGCTTACCTCTTCATGGATCTTAGGCATAAGATCATTCAAATGATAAGATATGATACCAGTGACCATAGCCTCTGCCTGGTATTGAGTGCTTCCCTTGAGCCTGGTGCATGTTGAGTACTTTATTTGCAGGGCTACCAAGTATGGCTGTGCAGGGTGTGCACTGAAGAGCTTGCAGCCAAAGGGGCGAGTGAGAGCTGAACCTAGTCTTTAAGCTGCTTACCAGACCTGGAGGTAAGGTTGCATCTACCTGGAGGAAGAGGGTGCCCTTCTCTAATTGCTCTGCCTATGATGGCTGCCTTTTCTTAATTCTTACAAAGGTGCTCTGTGCAAGTTGCCACCTTCTTTACACATATGATCTAATCCTCTCACAGACCCCTGGGTAGATTTATTACTATGCCCATTTTAAAGATGAAGAAACAGAGGCACAGGGACGTTAGATTTCTTGCCCAGCATGCTGCAGCTCTTTCAGTGGCAGAACCAAAATTTGAACCCAAGGTTGCAAAACTCCAAGGCTAGAAGAGAAGGAATTTTCAGCTATACTCATCACCTCATCCCCCAAAAGGCTGTTGAACTTCACAAATCCAAGGATAGAATCTGGGAGTTCAAGGTTTGTGGGTTCCTGGTTGGAGGTATTCTGTGCCCTGTGTAACAGGAATCAAGGGAAATTCTGAGACAGCAAATGGCACTCATGGATCAATTCAGTTGGGCTTTTTCAACCAGTCTCTCTTTGGATCATGTGACTGTGCTCTTTTCTGCCATGCCATCCCTGTCGCTAGAGGAGATCCCATGAAGGGGGAGAAATCCCCCAGATTGTGTAGGTCTGACCTCTCCCACCCATACCCTTTCTCCTGGAATACTCACTATCTGGGAAAGGATTCCCTGGAGATGAATATCTACATAAAGCCAATTGTCAAACAATGTCCCAGAGCCAATTATTCATTCTGAGGGACCCTGAGGTGGCTTGAGGAGTTGACAAATAAAGAGGAAATAATTTGCAATTTGCTGTTTACACATAATCAGTGTACCAAGAGAAAAAAATAGTGTCACAGCTTACAGCTTCCCACGTTTTATTTTGATTTTCTAAATCAATACGTAAGTGGAGAGGCAGCTGGAGACAAATAAAATGTTTGGATATGTTTGGATAACGGAAGGAAGGACTTTTTGAAAACACAAGGGAGTGGTCAAAGAAGATTGAATGAGATCGTATCTCTCCCTGCCCCCCACCCCCCCGCCAACAAAAAGGGAGCAGTGAATGACAATTATAGAACTCTTGCTCTATGCCAGACAGTGATATAAGTACTTGACAAGAGTTATGGCTGTGAACCCTCACATCCGTCCTGGAGGTAGGCTCTTTCATCCTCCCCATTTCACAGATGGAGACACTGAGGCCCCATGAGATGAAATCTCTTGTCCAAGGATATACAACCGGCACAAGCTGAACCCAGGACTAGCCACTCATACCAGGCTGATGCTGGAGTCTAGGATTTTTTCGCCTCATTGTTCAGCTTCCAGATTAGTTTCCCTGAGTTTTAATGCTAGTCATTTGTTTTGGAACCATTAAAGGGTTTAAAACAGGGGCTCCTCTCTCAATGGGAGAGTCTTGGGGAGGTGCTGTCTCTGGTTCTTCTCCAATCATCCTTCGCTGATCACTTTCACTGCAAGTGAATAATAAAGTGGCAGGGCCACTGGAAACAAAGGAGACTTGGCCAGGAGACCTTAGAGAGGGACATGGTGACAGGGGATGCTGTTCATGAACCAAGAGGAAATGGACGTTTTCCATCATCAGATTTCCTGAACATTTCTGAGAGTTCGTTTTTTCACTTCTCTAAACGTCCTTGAGAAATTGAATATCTTTTGCCAACATCTCCCCTCTTTTTCCTCACTTTCCTGGACTTTGAGGAGCCACAGTCCCTTCTCAGAATTTCAGAGCTATTCTTCCTCTTCTGTTTGAACACATCCTTCCCTCTCACTGGCCTGCAATCTTAGAGCCACAGGAGACCTCAGCAATAGATAGAGTCCAGCCCTAATGTCAAGGTAGGAAAAGTGATCTCAGATCCATTTTATAGACAAGTCCACTGAGGCCAAGTGCTTCTGGCCCAAAGTAGAAGAAGAGAAGACAAGGACTCACATCCACACTCCAGCCCCCGAGGATCCCGGCAATCTGGTTTCTTCCATGGGAGAGATTGCACCTCTCTTTGTTCTCCACCCGCCCCTGTGTCTCTGAGCCATGTGTAAAATTTACATACACACACGCCCACATTTGCATAAAACACACAGACACACACACAGGACTGCTCCTGGCTTGAAAGACAAGGGATGCCAAATGCCGTTCACATCTTTCTGGGGAGGAATGCATCCATCCCGATTCTGTCTTTGCCAAAGTGCCATACGTACCAGACGTACATATATTCTGTGTGAAGTTCCTTAATCTCCCTCACAGCTGTCCTCTCTATAGTCTCTGTTAGAGCATTCCCAAATTACTCGTCTCCTGGCTGATATAGCAGTTTGTTCCCTGACTCCTCCATCTCTTTAAAATTAATAATAATAATTAATAATAATAATAATAATAAATTGCTTTTGTTTATGTAATCCTTACTATGTGTTAGACACTGGGCTAAATGACATGCATGTTGCATCTTGTGGACTTTTTTCAACAACTCTGAAATGGAAGCATTATTAGCCCCATTTTATAGGGCTAATAATGAGGCTTCAAGTTTAAGTGCATCACACAGGGCTGGGGATTGAGCTACACGGCTGCGGCTGACTCTGAGACTTGTGCTGGTAACACTGGTAGGCTGCCCTCTGATATTCCCATCTAGCTAAGTCTGCCATGGTAATGACCACACAGAGGGGAGAGTTCTTATTTTGGAGGCCCCAGAGGATAGCCATTAAGAGAGCACATCATTTCAACCTCTGACGTTGCCATTTTCTGTCTGTGTGAACTTGGTAATTTACTTAACCTCTCTGAGTCTCAATGTCCACTGTTTAATGCGTAGCACAGTAGTCCTTAGCCATATAGAGTAACTATGGAAATTGATAAGATAATTGCAAGAGAAGCACTCAGGGTGATTTTTAGCACCCAGTAAATGTTGGGTAATTAAAAGATTGTGGCATAAGATCATTGTTGTGTCTGATGCTCAAGTCTCTCTTGGGTCAGAATCTGCCTTTCTTTCTACCATTAAAGCCCAGTACTACCATTTTGCATCCCATTCTTTGGCTAGAAGGAGATTTTAACAAATCTCCACAATTTCCTCACCATTTCTCACCTCTGTTAATTTGTCCAGCTGGTCTGTTTCTGTACCCTCTCTGTAGACCCATAATTGGTTTGTCCTCAGCGCCCAGCTTAGAGGCTGACTTCTACCGGATGTCTCCTCTTTCTTGCCCATTAAAGGCCACCTCTTCCTTCTCTAGTTATGACCTTGGGTCATAGTGTGTATCAGTCCTGAGTCCTACTGTGTGCCAGGATAAAGATATAGATACACCCATAGGATGTGATTCCACTTTTTCCCCTTATGCCTTGAATGACACTGGGTGGAAGGAACTCTGGGTACCTGAATGACTGTGTGGAACAAGGACTCACCTCTGGCCAACCCACAGTGGACTGTGTCATGAGCAAGAAATAAACCTCTGTTGTGCTGAGCCATTGAGAATTAGAGCTTCTTTGTTATAGCAGGTAAACTGCCCTAGTGAATCTAGCTAAAATCTATCTTCCTTTCTATCCCCATATTATTCCAGAAAGAACTTAGTCATTTAAAAGTATATTTTAAAAAATAGAATGAAAGAAAAAATGCATGTAGGAACATAAAATTGCATCAGATATTACATGAGGAAGTTTGTGCTATGAAAACCAATATTCTATTCTATATGATTAAAAAATTTAGCTCTGAGCTTCCTAGCAGCCAAGGTAAAATGGGAAACATGTTCAGTTACACATTTCCCAGAGTCTTCGAGATAAATAAAAATACCATGGCTAAAGATATATACACTTGGAGTTACAAATTTTTTTTTGACTCTTCATTAAAAAGGCCACTAGATGGTTATAGCACAACTCAATATTGTCTAGCATTTTTTTCTGCATAGCAAGCCATTTCTCATGTCTTATTTTGTTTAAACACATGAAAATATGTAAGCACAAACACATAAATGGTGTTTGATGTATTTCACAGAGTGGTACTCAGGCTTCCCTTTAGATCTAAGATACCTTGGAAGAAAAAGATTCCATCTTCTTCATTTCTGTATTTTTGTTTTTATGTCTTAGTATAAAGTCTTGTACATGGTGGGAACACACAGTGAGTATTATTATTATTGATACTAAATGCATGGGTTAGTGTGTGTGCTAAGGGTATCAGGCCAGCACTCTGTGAATCATGAGCTCTATTCTGGGATTGCATGTGTTGTGTGTGTGTGTGTGTTATGGTGTGCTGTGTATGTGATGCATGAATGTTAAGTAGGTGTATCATGTTTGAGTGTGTGTTGCATGTATGTATATTATGTGTGCATTGTATGTATGTTGTGTGGATAATGTAGATGTGTCCTGTGAGCATTTTATGTGTGATGTGTGTTTTGCATGGGTGTTGTGTAGATCATATGGGTGCTCTGTGTGCATTGCGTGTTCTGGGGATAGTGTGGAAGGTGTTAATATTGTATTTGTTAAATGTGTGTGCAGTGTGCTGTGATGTGTTGTTGTGTGTACATTGTGTGTGTATGGTGCATGTACTCTGTGAATGTGGACTCATATGTGTGCTTTGACATCTTATATCCCATGTGTCCTGCATATTCCCTGCAGGATCAGTGCACATTCCTTGTATGTGACTCTATGCCATTGTGTGTCCCTTCGGCGAGCACAAGGCATGCTCCCTGGCACTGCCTGTGGGCATATCAGGTTGCATGCCTACCCCATGCAGGCTCTGTGCGTGCATCTATGTGTGTACCCTGTGAGTCGCTGTGGATACATCTAGAAGGCAGTGACTATTGTCTTCAAACAGAGAACAGCCATTAACACATTCATTAATTAGGATCATGTTGACACTTCCATTGCCGACTAAAAACATCTGTTTGTTTAATCAGAGTCTCCTTAATTCCTTACACTTATTCTCCCAGTGAGAGAGGATGGGCTTGCTTTCCCACGTGTGTACACTGGGGTTTTATGAGGTGGGGGCACAGGCTCTGTCAATATTGTCACAGGGTGACAGCTCTTGGGACAACCCACAGCCTTCTTAACAAACAAACATCCCTTTCAATGGTGAATGAGGAGTCATCCATGGGTCAATTTGCCAGCGGCCAGTCCTTGTTTATTGGAGTAGCCTGAATGACACATTATAGATCAGTTGTAAGAACTCCGCCACAGCACTAAGTATAAATGCTTTGGGGCTGGGTGTGCTGGCTGCTCCATTTCACTTTCTTTCCCACCTAGATTTGTACCCTAAATCCAGCCACGAGCAGCCAGAAACCTTGACCGAGTCAAATTCACTCCCCCATAGCCTCAGTTTTCTTACATGTAAAATGAGATGATCAAAGGACAAACCTAAAGATGAAAAGAGGACATATTTAAATGAAATGTCCAGTGTAGCACCTGGAAAAAAAGAGATGCCAGAAAATGCCATTTCTACCTTCTAAAATCCCTCATTTCACATGAATTCATAGAGGTCAGGGGAAGATGACCAAGAAAAGAACTCAAGGTTAGGGACCGACTGACTTTGGTCATAATTCCCATCAGTCACACCATTGAACATCCAACACATGTTTACTGCATCCCTCTTCTGTGTCAGGCTGGGCCTGGGTGCTGGGTACATAGGTGTTTGCCCTTGGAGCATTCATCATGAGGAGGTGAGAAGTGTTGCCATGAGGCTGATTAGTATCTCACTTAGGAATGTGGAAACAAAGGGTCTTTCCAAAAGAGGGGATGAATGAACAAAAGCTCTAAAGCTGCGGTAGGGGGAGGCTCTCAGAGCCCGGAGCATGGAGGAGAGCTGCAGGAATAAATCCGAAAAAGAGGAGGGCTCCTTCCTAGTAATGGGTCAAAGGACAGGTACACATATGCTTTTTAAAAAATGTTATTTTTTATTTTTAATTATATAAAAATTACATAAAATTTACAATCTACACCAAATTGAGCTGTGAGATCTCCAGGTGCTCTTGGTGCCTAGCATTGCTGTTTTCACCTGTTAAATGGGTCCCAAGACTTTCTCAAAAGGACAGTAAGAGGATTCCCTGGGAAGATGCATAGAGAGGCTTGCTTAGTCCCTGGTATTTGGTCAGCACCCAAGACTCAGGCATTATTACTGGGAATTGGCGTGGCTCAGTGCTTAGAGGTCCAGACTCTGGACTCAGGTGTGCCAGTTGTGTGACCTTAGGGCAGATACTGCACCTCTCTGAACCCGTTTCTTCAAAGAATTTTGAAAATGACTTAGTAAAAATAACATCCAATAAAAAGGATGTTGCCATTTGGATGCATGACAAATAATATTTTATTTTCAAGACATCATTATTATTGTCGGCTAATTCTGTACTTGAAGAAAAACTGTCACCACAATTAAGCTTTATAAATTTCTGGTCTGCCACACTTATTCTTTTTAGACACCAGAGCATCCTAACAGATCCAGTTTGTTACTGCAGATGATGGTTATGGTAAGTGATGAGTCTTTGCAAAGATAGTTTTATTCCCCTCTCATAGCTGAGTGAGACTCCAAGATGAGAAAAAGGAATGGGTTGTAGTTCATGCTCCCTAAGAGCTAGACACTATCTTATTTAATCCTTGAAACAACCCTTTGAGGGCAGCACCATACCCATTTCACAAATGAAGAAACTGAGTTTCAAAAAGCTTAGGCAATTGGCCCAAGATCACGCAGCTAGTAGATAGTTTGACTTAGGATTGAATTACATTGGTGCTTTCTCTTTTACATTAAGCAGCTCATTTATTGGATGAGTGTACTTAGAAAAAATAATAAATTTATCAGGACTCTTTAATTTATAAGAGATGAAAACCCCGTTCAAAATAGTTTAGGCAAAAAGAGAATTTATAGGTTCTCATAACTAAAACTGCAACCTGGATTCATGCATTGCTAAATTCAGAGGTCCAATAATTAGATCAGGACTTGGTTTTGCGTTCTCTCTCTCTCTCTCTCTCTCTCTCTCTCTCTCTTCTCTGTCTCTGTCTCTCTCTGTCTCTCTCTCTCTCTCTTTGTCTCTCTGTCTCTTCCCCCCCTGCACCCTCTCCTTCTGTAGGCTTTGTTTTCTAGTGTGCTAACTTCATTCTTAAGGAAGGCATTTTCTCCATGATGACAAGATGGTCCTCAGCAGCTTCAGGTTTCAGTCCTCCAAGCTTAGCAACTCCATTTAAGGGAAGAACAGTTCCAGTGAAAGTCCCAGAATTGACCCTGATTGGCTTCACTTGGGTCACACATACATTCCTCAGCCTATTGATATACATGAGAATGAACGAGATGCTCTTATTGGCCAGATCTGATCCACGTGACCACCTCAGGATTGTGAAGATCAAATTCATTCCATACTGAGCCAAGTGCCCCTGAGGTAGAGATCTTCCCAGAGGAGAATCTAGATGTTTCACTTAAAGATGGAGAGGTGGCCGCTGGGAAAAGAACAGGAACTGAGGTCCATTCTAGCTAGCTTTGGATTGTGCAGAAAGGCATTGAAGGGATCTTAAAAGGCACTTTAGCACGTCTAAAAATGGTAGCATTTATCCTCAACCAGCCTAAAGTCAGGAGGATGGAACATGTGACTTTACTGAAGTGCCTTTCCAGCCAGCCTTTTGGGATATTTCCAACCAGGACTTATTGTTCTGGAAAAATCCCTCAAAGCCTAGGGAACCAAAAAGCTAAGAAAAATGCAGGACCACCTGCCAGGGTCCTTGCCTTTCCTCCTCTCTCTCTCTTCTTCTTCATCTCCTTCTTTTAATTATGAAACATCTATTGCTAGACTATTGATTTCCTGCTTGTAAGAGCAGCTGGCATGATATATGGTGCATGAATCCATTCCTTTAATTCCATGGCACGATTGAATATTACCTTCGATGAAGTATTTATTAGTCATGCATTCAAGAAGAAGTGAAATAGCTTATAACTTTGGAGAGGTGGTGCTTTCAGTGTTTGAGGGCGGGTAGATAGGTTTCCTTTTGGTATCCCTAAGGGGAAGGACAAATACTTATCTCAGGCAAGAGTGACAGGTTGCCCCTACTAAAATCTTCCTCTCCTGGATCAGCTACCATTCTCAGACTTTCACTCAAAAAACATACCATCCCCTCTTCTTGAAAATGTGCTTGAAGTTCCATCATTAATTAGGTCATTCCTTGGGCTTAAAAAATTACCTATAAAGGCCATTGTTAATATAGATATGAATTCTAAAACTACTATTACAACCATACTTTGTCACCATTTGTTCAGCAATTGTCCTTTTCTTTTTTTTTTCTTTTTTTTCTTTTTTTTACATAATGAAATAGTTTCAGAGAAAACAAGTAGAAATAGACTAGAAGTGCTAGGATTGGAACCCACTTGGGCCAACTCTGAGCTTTCAGGCTAACTATATGCTCCTCTAAGGTAACACACTAACCCATTAGTACAGAGTTGTAGGAGGTTGGGGGGAAGCAGAGCAGATGACAATTACCTAACAGATAGGAATGGAGTAGAATACTGTGTCCCCAGAATCTAGCACACAGTAGGTGCTCAGCCTGAACATTTTCGATGGAAGAAATGTGTCCTCATTTTGGGGGAGATGCTGTGGAGCCATTGCGCCTCTAGATTATGGAAAGCCACCTCTCCCAGCAGTGGAGATTTAGGGTCTCTCTACAGTGGAAGGTTGAAAGGAAAATACTTCTCAGGTTCTGAATTCCCATATAGGGTCATAGGGAGAAACTGGATTTCTCCTTAGGGCTGGGTGAGGAAAGGAAAGGAACGCTTGGGCTGGAGGTCAGTGTTTGCCCTTGGGGGGTGGGAGCATCCAGAGAGCTAGGGGGAAAGAGACACACATTATGGACCCTAGGGGAGCGGCTGGGAAGATGGAGATTGGGACAAAGAGAATGGAAGGGAAAGGAGGAGGAATTGCTAAATGGAGAGATAAAGAAAGAAAGAAGAGAAATGTAGAAAGACAGAAGAAGGAACAAGAGAGGTGCAGAGATAGATAAATCAAGGGAGAGGTGGATAGAGACTGCAAGGGAGAGAGAGAAAGAAAGATAACACAAGGGAGAGGGAGAAAGGTAGAAAGGAAATCAACAAATAAACAATGTCTTTGTGGGAAAAGCAATCTCTGAAGGTGAGAGACTAGGAGCCCAGGAGCACATACGCCAGCCTCAGGCCAGAGCCCAGAGACCTTCCATTTCAGCACTCTGGACAGAGATTCTTGGGTCTTTGCCCTTTATTACCCTCGACTCTGCCACTGACTGACCCTGTGACCTTGGCCGATCATTTCCCTGTCTGGGCCTCAGTTTCTTAGCATTCAAATAGGGCTACTTACACCTGTCACCCAGAGGCATTGCTCAAAGGGTAGCAAGGGCCAACTTCAAGAGCCACTTGGGGAGTCCTAAAGAATATTGATGCCTGAGCCCAGTCTCTAGGTATTTTTATTCAATTGGTTTGATGCAGTGTCTGGGCACTGACATTCTCTAGGAACCTCCTCCCTCCCCCACCCCTGTTCTAACATGCACACAGTGCCAGTAGGCTCTGACCAGTGTAAGATCTTTGTGGATAGGAGTTCCTGAAGAAAGTCAGCATGATTCTTTCTTGGCTTCAGTGTATTTGTTACATGGATAGAGACATTGGGGCCCAGAGAGGGAAGCATTCTGCCACAGGTCACACAGCCCGTGGAGCAGGCACTTCGGATGGTGAGAAAACCTGGAAGGGACCCCATGCTAGTACAAAAGCTTAGCAATGCCTCCTCAACATCCCTGCCCTAGGGCCTCCCATCACCAGGCTGGCTGACACTCTCAGCCCCATGGGAAATCTGTAGACTCAACTCACTTCCTGCATGGATGACCCCCAACCACGGAGGAGCTTGACATATTAAATTTCCCTTCCTCGTTTGTTCTATGACCCGTTTCACATCTGATTGGTCCTCAGAAAACCCACCTGCTGTCCTTGGTCCCAGAGAGGAAAAGGCAGGCAGAATTAAAGCTGGCCCTCCTAGAATGCTGTATAAATCCTGCCTCCTGGGATTCAAACGTGACTTCTCTGGATTGTGAACCCAATAAGGATATCAGTGGGAAGAATCAGCAACAACCTTGCAAGGTCTTGTAAATGGCAATTGCTTTCCATGGGGGAGGAAGGTTGGGCAGAGGTTAAGGTTGTAGGCTCTACTCTCTGACTGCCCAGGTCCAAATGCTGGTTGCCTCTCTAGGGATCTTATGGTGACTCAGAACAAGCAAATAAATCTCCAACCCTGAGTTTCATCACCTGGAAAATAGAGTAATAGAACCTTGCTTTCAAACTTCTAATAAACTTTTTTGAAGTAAGTATGAGTATGGTGTAAATGTTAATAAACGAGAGCTGTGAAGGAAAAATAGGAGAAGGAGGAGAGGAGGGAGAAGTGGAAAAGGTGATGATGATGAAGGTGATGCTTCATCCTCCTGATTACGTCAGTGACTCTTGATGATCCATTGTAGATGAAGTAACTAAGATTTAGAGAGGAAAAATGACTTGTCTGGATCCACACAGCAAGCTAGCAGCAAATCATAGACAAAGCTTGCCCTCCTTACTCTGTCTACTACAGTCTGACAAGGGGACCCCAGTAGGAGATTCTTGAAATGCTTGTTTCCTTGGAGTCATCTGTAGCCCTGAGGATGGATTTGCTCTGGGCCACCCACTGCTGCCAGCATCTGTGACCAGGTGATAAGTGTCATGCATAGAAAACAGAATCCCAGCTCTGCAAGAGCTGATGCTGTGACTTTGAGCAAGTCATCCCCCCGCTCCAAGCCTCAGTTTCCCCATTGTCCAATGGGAAGGGGGTTGGGCTAGATAACTGCTGAGGGTCGCTGAGAAACTGATGTGTTGGGGCTCTCTGAGATCCTGCCTGTGCTCTGCACTTCACAAGCGGTCTTGGAAGCTCAGGATTCTCTGGGGGCATTCAACAGCTTCTGAATTCTATCTTTGGGGGATTCCACTGATGTCTGGGGAGTTTTCTGGTGGAAAGCATATTTCAATAGATGCAGACTCGGGGAGTGAGTTCTCTGGAGACAGAGGAGCCTGGCAAGGTGAAAATAACAGGAAATCTCCAGGGCTCTGTGAGTCTTGAAGCTGCAGAGGAGACAACCCTGGAACCACATGTACCTCATGAGCCCACTTAGTTTTGGCATATTCACCTGGGTTGTCTCAGGGAATTTTCCGACCCACCAAATGATGCAGATGCTGTCACCCTCCTCAGCTTGCAGGTGAGTGAACCAACAATTTCAGAGCTTGGAAGACTCAGCTTGATGGCATCTCTTGGAGGTAGAAAATGCAGATGTCCAGATTCGGGGTCCATTGTTCACTGTTGTACCATTGCTATTCCCGAGGGGGGGGCGGCCCAGGCTTGTGCCAGGTTTTTTGGGCAAGGCTGTGGGACAATGGCAAGGGCTGGCCCTGTTGTTTTGTGGAGGCTGACAGTGAAGTCCACAGAAGAGGCATGTAGGTACAAACAGTGACAACAGCATTAAGAATCAGGCACTCATGATGTTAGAGGCTAAACATGAGCTAACCAGATAGGGATAGCCAAAAAACCCTGGACTGGCAATTGATGGCCTGTGTTCGATGGCTTGTGTTCATGTCTTGGCTTTAATACTAACTGTCCTTTGACCTTGAAAGGGCCCCTGCTCCCTCCTGGGGCAACACCAGCTTCTTCAGCCACCCCTGTTTCAGCTCTTCAACCTCTTCTGGATTCTTTCAAGGGAAGGGCACAGGACAGGTAAGAACTGAGAATTTTTTTAGTGACAAGATGGGTAAGGACTCATGAGATAAACATATTTTCTTGCTATTTTCACTTCCCTGCCCTCCTGTGGGCACCCTGTGCCTGCTTGTCAGAGAGAAAAGAAAGCAATGCACTTATTCACAAAAGAATGCCAAGAAAGAAGGGAGGAAGGTAAGGCAGCATATTTTTCCTCCTTATTTTAAATTCTTAGGTTACAGAATCTTTATATCACATGGTAATTAGAAGCATGAGTGCTGGGGATAGATTCTCAGGGTTTGCAATCCTGGATCTACCACATCCCAGCTATGTGACCTTGAACAAGTGAGTTGGTTTCTCTGAGCTTAAGCTTCCTCATCCATAAAATGGAGATGATCATTTCCCCTTTCGAGTGTCAGGGTTCTTATCTCTATTGAGAATCAGTAAGTTATAATCACTGTTTACTTATAAATTGTCTCTATTGTTTGAATTTAAAAAGTAATCACAGTAGTCAATGTGTATAATGTGCTCACTGTGCGTCAGGCCCTGTTTTAAGCACTTTGCATGTATTAACTCGCTTGAATGTTCTACAGCCCTATGAGCGATGTGTTGTTATTAAGGTGGCCACTCAACAAATGGGGAAATGAAGGCTCTGAGAGGTTCAGTCTCTTGGTCAAGGTCATCTATCCCTAAAGTGGTAGAAATAGGATTGAACCCCCATATTGTTGACTTCAGGCTCCTGTATTTAACCATTACTCCTTAGCCGTGGCCCGGAAGTCAGGCTGCTGTGGGTATCCAATTGTTCCCCAACCCCAGCTCAGCTCAGAGTCTGTTTCCCTCCATGAGTTCTGCCCCCCTCTTCTCCTCTAGCTGAGTGATCTTGCTGAGCCCTTTGCGGGGCACTGGCCAAGGTCCTGACTGATTATTGACAAATTAAAAATATAAGCTATTGACCAGACACTGGGATGGAGTCCCGGAGCTGAGGACCTGCATCTCAATGAAGCAACTGAGCATGGAGATCGATTCTGCAGGTGGAGGAGGAGGCAGACAGATTGCCCCATGCCTTATGCAGAGTCTGGTGCTCTGGTTAATAATTGTCTGGTGAGGAGCAGGGGCAGGCCTCTGCCTGAGTCAGCTCTTTCCCTGCCTAGCTAGGGCCCCACATTTTACACACCTGATTCAGCCTTCAGCAGCCTCACTGATATAAGAATCACTAACCCCATTTCACAGACAAGCTCATTCAGAGACACATAAGTGTTGCCCAAGGTCAAAAGCTAATAAGTGGCAGGGCTTGAATTTTTGCCCAGATCCTTCTAAACTACAAAGCTTGGAGATCAGAGACTCAGACAATGCATGGCTACAATTCTTGCTCCACTCCTTCTAGCTGTGCGACTTTGAGAAAATCACTGTACATCTCTGAACCTCAGCTTCCTCTTGTATAACGATGGATAATAAAATCTACCTTTCAGGGTTATTATAGGGATGAAATAAGAAGGCAAGGGATCGTGCTTCCTGTGTTGAACCTCTTCTGCATTCACTTCTTGATTCTTCTCCATCTGTAGTTTGATTCAGGCAGCTGACCCATGTGGACCGTATGAGCAGCCTCCCTTGCTCTCTGGTTTCCAGCATGATTTGGTGAACAAACCACAATGTCAGGAAACTGGAGGGCAGGAGGAGAGTGAGACTGAGTTGCTTCTCATCTCTGCTCTGGCTCTGGGTCTTCGGTGGTTGGTTTGCTCTACCCAAGCCTCCTCTGGTGCTGAGTAGCTCTCTCACAGTGGCAGCCACAGCTCTCTCCAGGATCCAGCATTGGTCTCTCCCTTGCCCCTTTAGTCCTAGGATGGGAGGTTTTCCTGCTGTTCCAATGCCCCCACCCCAGGGGCTGCACTTTCCCTTGCTGTTTTCTCTTTCTCTCTAAGTAAGTATCCTATTTTTAGACTTTCCTAGATTACCCCACCAAATGCACCATCTGTTTCCTGCCAAGACCCTGATGACCCACTTTAAAAACTGTGAAGTGTGGTACACCTATGGCTATCCAGAAGATCATTGCCATCATCGTTACCCCTGACAAGGTCTCTCCCTTCCATTCATCCATCACCTCTCACACACCCCTGTTAACACCCATCCCACTAAACAGCTATTTGCACAGTGGCTGGCCATCTCTGCTGGACTGAGGGCAACTAAGGGTAGAGTCTGGAGTTACACAGCTGTGTACCTAGATGTACACTCCCCGTGGCTAGGCCAGAGAATGAGGAAAGAATCAGAGAATAGGTTACAAGTAAGTGAAGGAGCTTTAGATAACTTTCCTAAGATTACATAGCAGGAGTCCGATGTGGGACTGGAACCTGAATCTCCCAGCTCCCAGACTCAGAATCTGAAAATGTCGGTTGAATGAATGAATGAGTGAAAGGGAAGACAAGACGAATGGTGTCCCTGGAACCAACAAATTTAAAAATGCTCTTTCTTTATTCCTGGCTGCAATGGTTCTCACCTGACGATGAGTCTCCCCCCTCCCCCCCAGTCAGTATACAATTTCAATGTCTGGAGACCTTTTTGATGGTTAGAACTTCGGAGCTTTGGTACCGGCATCTGGTGGGCGGAGTCCAGGGAAGCCGCTAAACATCCTACCGTGTACAGGACAGCCCTCCCCACGAAGAATTATTTCAACCAGAATGTCAACAGTGCCCAAGTTGGGAAACCCTGTCTTACTCATACACACCTTTTGAGGTTCCTAACTGCTCACATGGCTCCAAAGTGAGAGGGTGGCCTGTCTAATTTCACTGGATTGGCTTAAAATTTTTCCTTATTATAAAATAATATGTCTCATAATAAAAAAAATTTCTATCATATAAAAATATAAAGAAGAAAATTAAACTATGTCTCCAATTACCAAACCCACAGAATTTTATAGTGAACATCCTCTACTGATATTTCTGAATTTCCATAGGCTTATATAGTCACATGCTCACAGGCTTATCAAGGTCATGTTGAAAGGCGTTTTGTGTACGACATTTTCAACATATGATACTTAATCATTAGTCTCGAACGACTTTTCTAAAAAGCTGTACAGAACTCCATTTTGTGTAAAATCCATAACATGCTGTGAATAGTTGGAATGAATCCAATCTTTGTCTGTATCTACGACCTTTCCTGAAGACGGGTTTCTGGAATTGGGATTACTGGATCAGAAATGATCAATTTTTAGGGCTCTTGATTCAGAAAAGTGAATCCTCATCCAGCTATGGTCAAGAGTCGTATCTTACCTCCCCCTTGCCAACACAGAATCAGCTCATTAAAATCTGTGCCAAACCAACAGTTTTCTCCTAGTTAGATTGGTTATATGTACTTTTTCATGTGATCGTCAGTCGTTTGCATTTCTTCTTCTGGGAATTGTCTGTTTCCTTTGACTCTTTTTCTCTTAGGGTTTTAGTGGTTTCTAGTTGATATGCAAGAGCCTTGTAAAAGCTATGGAAGGCACTAACTAACCATTTATTTATCATAGGAGTTGCAAATATACTTTTTATCAGTTTGTCAGTTGAATTTTAATTTCATTTATGATGTCTTTAGTCACATTGACTTTTTTTTTCAGTTTCATTTCAAGTACACAAATCTCTCCAATTTTCCCTTCCTTTGTGATTCATTTCTTTGTTGTTCCTGCTTAAGAAATGCCTTTCCCTCCTTGAAGTCATTAACTTCTCATTTTCATCTTTAAATTCTTATTAATTTTTACATTTGACTCTGGATTTGCAAAATCTATTTGGAATTTATTTTGTTGTATATAGTGAAAATCTAGTTTTATATACATCCCCTTCAAAAAATAAAGGCCACTATTTGGGGGGGGGAGAGGATTGGTACTGTGACACCACGCATATTGCTCCATCTGCTGAAACTTGGGAAGAAAAGAAGAGCTGAGCCTTTGGCTCTCACAGTACAAGAAATGTCTCCTCTGGGAGCTCCATCCCACGAGATGAGGGGTACCCTGGCCTCCCTTCTCCAGGGTACCCCTCATCTCGTGAGGCCCACCTCATAGCAGATTAGGCCATCCAAAGGCTTGGCGGGCTCAGTGCTCACCCATCATGTACACCTGCTATAGCCCTGCCTACATCCATGTACTTTTAATGTTTTGCCCTTGAAGTTAACTCACTCTTGATGCAAGAAGTTTCTTTGGTGAGATTTCTGCATTTTCCATAGAAACTGGTCTGATTGCGTTCTTTATTATAGTGTCCTGTGTCCTCAGGGTGAGGGGGACATGGCAGCCCAGTAGATGGAGTGAACACTGGGCTTGGATGTCAGGCAGACTCCCCTCACCCCCAAAATACCTGCTATGTGGCCTCAGGCAAGGATCCCCCTACACCTTACTGAGTTCTGTGTATTTATAAGTTAAGTGGTACTTATCCATCTCCTTGAAGGAGTAGTGAGCCTTCCATGAAGTAATGCATATGGATTGTTTTTCATGGTGGTGGCTGCAGCACAATGGGCACCTGCTCAAGAAATAGTAGCTATAAAATAATGCCACTATTTTCCACTTCAAAGCAAGAAAATTCTCTTCTCACCCAAGGACCCAGTTTACTTCTGTTTATGACGTAGAGAAAATTACAGAATTTCATGCACATGACTTTCTACACTGGGTTCTAGGAATGAGTCACCTGTGGAAGTGGTCAGTAAAAAGGCTAAGGCTAGAGACCCTGGAGTTACACCCCTGGGTTTATATCCCCCTATCAGCACTCCATGACTGAGGCACCTTCTCCTGCCCAGTCTCTCTAAGCCTCAGTTTTGTCATCAGGAAGTTAGAAGTAATAATAGCAATAGTAGTACTTCTAAGAGTTTCAATGATTAAATGAGATAATACATTTAAAAAATGTTTATCTCGGTGGCTGACATTTACAAAGCAATCCATTTCATAGAGCTTTAGAGTTTACATTGATTCATTGATTCATTCATTCATTCATTCATTTTTTAACCTCTGTGTTACCAGTGCCTGGTACATTATAGGGGCTCAATGAAATAACGCTTGAATGAATGACAGAGTTTGTAGACCATTTATTATGTATCGACTTCTAGGCGATGGCTATAGATATTCAAAATCTGTGGATCTAGGAGGAGAAACAGACACGAATTAATTATTTTAGGGTTATTAGTGTTACCAAAAAGACATGCTTATGATTCAGAAGGACTGTAAGAGGGTGTTGATCCCATGTGAGGAGAGCTGGCAGGAGCAGGTGATGCCTAAGGTGGATTCTGAAGCCAGGCTAGAAGTGTGCTGCCTGGGGAAGCATGTTCTGAGCATCTACTTGAACTTCTGCCGTTCTGAGCCTGGCTTCAACCTTGAGAGATGAGAAGACATTATCTTCCCATATCAGAGCCAGGAATCCTTAGGGCCTGGGAGATTACATATCTTTTATGTGGTCACACAGGTAGAAGTGGCTAAGACTGAGCTCAGTTGTTAGATTTTGGGGGCCAATGTCTTATTAGGAACCACCTTAAAGCTTGTGTAGAAGCCAAGGTTGAGGTGGGTGGGTTTTAAACTACAAATACAAGAAATATACCTTAGACTCCAGTCCTTTTTCCCAGATTATACTGGCTTCCTTCTCTCTGCTATAACAACCTTGTGATTTAGCCATTCACATGAATGGCGTCAGATCCTTTGACAATCTAACTCCAAGTCTTTTCTAATTTTCTCACCTAAAGAACTCTTGGATCTGTCCACCTGTCTCCACTCCCACTCATCTCAAACCTGGAAGCAGCAGTGGCCTCCTCGTTGGGCCTCCCAGCTTCTGTTTCTGCCCCTCTGTGGTCTACAGGAGAGCCAGAGAGTTTATTCCAAAGCACAGATGTGATCACATCATTCCCTCACACTCTCTATGGTTCCCACAGTCCCCAGGATAAAGTCTAAACTCATAGGCCACAAGGACCTGACTCCTGCTGAGTTCTGGATATCTCTTTTCTCTCACCCCCACTCCCTTCAGCTGCATTTCTGTTTCTATTTCTGTTTTTTTAAAGATATCCTGCTCACTCCTGCCTTTGTGCCTTAACATACGCTATTGCCTCTGTACCTTCCCACTCTCTATCATCCCCTGTCTACTTTTAGTTTCTTCTTAGAGTTCCAGTTTAGGATTCACTTTCTCCAAGAAGCCTTCCCTGACCATCAAATCTAGGTTACGCTCACCCACAACCTTTTGGGCTGCCTTCATTATGGTGCATATCCCAATGCAAGGCAATTGTCTGGTTGCCCTGGCTCCGTGTTTCTCAAAGTGTGTGCCACGAAACAACTATATCAGAATCACTCAAAATCTTGTTAAAATGTAGATTCCTAAGCCCCACTCCAAGCCTCCTGAGTTAACATCTCTTGAAGATGGATCCTTTAGAAAAATGTGTTTTAATGTTTTAATAAGGAAATTTTCAGACAAATATAGAGGGAATAGTATAAAGTAATGCTACTTCAAGTGCTATTCAGTAAAAACGAGAGCAAAATCCTCTGAGGGCTTGTTAGACTTGCAAAATTTGGCCCCCACTGAATGAGAATCTCTGGAGTGGGGCCCAGAAGTCTCCATTTAACAAGCCCCCCAGAAGGTTCTCATGCCTGCTCAAGTTAGAGCTCCATGGGTGTAAAGAGCTACCATGTACTTATCATTCGCTTCAGCAGTTGTCAACTCATGGTTCATCCTGTTCAATCTGTATGCCTCCTCTTCCAATTTACTGCCTCCTGTATCATTTTGGAGCAAATGTAGACACTGTCATTTCACCCTTGGATATTGCTGTGTCTATCTCTAAAAAATAAAAACCTTTCTGGGAAAAAGAAAACATTTAAAATTATAACCCCTATGTTATTATCACCTTGGGTGGTGCTAACATGCTCTCAAGTCTGAGCTGCTACCTTGGGTGGTCTGTTGAGTCTGTGAGGTCAGAACCAGGGCTGTCCTAGTCACTGTAGGCATTTGCCCGAATCCTGCCGAATGTCAGCAGTTTGGGTTAGAACTTGGAGTAAACAAAGAGACGGGAGACAGGAAGAGTTAAACTCTTCAGTAAAAAAAGGAGCCAGATTTTATTGGCAAAAAGGGATTTTTTTTCTTTTTGCTTCTGCAGCCCCAAGCCTGGAGCTTGGCACTCTGGGGAAGGCACCAATCAGATTGTTGCCTGCATGTTGGAAAATATTTATGTCACCTACCAAGCTGGGAGCATACTCAGCAGGCTTCCTGGGCCGCCTGATAGACAAGGTCACACCCCAGCAGCTGTGAGGAAGGAGGCGTGCCGGCCTGGCAGCTGTGCTTGGCGCTGGAGGCTGCCAGGGAGCGTGGTGTCGCACGTTAGAGGGAGACACACTTCTGTGACCCTCAGCTCAGGGTTAGTGTGGGGTGGGGGTTCCCTGCTGTCTGAGCCATAGGCCAGCTGTGAGTAGGGCTTGGGGAGGCTGAGAAAGGACAAGGAAAGGGCATGGGCAGGAGGATGGGGGGCGAGTAGGAGTCTATGATTTATGAGGTGCTGGCACCATGATAGGTACATTATAAGTGTTATGTGCGAAATAAGCAATATCTCAGTGGATATTTGTCATATCCCCTGAAATGGATGGGGTCATGCCCATTTCACAGATGAAGAAACTGAGGCTTTGAAAGAGTTGGTGAAATATGGAGCTGGGACTCCATATCTAATTGTCTTTCTTAGATCCTGCATGGAAGACATTTATTATTAGCCCTTAACTCTGATATGCAAACAAAACAAAGCAAGCAAAACAAACAAAAACCCATCCAATTACCATTATCTATTTGTCTACCTATGTATCTATGTATCCATCCATCCATCCATCCATCCATCCATCCATCCATCCATCCATTCATCCTTCCATCCATCTCTAGCTAGCTAATTGTTGCTATTCATCCACTTGAATTCAACAGTGAAGTCCATCCAGTAGAGTTAGAAAGACTTTCAATTTTGATCACAAGAAGCAGCAAGGTTGTATATTCACAACAAAGCTGGAACTCCAATGGTCAGCCTTACATTCTCCCCCTCTACCCACCCAAACACTGTCATCAGGATGCAGGACCCACCCGGTTGTTAAGAGTATGAGCTCTGGAGCCAGACTGCCTGGGCTTGAGTCTCAGTTCTGCCACTTATTCTGTGGCTTTCAGCAAGTTATTTTTCCTCTCTGTGCCTTAGTTCTTCACCTGTAAAGTGGCGATATAAATAGGACTTCTAGGATAAGTTTTAAAGATTAAATGAGTGAATACAGATGCTCCTTGACTTATGATGGGATTATATTCCGATGAACCCGTCGTAAATTGAAAATATAGTAAATCGAAATGTGTTAGCCTAGCCGAGCTTAAATGTGCCCAGAACACTGACATTAACTTACAGATGGGTTAAATCATCTCTCTGCTGCTGTTCAACATCACAAGAGAGTTTTGTACTGCATATCACTAGCCCAGGAAAAGATTAAAATTCAGAATTCGAAGTATAGTTTCTACTGAGTTCGTATTGCTCTCACACCATTGTAAAGTTGAAAAATCTCATGTTGAATCATAGTAAGCCAGAACTGTTTGTACTGTAAAATGCTTATTAGCACACTGCCCAGTGAATGGGTAGCTCGCTGTGTTACATATGACTGTCCCAGTTAACTCTGGCTGTGTAATAAAATCACCCAAAAACTCAGTGATGTAGAGCAACCACAACTATTTATTATGCTCAGGTATACTGTGGGTCAGAAGCTGAGGTGGGCCACAGTTCGGATGGCTTCTAAACTGTCCCAGAACTCTCAGATATGAAGCCTGAGAGCTGGAATCACCTGGAATCTTGCTCACTCGCATATTTGATAGTTGATGAGGGTTGTAAGCTGAGACCTTAGCTGGGACTATAACCCAGAACATCTCATGGTCTCTCATGGAACTTGGGCTTCCTCACACATGGTTGTTGGTCCCGAGGTTAGGCATCTCAAAAGAAAGAGGGCAGATAGAAGCTTTGACCTTTTTATGACCTCCCAGCCTAAGAAGTCACATAGTAGTACTCTTAATACACTTTATATATCAGAGCAGTCCCAAGTCCTCCTACATTCAAGGGAAGGGAAAAGCAACTCTACTTCTTAATGGGTATGGCAAGGCTTTTAAAGAGCAGATAAGCTTGGAAATATGGCTGTGGTTGTTTTAGGAAAATACCATCTGCTACTGCCAAGATTGGCTATATTGAAGCTTCAGGCATGGGGATCTTGGAAGGAAGGAAGGAGGTCTCAGGGAGCCCCTGTGGCCAGGATTACATCTTCCTTCATGTGCCCATAATTATACCTTCTAAGGTCTAGTCTCCACCCCAAGATAATGAGGTGCCAGCTTCCTCACCATTCAGCCCCCAACCTCATTTTGTTCTTGGGTGGATGGCTGGGTGGATGGGTGGATAAACAGGTAAACAAGTGGACAGGTGGGTAGATGAAAGGACGGGTGGATAGATGGATGGATGGGCAGACAGATCCCTGTTGCCCCCGAAAGCATACTCTTTCCCCTTCCCCCTTCAAGGTATGCACATTTTCAGGGACTCACACACTTAACAAATTACGAAAAGGGCCCCTGGCTTACTTAAGCACCTTCTTTCTGAGGCAGAGCAACACCACGGGCCTGGCTCTCAGCTTGAACAGAAGAAGAGGAAAAGGAGAGAGAATGAACCCAGAAATGTCCATGCTCTGAACCAGGCAAAGGCACAACTCAGAGAGAGACAGGGAGAGTGCTAATAGTGGAGCTAGAGACTTGAGAGGGGTAGCAAAAGCTGAGAAACTAGGATCTGTTCCAATCAGCATCTACGCAGGTGATGTGGACAGGATGACCTGGATGTAAGCAACAGAAACACAAACAACTCAAACAACTTGAAAAATGTTTATAGACCTCATGCAATCTTCTTTAAGGCTATCAACCCTGATGACATTTTCTGATCACTCGTGTGCTTCTTTGATTAAGGTCTTAGTCTTCCCCTCCAACCTGTGTTTCCAGGGACATGGCATCCTGTGAGGGGAAGGGCTAAGCCTGGCTTTGTTTCAGTGCTTAGTATGTGACAGAAGTGACAGAGCATATATTAGCTAATTAAATACTTTATTCAATAAATTAAACTTCCCAAGTGCCAATTACATGTTCTAGGATGTGCGGATACGACAGAGAGTAACACTGGCTCAGCTCTTACCTTCATGGAACTTTACTCTAGTGGAAGACAACAGATGCTAAACAAGACAAATAAATGTATGATATAATGTCAAAGAGTAAGGAGTGTTCTGAGGAAATGAAAAGGGGGGTAAAAAATAAAGAGTGATAGAGAGTAGCTAGTTTATATCAAGAGTGATCAGAGAAGGCCTTTTGGAAGTGAGAAATTTAAGCAGAGGTCTAGTGAAGGAAAGGAGCCAGACATGGGGGTGTCAGGGAGATAGTGTTTCTGGCAGAGAAGACAGCAGATGCAAAGGTCCTGCAGCTTGTTGGTGGAGCAGCAATGTCAGAGTGATTGCAGTAGACTGAGAGAGGAGAGAGGGATGCAAAATGAGTTGAGGGGGCAGCTCTGTGGTGCTCACAGGCCTTAGTGAGAATGTTGAATATCATAATAAGGTGTGTATAGTTCAAATAAACAAATAAA
>NW_024356336.1:3475744-3477255 GCF_902729225.1 Pteropus medius
ATGAGATAGAGGAGAGAGAGAGAGAGAGAGAGAGAGAGAGAGAGAGAGAGAAAAGAAATGATAAAATATAACCAGAGAGACAGAAAAGAAAAGAGAGGGGAGAACAAAAGAGGTAGAACAAGGGAACAGAGAAAGAAATGAGAGGAAATGATGGAGCTGGAAGTCAGCCTCTGGAGGCAGAGAAGACAAAGCGGGAAACACAAATGCAATTGAGAAAATTCTCGGGAGCTCAGCAGGCCCGCCAGACGCAGGGCTGGAGTCTGAGAAGTCGCTTTGCCTGTTCTCTGGAGGCATGAGCGTATCAGAACTGGGCTTGGCTCCTTGGCTCATGGTCTGTGGGGCCTTAGCAAATCTCTTAAGCTGCTGTGCCTTGGTTTGTTCATCTGTAAAGAGGAGAAAATGTCAGGTGGGTGTGTGAATAAACAAAGTTGTGAATGGAAAGCGCTTGGCACAGGGTCGCACTGGTCTCTCCATAAAATGGCAGCTAAAAATGTCTGTAGAAAGACATATGGACATGCACATATGTGTGGGAAGTTGCAGAAAGTCAGAGTCCAGGAGACATCCCCACATAGCTTCTCTCTTATTCCTTCTTCACGCTCTTGGAGCTGTGAGGTTCTCTTCCTAACAGAGAAAGAGGAGATAATCACACAAAAAGAGGAAATAAAAGAGGAGGTAAAGACATATTTATTGATTACTTTTCAATTCCCCCCCCCCAATAAACACAACACATTACATCATCATCATTTATTGGGATACACTACTCACCACGACATTACCACTACAGTCTGAAGGGGTACTCTCCAGCCCTAGCTTTCTAGCCAGTCAGCACTGGAGGCATGCTGACCAGTGGCCGCCGGAGGAACAGGCTAAATTCCTGGACAGTTGTGCATGCAGGTAGAGGGTGGCAGAGAACATAGTGCTCTGCTGAAGGAGAATCTAGCATTATTTGTACTCCGCTTTCTTGAACCCTGTCTTGTTCTCCTGCCATTCCTCCTGCATCCCATCATCAAGCTAGGCATAAGGGTCCAGTAGAAAAGTTAGATCAACCCAGTGCAAAGAGGCAGTGGCACCGGGAATGTGAACCGGCAGAGAGTATGAAAGGGAGGGAGGCCAAAACAGGCGAAGTTTTGAAGCTAGGGCTGTGTCGGGTAAGTGTGAGGTATGCTTTGTGGGACGATAAGAAAAAAGACCAGTGATGAGGACTGGTGGGAGACGGACAGGAGGCGGGGGAGGAATACCAGGAGGGGTTCGGAAGGCCGGCTGGGCTGGGGTCATGAGCCCCTGAGGCAGGCAGGGTGCCCACATCAGGAAAGTTAGGGAGCGAGAGGTGGGAGGTTGGGGGAACTGAGGCAGAGGGCTGAAAAACAACTTTGTTAAGGGCGTCCAGCAGGCTAGGGTCTTAACTTCTGCATCTCGGTCTCATCTAACTTACCTCCCACTTTCTTGGTTACACCAAAGCCAAACTCGAAATTAGAACCGTAGAGAAAAAGAATTTCCCAAACACCTCTATG
>NW_024356336.1:3477266-3615181 GCF_902729225.1 Pteropus medius
ACAAACACAACACACATCACGCACACACACTACCACCACTATCACCACAGCTTCCGAGCGGCACCTCCAGCCCAGCTCTAGCTTGCACTGAGGCAGTTGGACCAGTGGTCAAGGCTGGAGTGAAACAGGCTGGGCCCTGACAGCTAGCGAGAGGGTGGCAGATGAACATAGGTCTCTGCTGAAGGCACCCACATTACCCACCCGCCTTGAACCCTGTCTTGCCATCTCCCTGCACCCCACGAAGCTAGAGCAAGGGTCCAGGAAACTAGATCAACCCAGTGCAAAGAGGAAGAAAATCGGGAATGTGAACCAAGAAAGAGAAAGGGCTGGTGGGAGAGGAGCCAAAACAGGCCAGGCCAGGCCAGGGCTGTGTTCATGACAGAAGCAGTGGACGATACAGCATCCAGTGATGAGGACTGGTGGGGGAGACGGACAGGGAGGGTGGGGGAGGAATACCAGGAGGGGTTTGGAAGGCCAGCTGGGCTGGGGTCATGAGCCCCTGAGGCAGGCAGGGTGCCCACATCAGGAAAGTTAGGGAGTGAGAGGTGGGAGGTTGGGGGAACTGAGGCAGAGGGCTGAAAAACAACTTTGTTAAGGGCATCCAGCAGGCTAGGGTCTTAACTTCTGCATCTCGGTCTCATCTAACTTACCTCCCACTTTCTTGGTTACACCAAAGCCAAACTCGAAATTAGAACCGTAGAGAAAAAGAATTTCCCAAACACCTCTATGTGTCAGGCATTTAATTCACATTGACTCTGGGTCCCTATAAAGGGTAGTGTGTGTGTGCTAACATCATCCGTGTGTGTGTGTGTGTGTGTGTGTGTAATAGGTATTATTATTGTGTGTGTGTATTGTCTTTTACTTTTCCTATCATCTAGTCCAATTTTACAGATCGGGAAACTGAGGCCAAGACTGGTGACTCCACCAGGGAGTAGCCACATCTGTGCCGAGCCCCAAGTCCCTCTGGTGTCGGCTCTTCCCCACACTCATCTGGGTTGACTGTCTGTTGTCCTGGACTCTCCAAAATGAGGACCGTGTGTGGCTGGGGTGGAGAGGAGAGAGCTCTCTACCATTCCTCTGGGTTTTCCTCTGCCAAGGAACTAAGCCAAAATTCCCTGGAATTTGTTGCTTTAAGCTACGCACAGGGGAGATCAGGATCAGACAGAGATGTTTATAATGACTTCCAAATGTCTGGCTGCAGCTGCCTCCCTGGCAGGGAGGGATGAGGAGGCCTGGGGATGGGGGCGGCCTGTTCCCCTCCTCTCCCCTCCACATGCATTTCAGGGGTGCTGACACTTCGGGCAGAGGGATGCGCTGCTCCAGTGTACAAGCTAAGGAATGAGTGATTGACTGAATGAATGGACAGTGCAGGGTGCAATTTTCCTTACCTGTGAAATGTGGGTGGTTATACCATGATCGAACAGCCCTTCCAATCTATCAAGTCCTTTCACATGTTAACCATCTTGATGAACTCTCAAAAGGACCCAACTGGCACACCCATTTGACAGGTAATAAAACTGAGGTGCAGAGGTGAAAGCACCGGCCTAAGCCATATAGTGATGATGGCGTGAGAACACTGCAGGTGTTCAGCTGATCTCAGTTTAAAAGATACATTGAAGCGAGACTCCCAGGAGCAGCGTTAGTGGTACCTGCCAGCGAGTCCTCCGCGAGTTACACAGATGTGATCTTCATGGGGCAGCGTCCCTGATAAATCACCTCTCCTTATCAAGACTCAGTTTCCTCTTAAAATGGGGCTTGATGGCCTCAACCTCCATGGGTTTTTGTGGGAGGCTGATAGGATAATGGATGGGAAAACTTGCCCATCACTGGTAGGCACGCAGTAGGCGGTTTTTAATAATGTCAACAGTGATAATATAAATACTGGCTAATCTTTTTTGACTGTGCCAGGCATAGAGCTCTTTAGACGATTTTTTGTTCTTGCTTAAAATTCTTTCTGCCTCTACAAGGTCAGTTTGATACCTATTTTATAGAAAGAATAAGGAGGCCCAGAGAAGTTAAGTGACCTACCTAAGGTCACGTAGCTAGGAAATGGCTGAGTTGAGAACCTGGTTTATTAACACTAAGATTTTTAGCTATTATACATGTATGAAAACATGGCAATCTGTACCTGGCACAGAGGAGCTTAAAACAAAACAAAACAAAACAAAAACGTTTGCCTCCCATTTTATCCCCTATGAAGAATTTGCTTTGTTCTTCAGCTTTCATGGGAATCTGAGGTCCGGGGACAGAAGGACATGCCTCAGCAATCTGACAGCGTCTGCTCTTGCACCAGGTTCCAAACCCTAGAGAAAGGGGCTTGGAAATGCCCAACAAAGCCCCTGCTGTCCTCAAGGCTCCTCCCCCAACAAGACTTCTTCCCTCAGAATCGCATCGCTGCTAACGTGGGTTAATTGTGATTTAATTTACCCATACCCAGTTTTTAGTTTTCTGATTAGAAACATGGAAGAGATTTGCTGCAGAAAAAATAGAAAATGACTCAAATGGCCTACAATCCCCCTATCTGGAGAAGACCACAGTTTGATATTTTATTTTTCCTTCTTGGTTCAATTGCCATCGTTGTGAGCATACAGATTACTCAGCTCTGCATATATTGATTTTTTTTTCCTAAAGCCAAGTCTATTGTTTTCCATTGATGAGACTAGTAACTACAAAAGGATAAGAAGATAAAGTCCTACTTAGGGGAGAGTGCTTCTGTTAATATTTAGGTATGTGTATATCTAGCATGTATCATTCCCGCACATACTCCAGGCACCCATGCATATATATTTCTGACATGATTCAGTTTCAACTTGGAATTCGGGTCTCAAACTCAAAGGCCCTGGCAACTCCTGGGAATGAGTGTGGGGGCCGGGCGGGGGCTGACCCTGCAGATCTCCACATGCCCCACACACAGAGACAGCTATTATCACTCTACCCAGTTGCCCCGACAGGAATACAAGCCCTGTGTTACTATGTGTTCCAATTTTCCACGAAACTCCAGAAATCTTGACTTTTATATAAAAACTCCCATTTAAAAAACAATTGGCAGCAAATTCCATTTAAATAAAACATCCATGGAACAAAGAAGACACAATGGGGCTGCCTCGAGCTTGCCACCTCTGTCCTCTGCATCCTGCAGATGTTCACCCCTCACTTTTTAGTTATCATTCTTATATCATTGGCATTTTCTCGTGAAAGTGGTTAATTGCACCACCTCCCAAGCAGGTTTTGAATCGGAAGGGCACTTTTTCTATTTCCTTCCTTGTCTGTTAGCTTCTTCCCAACCCCCTTCCTCCAGCTCCTCCCCATCTTGTTCCCCCCTCCCTCTCTCTCAACCACTCAATTTTATTAATGGTTGATTTTCTTTTTAAACTGTCCGGAGGCTGCTGCAAGCTCTGTGGTTGCCAGTGGCTGATCAATATCTTGGAGGAGGATGGGGAGGTGGGCGGCTAGAGTGTCATTTCATTAGCTAAGTGCCATGTAATCTACTCGGTAAATCCCATAGTCTCTTTTTTTTGAGCTGGCCAGAGACAGGGGAAGAAGACGGCTGGCCAAAGACCTAAATTTGTATGCCTTCCTTGATGGAATAAGGAAGAAGTGTTTGGAGCCCCGTGTTAAGGTTTGGTCTGGGTTTATCTGGTCCCCCAGGTTGTCTCTATTCCATCTCCTCCCACTCTGTCTGCAGTCAATCCTAGCTCTGATATCTTCGAAGCTTAGTTAACATTTCTCCGTCCATGATAAGGAAGACCACATCACATTAGATCGTCACAAGAACGCTACTTCGGGAGTAGAGACTTAGTTCACAGAAGAGGGAACTGAGGCAAGGAGAGGCTCTGTGGTGTTGCCAAGGCCCCAGCAGGCAGAGCCGGGATTCAAACCAGGGCTGGCTGACTCCTAGGGCTTCTTTCATACTGAAGAGGCTCAGGAGGCAGCCAAGGAGAGGGGCTTGTGTGAAGCAGCCTGGACCCCTGGCCCAGCCATGGAGGAAGTCTCTGTGGCCTTGTGAACAATTTTCCACATTCCTCTGGTTTCTTTTTATGAAGACTGATGGTCCCAGATGTTGTTCAATTATGGATTTATGGCCACCGCCAGGGCCAGTGAACTCCTCTCCTCTGTGGCTGGAAGGCATTAGAGCTGCAGGAGGATGCAAATGTTTCCTGGCGGCAGAGGCTCTGTGAGAACTTGGGCTCCCTTTATAAGGCAGCTCCCAGCCCAGGGACAGGATTTTCTTGTCATTGGAGGGTCAGTTTTAGCATGGAGATCAGGAATGCTAAGGTATAAGCAACTTGACACTCGGAACATATGATTGCCATTGCTTTTCTCATCAGGGCACCTGGAGACATGGTTCAAAGTTGTAGTGACCTGACTGGGCATAAGCAGGGGATATTCACCTGTCTTGGGGGTCTACCTAGGACTGGGACATGTGGAAGAGCTAGGGGTCCGAGAGGCTCCAGATGACAAAGAACGTGGGCTTCGGAGGTGGACAGAAGGGTTCAAATCCCAATTGTTCCACTTCACCTGAGACTGGATTCGCTATCTTATCTCTTGAAGCCTCCATTTTCTCATCTTTGAAATGGGAATGATAATGATGCCTGCTTCATAGAGTTGTTGCAAGGATTAAATGAGATGGTGTGATTCAAGTGCCCTATGCAGTGCTCAGCACTCAACATGTTGGATATTATTACTAGTCATAAAAGGAGAAAATGAGAACTTAGCAGCTGCCATGGACCAGGCACTGGGCTAAGTCTTTGCTATATGTTGTCTCATGCAATCCTAGCAATGGCCCATTTGAAAGATCAGGAAATGGCAGCCCACAGAAGGGTGAAGTGGCCCATTCATTCAAGAGTCTGGGATTGAAGCCAAATGCATTTGGCCCCCAAGAGCACTGGCGGCTGTGGCAGGTGGAGAGAGGGAGGTGGTGTCCAGAGCCAAAGGTGTGAGAGGCAGCGCGAGTTGACCCCTGACACCTGACAGAGGAACCAGATCCTGGGGCCAATGCCGTGTGTCTCTAACTGGGCTCTCTGACCACTGAGGCAGGGAGACCTGGTCTCAGGAGCTCCCCAAAGTCAGAAAGGAATTGTGAGTCTCCGTGGAGTTGTTTCCGATGGGCATCGGAGTCTTGACTAACAAGAACTGGGCTCGACTAGCGTGGCATCTCAGCTCTGACACAGTGTGGTCTGGGATGAGTCATGTCACCTCTCCGAGCCTTGGGTTCCTGACATGTGAAACAAGAAGCAGGCTATGTTAGAGCTGCCAGAGAGATTAAATAAGTAAATGCAGAAAAGGCTGTCACAGATTGGTTACCCTGGATGCAGACCCTGAGACTCTGAGAATTTGAGTGCTGGGAGTTTACTGGAGGTCCAACCAGAAAGGCCTTAAGGATCAACACATACAGGGGAAGGGAAACAAGCAGGATGAGACAGAGAGAAGTTGGGGTACGAGTCAGGATCACCGAAGACCTCAGCTGGTCCCCAGGGGAGCTCTAGAGCTGTGATGACTCTTCAAAGTCATCCTGCCTAGAGGCAAGGAGGCCAGGACAGTGTACTCCCCTCATCAACTAGCCACTGGAAGGAGGTTCGACCTTGGACAAGGCAGCTCTCTTCAGCTAAGGACAGTTGCTGGGAGCAGGGGCTCAGCTGGGAGCTGTCAGCACTCTCAGTAGCTAGGGTGAGATCTAGGTGGCACACCAAAGCACCCAGCAAAGAGCTACTTGACACCTGGTTGGGTACAAGCACATCAGTTGCCTTTTCCTCTGCTAGGGAGCTTTCCATTAAGCCACCAAGGGCATCAGGGGTGAAACGAAGCTGGTTTCCAGGCAAGTAGAAAGCTGAGCTGGGGGAGAAGGTGTGATGGATGGCACAGGGAATTCTGCCCTGTCCATGATGTTTTATGGGGCTGGGGTCTTAGGTGAACCTGTTTCACGGTGAGGGTGGTGGCAGGGGGTGGTATGTCCCCTGAATTACACAGCTGGCAGCATCTGGGTGAGTGAGGCAGGAGGTGCTGCCCCCAGGTTGGAGGAGAAATGGTCTTGCCATCAGAGCAGCCCCTGCTTCCCCTGTCACCCTGCAGGGCTGTGCCTTACAGCCTGCGCTCGACCCTGGAAAAAATTGACTGCCTGTTTCTGCCTGACTGCTCGAGAGTTACAGGCTGCAGGGGCGGGGGGAAGACGGGGGACGAGGGTGGGCTGCTGCTTCCTCATCAGGATGGATTTTTCTGCTTCTCTGCTTGTAGGAAGAGCAGGAACAGGATACGGGAGGCTGCTCAAGGAGTAATCACTGTGCGGGCGAGGGCATGTCAGGGGCTGGCTCTGTGATGAAGGCAAGCAGGAGGGAGGGCAGTTGGGGCAGAGAGGGCTCAGGGAAGGCTGAGGACTTGTGGCCTCTCAGGGAAAGGGGCTCTTCTATCTGGGCGTGTGGACCTTCACCATCCATCTTCCCTCCCTCCCTTCCTCCCTCCTGTCTTCCCTCCTTCCTATCATTCGTCTATCCATACACCCTTTAACTTATATACTCCCCAAACCCACCCTTTCTTTATACTTTCCTGGCACCCATTTGCTCAGCACATAATTCTTAGGGACCTGCCACATGCCTGGCTTAGTTCTGGGTACTGTTGATGACCACATTACAGATTCTACCCTCATAGATTTCACATTCTGATGGGGGAGGAGATGGATTGGCTGAAAGGGCTCTTATTCTCATGGGGTCAGAACTTCTTTGAGAGAACACCCAAGGCCATGTAGGAGATACTTAAGGCAATCAGAGAAGTCTTCCTGGAGGAGGAAAAATTTTAAATTGACCTCAAAAGGAAAAAAAGAAACAGGATAAGGAAAGGGATGGAGGCATGGTGGAGCAGAGAGTGTCTGTGGCTTGGTGAGCATTAGTGTGACCAGAGGCTGGGTACAGGACGGTGAGAGGGAGGGGATGGGAATTGGTTTAGCTGAGCCTGGAGAAATGGGTTGGGTCTGAATCACCAATGATCTTGAAGAATTTGGACTTCATTATGCATTAAGTGGGGGTTGTTCTTATTTAAACAAGAAGCCCTTTACTACACGAAATCGTATGTGAAATTTCAAACTACAAAACAAAAAAAAAAAAAAAAAGATAAAATTGAAGCCAATCTGACTAAAGCAGGAAGGTTCCCAAATGTTTCCCACTTAAACCTCACACCTATCCCTCACCATGAGGCCAAAGACACAGGAACAGAACTTCAGGGTTCCATAGAACACAGTTTGAAAACCGCAGGCAATTGTGGGGCCATGCTTCTAGACTTCGATGAGACCCATATAGCACAGGTTCCACCTCTCGCATGATGAAGAATCAGAGTTTAGGGAGAGAGTCAAGGCTGTTTTTACTCCAACTGGAGGAAGGGTCAAGTCTTAGCTGCTTAGGGAGATGCTCGAGGTCTTCCAGAATGTTCTAACCCTCTAAGTTCACTCCCACCACTCTTAGCCCCCCATTTTCCATCCATACTCAGCTAATGTGGTTTCACGAATGTGCATAATCGGTTCGCCTCTAGCTTGAGCTGTGTCCCAATGGTGTCTTCACTTGACCTGCTCCACATCTCTCAGGCCTTGGCTTAGAGACCCCTCCAGCAGCCTGCAAGCCCTTTGCTGGTTCTCTTCCAGCTGGCATGTGGCACATCTTCTCTGACCTCCTGTGACTGGCTCTGAGAGCTGAGGTCAAGGTCTACCCTGCACATAGTCAGTGTTAAATATGTGCTTGTCAAATGTACCTGCCAATAAACCAAGAAAGACATAAATAACGGTGTGGACACACAAGTTCATAAACACCCATCTTCATCTTCCAGGAAAAGCAAGTTCATGTGGGATGAACAGGGAAGGGGCAGCAGGACGGGGACACCCTCCCTTACACACAGTAGGTGCTCAGAAAGTGTTGATGGAGGGAAAACAAGGAGCATACCACTGTCTCTAGAAGATGCTAAAGAGTAACCCTGAGCAGGATTCAGGGGTCTGAGACAGTGGTCATGGTGGTCTGACTATGTCTCTCAAACCTTAGGGCATACTTCCATCTGGCCCGCCTTTGCCTAGCACATTGAAGAGGCTGGCGTAGGACATGCTCCCTGGTGTGCCTCTGAATGTGTGTCCTCATTCCCATTGTTTACATCATTAATTCATATGGCCCAATTTGCATTTGCACTCCAACTCAATACTTTTTATGATGCAATTACTACTCAGAGATGAAATTTTTATGAGTTTCCTTTTAATGTCTTCAGGGCCTTTTATTCTTGAATAAATCTCCTTGTGAAAAATAGTTGATTCTCTTCAAGAGGGGATTTAAAGCCCTCTGGTCCTCCTAGGCACTGCCTACATGGCACCTCTTCCAGGCAGCCCTCCCTGGCCTCAATGCATAGAGAGGTACCTGTGCGACAGGTAGCAATACAGCTTGGTGGTTAAGGAAACAAACTCCAGAGTCAACATAACCTGGATTCAGATTCTCACTCCACACTTAGTGGCTATGCAACCTTGAGTAAGTAGCTAAACTTCTCTGAGCCCTAGGATCTCCATCTCATGAGTAGAATCATATGGATACTGATCTCCTGGACTTGCCTTGAGGACAGAGTGAGATCTTGCATGCCGACACTGAGTTAGCACTTATGAAATATCCACTATTATTATTATAATACACCAGTACAACGGAGCAGCTGGCATCCATCCACTTAGAGAAATTAACCTTCCTGGCCTCCATAATTCATTTGGTGGGGAGGGACAGAAAGGCGCAAGTGACCGCCCTCCTCCAGACATAAAACGTGTTTCTTTGGAGTTTGATGACCATGAGCTTTGATATACAGTCAGACTTTCTCTCTCTTTTTTTTTCTTGATTGTCACTGTGTTCCTCAGTTCTGTCTTTTGCAATCAGGAAGGATGAACAGGAATAGACAAAAGAAGGAACCCAAGGAAAGCAGTTTTACCCTTTGTAGAGGTTAAAACAGCTTAGATTTGAATGTGGCTTCTGTTGTTTTCCAGAGTTTTTTAGACCTTGGGCTGAGAGGTGTCTTTTCCCCTCCTTACAGATGTACCATTCAAGGCCCAGAGAGGGGAAGACCCACTGCTTTTCTTGGTGCCTAAAATTCTGTGTCCATCTCTGCAACCATCACTGGCAACTCTTATTCACTCTCAGTGTGCCAGCCCAAAAGGCCCATTTTCAGGAAAGCTTTCGCTGAATGCCCCAAGGCTTTACCCTTTAAAATATCAAACCTCCAAAGTTATAAAGGCTTTTCTTTCTCCCTGTACTTAATACTTTATTGCCTCTTTCTCTCCTCTCTGTACAGATATACGTATGTAAGTATGGATGTGTACATATGTATGTATGTATCTTTCTATCTTAAATTTCTTTGCCAGTTTATTGAGAAAACTATACATTCAAAAAAATAAAACTTTTAACAGCACAAAAAGCTGTGTTATCTCCTTTTACCCTAGCAGCCCAGCTTTCTTCCTGAGGCATCCTCTGTTTCCAGTTTCCTGTGGATGCTCCAAGAAACCTTCCCAGCAAGTACAACTATATATGAAAGCCCAGCCAAGGTCTCTGTTTTTTACAAATGGACATGCATGGTAGTCACCATCCATCCCTTGGCTTTTTTCACTTAGAGGTTGTTCTATGTCACCATATAAAGATTTGCTTCATTTAAGTGCCACATGGTATCCCGTTCTCAAATGAGCCAGACTGTGTTTAGTCAATCTATCCAATGACCCTTTTGTTTTTCTCTAATCTTCATCTATTACTACCTTTTTGATGTCTGTCTCCCCATCTTGACTGTGGGCTTTGTGAGAACAGAGCAGTTTGTGTCTTTTTTGTCTCCTTTTGTGTCTTCAGAGTATACTGTGGATCATCTGACACATAACAGGTTCTCAATAAATAGTCCTAGTATGGGTAGAAGGAAGGAAGGAAGAAATGAAGGAGGGAAAGAAGAAGATGGATAGAACAAAAGATGATTTGACAGATAGACAAATTAGTTACAGATGATGGACTAGGTTCCTCATTCTCCTTCTCCACTTGCGGCCTGAGGGATCCAGCCCCTGACCATCTCCCAGAAGGAGGATCCAGTTGGGATCCCAGTCTTCAGGCAGAGACGGCCGTGCCAATCAGCACATGCTTCCCTGCTGTGCAGTTCTGCGAACCCATGAGCAACAGCAGGCTCTTAACCAAAGTTCCCCTTGGACACTCATAAACAGCAGTGGCTTCTCAAGGCCTGCCAATGCTGGGTGGAGTTGCACCACGTTATGGAAACTTTTATTTCTGCTTTATAAAAACAAAATAGGAAAGGAAAACTGGCTCTGCCAGAGACCCATGCTGGCCCCGTGAGTCATCTTTATCCAAGCAAGATGAGAAAACTCTCTAAGTCTGGGCTTATTGCTGAGCTGTTGGAAAACACGATGGTACCCCTCCCTCCAGGATCCCACAGTCCCGTACACAAGGAGGTTGCAAATTCAAATGCCCGCAGGGGCCAGGCTAGAAACACACAGTATAAAGTGAGGCCAGCACATGGCAAAATGAAAAACACTTTTCTATATCAGGTATTTGGATTTTTTATGTGAACTCTCCCAACTTTTAAATTCTGGGAACCAATTCAGATATATTTTTTAAATGCTATGTAGGCTATGTCAACCTGTGAAGGGCCAGCTCAGGCCAGAGAACCATCAGTGTGAGCTTCTGTTAGATGCTCCCGTATGGGCTTCAGGAACACTAGGTACCATTTGGGTTTCTATGTTCCCTGTGGACATGAATCCTCTGTGCAATTCTGTATTCCAGAGACCTTGCAGGGAGAGAAAATAAAGCAATTGTTGAGAGTTTTCTCTGCTTTTAAATAATGTATTGATTATACAGATATGTATCATACATACTCTTGTATATGCTACTACTCTAAGTGATAGGCACTATCTTTGCACCTCCTTTTCCCCTTATTTCTGCTCAGCTGGATCATGGTTATAAGCTAAGGCTCTAGCTTCAGATTGCCTGGTTCAAATCCTGGCTCTGCCACTTACTGGTTGGATGACCTTGGACAAATGATTCAGCATTTTTGCCAAGTCTCAGTTTGCTCACTTGTGAAATGGGGATCATGATAGTTTCTTTCTCCATGAAAATTAAATGGTAGGCATTTAGAACAGTGCCTAGTTTCTTGTTAAACCCTTGATCCATGTAGCTATTGACAGTTACCTATTTGCCACAAACTTGTTAAACATTAGTTTGGTGCCAATCTTTGTGCTCGACACTAAGGTTTTATCTATAAGCAAGGCAGGATTACCGCCCCTCCCCCCAGAAAGTTCTGTTAAATTCTCAAGGAAACTCCATTTTACTGATGAGGGACTTGAGGATCAGAGAGGTGAAGTGATTTGCCTGAGGTCACCCAGCTGTCAGTGGCTCAGATGGGATTCCAGTTGGGGCTGTTTGTCTTTCCCTCTGGAACAGATGCTTCTCCCAGGGGGAGAGGGTCAGAAACCCCCCTTTCACCAGGGCTTTTCTTGACAAGTGAGAGGTTGACCTCCACATTCTGGGAGAGTCCCTGAGACAGCTCTGACTATTCGTAAGTGGGCCCGAGAAGAGAAGGGCTGGCTGGCACATGCTGAAGACCCCAAGTTTGGGTGCTCAGTGTATGTCTGGCCATCGTGACTAGGCACAGAGAAAACATTTGCAGAAGCCTCTGGCTTGTTTTCCCCTTTGGCCTGGGCACAGCATATCATTGCAGCATGCCTCCACTTACCCATTGTGCTATAGAATGGTCACATGTCCATGGAGCCCACAGATGAGGGTCAGGCACCTTTCGTTTTGGCATGCCAGCCCTCTGCCATGAGCTGTGACAACTGGGTGGCTCAGTGGACAACATTTATTGAACACGTAATGATGTGCAGGCCCTGTTCTAAGAGCTTTACATAATGGACTCACTTAATCTTCACAACTACCCCCAGTGAGGTAGACGCCATGGCTCTCCCATTTTACGTATGAGAACACTGAGGCCCAAAAAGTGGGAATAAATTGCTCAAGATCATAATGTGAGTCACTGTTAGACATCAAAATATGAGATCTCAGCGGTCTCAGGAATAGAGAGTGATCTTCCCGCTTGGTGGCACCTTAAGAGATGTGCCTCCTTGCCTGCTGCGCAGTGGCATTCAACACCGACTGTGTCCACGCGCCCAGCCATCCGCTTCTGTATGACCCTGAGTCAACCAAGTCACCTCTCGGAGACCCACTTCTAAACTGCAGCTCCATGTGTCAGCACTTGAGTGTCGGAGAAATGAGGCCCAGAGCACCTGATTGTGTCTAAACCTGCTTGGGGACAGTGGCGAGCTGGGAGGGCAGAAGGAGGTGTTGATACCACCATCCCTGGTCTCCGTTAGACTCGAGGCACACCAGCCAGTCACTCGCCTTTGTCAGAGGCATAGGCTGCTGTTATGTCAGAAAAGCTAGACCTCAGTCATTAATTCAGGAAAGATAAGAGCATCTGGGCTTTGCTTACCTGCCACTGTATGACCTAGGGCAAGTCCTTTCTCCTCTCTAGTCTTCTGCATCTCCAGGGGCTGAAACTTCATGACCTCTAGGAACCTTTTAGGCTCAAGCAGTTGATGGAAAATTGTAAAGACCCCAGAGTGCCTCCCTCAACTAGTCCCTCTTTGCTACCCTGTCTGGAAAAGCCAGTGGCAAAAATGCCATCTCTCCTGTCTAATTTGTATCCATCCCCGGCATGAAGAAACTTTAGGACTAGTTTTCTGTTTCCACAATTAATGGTATTATTGTTCTTGTTCTTGTTGTTAATATTAGCTGCGTTAACTGAACTCAATGGGAAGTATGTGCTGAGTATTTTATATGCATTATCTTGTTGAAGCCTTAAAATAACCTCAGTACTATGATGATTTCGTTTCACAGATAAGGAATGTAAAGCTTGGAGGGGTTGATTAAGTAGCTCAAGGTCGTTCTCAGAGTCAGGTCAAGGAGAAGACCAGTTTGAACCTGAGACTTCCCAGAGTCCAGCACCTTGGCTCTAGGCCACCAGACGGTATGCCCTGCGGGTCACAAAGCAGATCCTCCTCCCCATTTGAAAGTCTCTGTCACTTTGGCCTCCCTGCATGGAAATATTCTGAATCCAGACAGCCAAGAAAAGAGAAATAAGAAAAAGGGAAGAAAAGAAAAAGAAGAACATTTTGTTCCTTAAACCATCCTCCATAAACACAGTCTCTGCCAGGTGCATGACTTAGCTGTGGAGGTGACCCCCGAAGCCCCGGCCTCCTTGAGCCCCCCTGGCAGCCGGCTGGTCACATGATGCCCAGACAGCCCTGGTTGCTATTCAAGCGTGTCTGTGTGAAGCTGCTCCGGCAGCACCGCTCCCACAACGGGGGCAGGCGGGGGCTTTAGTCAGCCTTGGACATGGCCCCTCACCCCTGTCAGTGTCCGCTGCCTTGGCAAGGATGCTGAATACTAGCCTGCTTTTGTGCCCCTGTCCAAGAAGCAATAGCATGGGGGAGATGAAATAGCCACTGAGGGGTAGCATAGCCATGGGGCTGAGCCTGACCTCCCATCTTCATTCATTCATTCATTCATTCATTCATTCATTCATTCAATACTCACTGAATAAATATAATGTGCCTGCCACTTTTCTTAGCCCCTGGGATACAGCAGTGAGCAAAGTAGATAATATCCTTGTGGAACCTCAGTATAGCAAGGTAGAGAGCCATTAAGCAATTAAATACTCAATTAATTACTCAATTGCAACCGTGCTAGTTTTCAGAAAGTAGGAGCAAAGCATATGACCACATGCAATAGGGGCTCAGTCTTGCCAGACAGCCAATTATGAAAATCTAATGTGTTCACTCTCTCCCCATATTGCAAAGCAGACATTTGCAAGCACTTAGAATCCTGCAGGCCTAAAACTGTAGGGGCTTTGGAAAAAACATCCAAGGTGACCTCGATCCTTTTGGCAAAAGGCTGTGGAGTGGTGAGGTCCAGGGCTTAGACTTTTGAGCTGGATTTCTGGGTTTGAAACTAGCTCTACTATCAACAGTAGACCCTTGTACAAGTGGCCAAAACAATTGTCCTTGGAAGAATGAGGATAAACAGAGTCCTAGGACTATGGGAGCAGATTAAATCAGATGCTCCATGAGAACCATTTAGCATGTGCCTGCCCTAGAGCAGTGAGTGATGCAAGTCACCATCTATGATGGTTTATCTCCCTTGAGAACCAGAGGGGAACCACATGCCTTAGGAGCACCCACCGAAAGCCTGCACTTGAACCCAAGTCTCCAAACTCCATGCTCAGTGCTATATCCAAGCACGGATCAATCCTGCATATCCAGTGGAGGAACTACTCTTCTGTGTCCACCTGCTGTGCACCAGCCTGTCACAAACACACCAGAAACCAAATCCAAGACTCAGTTCTGGGGTCTACGTCCTCCCAGGTGGCTGCACAACCTTCTTCCAGGGCACCCTGGCTTATAGGAAGGGAGAGAGGAGAAAGCATCCAACAGCGTCACCATGGCGAGAGCAGTAACTTCTCCTCATTATTTCCCAGCTCCTGGATTCATTAGCGACCCTAGTATTAATTCAGATTGCTGCATTTATCCCCATCTGTCTCAGATTCGTCATTGAGACACTGATGATGCTAATGTGGTAGGTTTCTGCTACAAAGGATCACTGCGGAGTTGAAGTTGTTGCTCAGAGCGAGAAGGACCCCAGCAATTTTTGGTTTAGAACAGGGAAGGAAAGCCCCCTACTAAACCCAGGCGCATATCCTCTAAGTCCCCAAACCCCTAAACCTAGCAGCCCACGGCCCACGGGCAGATAACCTTCCACCCTGGCCTCAGCATCAGAGAAATTCCTTTGAAATGACTCTGCAGACTTCCCCACCCACTGAGTTCTCCTTTTTGGCTAACAGATGGGCTCGGCTAACCATTCCCAGCTTTCCGATAAAGCAGTGTCAGGCAGTGAGGTCCCTTCAGAAAGGCATGCTTGGCTAATAAATTCCAAGGCACCCCCGCCATCTGCAGGCTGCCAATCACAGGGGCGCCGGGCACACCAGGGCTCCCAGACTGCTGCTGCAAAGGAGCTGGGGTAGGACCTCGGCGGGTGGGGATGCAGCCGCCCCTGCCCATGCTTGCCTGCCCCTGCTGCTCTGTCCTGCTCAGCCTGTGACCTGTCCCAGTGAAACGTGCTGAGGCCATTCCTGCTGAGCCCCCTTCATCTATTCATGTCAGATCCAGCACGCAGGCAGCACTATGATTTAATGCAATGATCATGAGCCTTAAAGGTGAACAGTCAGATCAGCTGCCACATTTTAGCTCAGCAACATTCCACTGCCTAAGTTCAAGCCAGCGGCTTCCACATCGAAGCCTTGATTTCCCCATCTATACAATGGGAATTAAAGACATCCCCTCTCTCACAGATATAGTGTAAGTATGTAAACAAAATGTGAGGCACAATGCCTGGTCCACGGATATAAGTGGTAGCTGCCATTGTCCCTATCACAATCATTACTATATTAGTGTGGTCATAATTTAAAAAGCCATTTAGCCTGAAAAAATGGACTTCAGAATTCCTGCTTCATACAATTCTTATGTTGGAGATGTGATAATAGGTATTCAAATGTCTTAACCTAGCACATAGTAGGCATTTAGGAAATGTTAGCTATTTCTGTGAATCTCCAATTTATTCATCCATTCATTCGTTCTTTCTTTTACTCATACAAGAGACAGTCACTAAACACTGTCCTAGCCTCTGTTAGGCCTGGAAAAACAAAGAACAAAATATGTAGTTTCTACCTTTGAGTTACTCACTAGGGGGCAAAGGAGGAGCCCCTAGAAGGGCACATGGTCTGAAGGTCCCAGGGGTTCACCATCAGTTTGGGAAGATGCCAGACTTCCCAGATGATCTCTCCACATAATATAAGAGGCAATTCGTAAGTATATTGCTTGGGCTCTTTCTGATTGCTGAGGTTTCCTGAGGCCACAGGTTAAAATGTGCAGTATGTGTGTCGTTTTCTTCCATTGTGAGCCAAGGTAGACAACACTAATTGATCACTGCTTTCTTTTGTGTTGAACCTGAGACAGGTCTCAGACTCTAGAAAGATTCCCTGTTCCTGGTGGTCACAGAAAGTTGATTGGAACTTGCACCACAGTTGTAAACAAACATCATCCCAACCTTAGATTCGGAGTCAGCTATGTTCAGCTATGTGGGCTATGTCTGGCCCACCACTTGTTTTTGTAAGTAAAGTTTTATTAGAACAGATCCATGCCCATTCATTCATGTATTATCTATGACATTTTGCACTACAAGGACATGTGCAAAAGGGCAGGCTGGAGGTACTAGTGAGTTGATGCCCCTAGAAGCAGCTCTAAATTGAGACGGGTTGACTTGGGTAAATACCCCAGTGTCTGAGCCCTGAGGCAGAGTAACTCCAAGGTGACCACACTGTCACCCAGAAGAACTGAGCTCTAGTTACTCATCATGGATAATAAAATCCACATATACTTCACCTCCCCACTCCCTTTCCCAGGAATCCTGATTGCAAAGTCTGCTGCCGGGAGAACCAGACTAAGACACTCTAATTTCCTTCTCAGTCCCAGCTCTTCTAAGTCTAGAACGTGCTGGATGTTTTAAGGGAACTGAATCCGTGACTCATTCCATTGGGATGTCACAGCAGTTTCAGTGACCATTTCTCAACGTACATCTCACATGCACGCTTCTTAAGAGAGGAAGGCTCTGGTCAGTCCAGTTTTGCAGAAGAGGAGGGAAATTGAGACCCGGGATGGGAAGTGACTGGCTCAAGGTCATACAAGGAGTCTCCAGCAGAGTTGGAATCAAAAGGAAGGTCTCAAGAATCAATTCATGTGCTTGTCCTTCTTGGGTTGCCGTTCCCAACTGTGTGTGGAGGCACCCTGGGTGCTTCAGCAGGCTCACAGGACCACCACAAGCTATTTCAAATCGTTGAGGTAATCATAGTGGTACTTGACACCTTTCAAGCATCAAGCTTGAGTTCATTCACGGTTCCAGCATTAGAGCACATCGCATTCCTTTGGATGATGTCATATCTTTGTGACCCTGGGTTTTCAGTGGTGACTGTGATTAAAAAAAAAAAAAAGCAAGATCTGTGCCAAATCAATATGGAACAGGAAATGAGAGTGGTAGATTCCAAACAAATTCTGAGATTTCAGAAGCTATGCAGAGCCTAACAAGCACACACATTTAAAGCTGAAATAAAAATATTATTCTTTTTTTTTCAAACTGATATGGGAAGTGTAAAGGAATCCAAGATGGCTACCTCGTCCTGGAGGAACTTCTCCTAATCTTTGTTCCCAGGATCTTACCCTTCCCGTGCTCGTGAATCAGAAGATTGCCAGGTATGTGGAAATGATCAATATATAAATCTACTTGCTTGCCTTTGTTCAGGGCTCAGACTCTGGAGAAGGACTTCTCTGAGCCCGACGGGATAGATAAACCTCCTTTAATTTTTAGTTCGTTGAGTGCCACTTGGTTCTTCTGAGTACGCAGGCCAAAATACACAACATTTTGGATCCCTGACCAGGAAACCCAACTGCGCTGGCCCTTTGAAGCCACCGGTTTGGGCACAACGCCTGGACGCTGGTCGCCAAGGCAACTGAGGAACTAGAAGGTACACTCCGCCCCAGTTGGGCGGTCTTGAGCCCAGCTGCACTCCGCCCCGCTGCTCCGTTGTATCCCCTGGACTCTGAGCAGCGAGAACAAGGAGATTCAGCGGATCTACATCAAACGCGGTAAGGCGGGGGACCCAGGCAGGCCCACCTTAAGGGTGGAAGAGGAGACCAATCACCTCCTAGGGGCAAGTGCCCCTCAGGCAGGGACCAAAAGGGAGAGAATGTTTTAACCTCTGAGAGCGTGTGTGTGCCTATGTGGATCTCAGAGACCTGTCTTTGAGTTTCCAGTCTGTGGCCCCACGGTTAAAAACTACGGGGTCTGAGAGGGCCCCAACCTGCGGTTCTGTAGTAACATCATAAGGCATAATGATGATTCATCCCTCCAGGGAACGACCAGGCCCGGGGTTTATAAGGGTACACCTTAGCCAAGACGGACTCTAGAGAGACGGGGCCAGGAGGGCATCTCAGTGGTCTCTGAAAAGGGACACCCCACCCTTTGTCTGTCTTTGCGGCACCAGCACAGTGGGAAAACATGGGTTCAGGTCAGAGTAAGGCAACAGTCCTTGAGACTATGTTAAAGAATTTCAGGAAAGGTTTCTCCAGAGACAATGGGGTGAAGTTGAACCCCGGGAAACTCCAAACATTCTGTGAGGTAGAATGGCCTTCTGAAGTAGATGTCCCCACGGTCCAGCGAGTGTGGAACGTAGTGACAGGGAGCCCGGGGTACCCTGACCAGTTCCCCTACATTGACTCCTGGCTGGATATAGCTCAGAGATTGCCCCCTTGGGTACGATTCACATGCATAGGCAGGGACAGGCCAAGGTCCTCCTTGCATCTTCTGAAAGGAGAGGAACAGACACAAAGAAGGCCACTGTTCTACCCGAGGACCCAGAGACAAGCGAAGCGTCACCCCCCTCCATACGTACCACCCGGCCTACTGCTCCTCGGCTGCCAGAGACTCCACCTCCTTCAGTTTCCCCTCCTGCGGAAGCACCTACTCCTAAAGACACCTTCTCCAAGGCCCAGCAGCACGCCTATGGTCCTGAGCTGCTCTCCAAATGCCTGTACGAGAAAGTTGGGAATCTGTGGTTCAAGACGAGGACAGGATTTTACACTCGGGATGGACGACGATGTATTATCAGCCATTCTCAACCACTGATCTCCTAAATTGGAAGTACAATACCCACTCCTACTTGCACAAACCCCAAGCAATGGTCGAGATGATGGAGTCTCTGTTCCAGACACACCGACCTACCTGGGATGACCGTCAGCAGTTACTCAAGACCTTTTGCATGAAAGAGAAGAGACTGCATGTCCTGAAGGGAGGTAGGCAATATCTAGAGGAAAACATCCCAGTCAGGATGGTGGACCTGGAAAGATGGGCTCAAAAGGCAGCACCCGATGAGAGGCTAACCTGGGACTTCGCTACCAAAGAAGGACAAGTTCACATCCAGAGGTACCAAGACGCCCTCCTTGCAGGTGTAAAGGCAGGGGCCAAAAGACCCTTGAACATGGCCAAGATCTCCTCGGTAGTTCAGGAAGCCAATGAGACCCCTGGGGATTTCTAGGAAAGACTCTGTAAGGCCTATCGAGTTTATACACCCTTCGACCTGGAGGCTACAGCCAACCAGCATATGGTCAATGCTGCTTTTGTAGCCCAATCTGCCTCAGCTATGCGAAGAAAGCTCCAGAAGCTGGAAGGATTTGCTGGGATGAATGTCACTCAACTTCTAGACATAGCCCACAAGGTCTATGCAAACCGAGTGGTCACTGCAGAACAGGAAGACCGGAGGGTTCACAGAGAAAAAGCAGCCCTGCTGGCAGCGGCCCTGAGGGACAACAAGGGGTCAGGGCCCTGAGGACAGGGAAAGGAGTGCGCCCCAAAGGCGGAACCTGAGAAGCCCAGATTGTTCAGGGACCAATGCGCCTACTGCAAAGAAACGGGACACTGGAAAAATGAATGCCCCAATAAAAGAAGGAAGGGTCATTGAAGCATCAAGTACCAACAAGAGCCACAAGATGGAGAACTCATCGAACTGGCAGATGCAGATTCAGACTGAAGGGGACCGGGCTCCATCCAGCTCGGCCCCCGGGAGTCCACGGTCAGAGCAAATGTAGGGGGCCAACCTGTGACTTTTATGGTAGGCGCTGGAGCTGAGCATTCGGTTGTCACCTCTCCAGCAGCCCCACTGGGTAAAAGGACTGCAACCGTCCTGGGAGCTACTGGGGAAAGAGCCATCCAACAACATTTTTGCAAAGCTCGCACTTGCGAAATCGGGGGACATGTGATCTGACATGAGTTCCTCTACCTGCCTGACTGCCCAATCCTTCTCCTGGGCTGGGACCTCCTCTCCAAGTTAGGAGCCCAAATAACTTTCGAACAAGGTGAGAAAACTACCCTGAGCTTGAAGGGCCCAAAAGGAGGTACTGCACTGGTGATGACCATTTCGGTACCCTGGGAGGAGGAATGGACTCTGTTTTACTCCTCAGAAGAACAAGGCAATCCTCTCGAGTATTGGATCAACTTTCTCCTTGTATGGGCCGAAGATAACCCACCCGGACCAGCAATGAATCGACCTCCTGTAATAGTTGGTTTAACTCCTGGGGCCGTCCCTCAGTGCCTCCGCCAGTATCCCATTCCCCAGATGGCCCAACTAGGCATACAAGAACATCTGATTCACCTCAGAGAACATGGGATACTCATTGAATGCCAGTCCCCATGGAACACACTGCTGCTGCCAGTCAAGAAACCGGGGGGAGGATACCGTTCAGTGCAGGATCTCCAACTAATCAACAAGGCTGCGATAACCCTACACCCAGTGGGTCCCAATCTGTACATCCTCCTCGGACAACTTCCTGCCATGGCCAAATGGTTCCCCTACCTGGACCTCAAGGATACTTTCTTCCGCCTATGGCTGGCACCCCAAAGTCAGTCTCTGTTTGCCAATGTCGTGGCAGGAGCCCGACATTGGCAGGCAGCTGCAACTGACCTAGACTAGGCTCCTGCAAGGTTTTAAGAACTCACCAACATTGTTTGGGGAAGCACTCGCGGCCGACTTGGCAGCGTTCCCCAGAGAAGAGACCTGGTGTACTCTCCTCCAGTATGTGGATGATCTCCTGCTTGCTGGGGAAACTGAGGAAGATTGTGTAACAGGAACACGAATATTACTGGAACTTCTGACTACCTGTGGGTACAAAGACTTGTGGAAGAAAGCTCAGATTTGCAGAACTCAGGTCCAATACGTGGGATTCCTCCTCAGTCAAGGAAAATGGGCCTTAGGACCTGAGCGGAAGGCAGTGATAACCTCCATTGCTCAGCTGGAAACTAAGAGGGGCTTACGTAAATTCCTCAGAGTGGCTGGTTTCTGCTGCATCTGGATCCCTGGGTACCCAGCTCTTGCCCTGCCTCTGTACAATCTCTTAACCAGGCCTGAATCGGGTTCCTTAAACTGGATTCAAGAGGCAAGAGATGGCTTTCAGGAAATAAAGAGGTCCCTCGGTCAGGCCTCGGCCCTCGGCCTACCCGACATTGAAAGGGACTTCAATCTGTTTGTCCATGAGAAGAACAGTCATCCTAGGTGTGTTGACTCAAACAGCAGGGCCATGGCAGAGGCCTATAACATATCTATCCAAAATGTTGGACTCGGTCGCCTCCAGATGGCCACCCTGCTTCCGTGCCCTGGCCACCACAGCAATACTAGTTCAAGAGGCAGACAAACTCACCTTGGGGCAGGAACTGCATGTAAAATTCCCCCATGCAGTCACCACCTAATGAACAGTCAGGGACATCGGTTCCTCTCTAATGCAAGACTAACACAGTATCAGGGGATGCTATGTGAAAACCCCTGCATCACCCTTGAAACTGTAAGAACTCTCAACCCTGCTACCTTCCTCCCTACTGAGGAAGGAGAGCCAGACCATGACTGTGACTGACGAGGTCTGTACCAGCAGGCCGGACTTTAAGGACAAACCCATCTCCAACTCGGAACTAACCCTGTTCTGTGATGGGAGCAGCTTCTTAAAAGGGCAATGCCAGGCCAGCTATGTTGTAACTACCCGGCAAGAAATCTTCGAAGCCCAATCACTTCCAGCCGGGTGGTCAGCACAACGAGCTGAGCTGCACGCGCTAGCCCGAGCCCTTGAACTGGGCAAGGGAAAAAGGACTCATATCTATACAGATTCCCACTATGCCTTTGCTACTGTTCACATCCATGGGGCCATCTACAAGGAAAGAGGCCTCTTAATGGCGGGAGGAAAAACTATCAAAAACAGGGAAGAGATCCTAAAACTTCTAGAGGTCATATGGCTACCTAAGGAGGTTGCCATCATGCACCGTTGGGGACATCAGAAAGGAGATGACCCAGTAACAGAAGGCAATTGCTTGGTGGACGAGGCAACCACAACTGCAGCTCAACAGGTGCCCCCTAAGGAAAAGACTGGTCTCGTAGTGCCCGCTCTCACCTTGGAAGATCAACCACCTCCCTACACTCCAGAGGAGAACCAATGGGCAAAATCGGAGGGGCTATAAGACTTAAAGGACGTTGGTGGAAGTTACCAACAGGACAAATCTTTGTCGCTGTACTCTGTGGTCCCTCCTTAGTGGCTGAATATCATCGATTCACTCACCTAGGGAAAACTGCCCTGGAAGCTCTAGTGAAGAAAAAGTACTATATAAGTCAACTCTCTGCCTTATGTAACAAAATATCTAGTAGATGCCTGACTTGTGCCAAGAACAACCCCCAAACGGCACCCAGGGCACCACCTGGAGTATAAAGGACTGGAACCAGTCCTTTTGAAGACTTAGAAATAGACTTTACTGAAGTCTCACCTAGCTGAGGCTACAAATACCCAGCAGTATTAGTCTGCACATCCTCCAGATGGGTAGAAGCTTTTCCTACGAGGACTGAATGGAGCAGGGAAATAGTAGAGGTCCTGTTCCGGAAGATAGTACCCAGGTTCAGGTTGCCAATTAACATCCACAGTGACAATGGACTCGCCTTCGTAGCAGAGCTTACCTAGAAATTGTCTCAGGCCCTAGGCATTAAATGATTGCTCCATGTATATCAACCCCAAAGCTCAGGGAAAGTAGAACTCATGAACTGTACCTGTAAGGGCACTCTCGCCAAGTTTAGCCAAGAGATCAGTCTCTCTTGGCCAGACCTACTCCCTTTAGCCCTGCTTCAAGCCTGATGTATTCCCAACAAAGTGGGGCTCTCTCCCTTTGAACTAGTATATGAGAGGCCTCCCCCATGCTTGGGAAACATCCCAGGAGATTTACATCAGATAGGCCACTGAGACCTCTCCAAACAGCTTCAGGGTCTAGGGATTATCTTAACCCAACTATGGGAATACACTCTGGAGTGGGTCCCTATACTGCTCGGGACACCAGTCCACTCTCATAAACCCGGGGACACAGTATGGATAAAGGATTGAAAAAAGGAGATTCTGCAGCCACAGTGGACAGGTCCCCACACAGTTATCCTAACGACACCTACTGCTCTTAAGGTAACCGGGATAACTCCTTGGATACATTATACTAAGGTCAAGAAAGCCGACCTTTCTGATAACCAGTGGACAAGCCAGCTGAACCCACAGAATCCGCTCCGCCTCTGCATAAAGAAGTGGAGCCCCAATGAGTCCACATGACCTAGGTGTTCTCATAACTATCAGCCTAATCTCTTTTGTATTAGGAATTGGAATGGCAATCATCTCCCCAAGGAGCTGGACAAACTTTCAGCGGTCGCTGTTGGCGATCTCCTTCTGGTCTTTGGTAGGCCTGCTTGCCACCAAATTCCTTCCTCGGACACCAATGACTGCCAACAGGACCCTGACCACCAGATAAGATCTGCAAGCCCTGCTCTGACCACTCCGTGGGCTGATCAGTCAACTCACTCCACTGCTTAGAGGATGCTTGAGGATGGCTCCAATCAAGGTGATCATCGTTCTAGGACTCATAAGGACTGTTTTCCCTGCTTCAGGACATTGGCAATTCCAGGTTATTCGGACATGGCGGGGATGGAGGGATAGTTAATGCCACTAGGTGGGACGGGCACCGCCACCCTGTTACCCTCCAATTTGATGCTTGTGAGATAATGGAACCCAAATCACGGACAAATTGTGGTGGGCTAGGATGGGAACGGTATTATGCTACGCAACATAAATACCTCTGTTTTAAGTCAAAAGAGAAGGGTGACTGTGATGATGTAGGAGAATTCTACTGCCCCTACTGGAGTTGCCCCCATGCTCATTCGGGGGTTCCAAGCAGTGGAGTAACCCTCCTTAGGCCCCCGGCGAACTGCTCCTTTGGTCACTGCAACCCTACTTCCTATGACATCAAGGACCCAGGGGACTCCAAGAGGTGATAGTTGGGGTCAGGATAGATGGGAAAGGAAAAGATCCAGGAGCTCTCATTAAGATAGTCAAGTCCTGGGTGGTCAATCCTACCTCTCGCCTGAGGCTCAAACCCCACAGTGCCAACCCCTCCCACAGTCTGTCTCCCCACTTCTTACCCCCTCCAGACATGGGGCTCCCCTGAATTCCCACTCTGGGAAATTGTCAATTCTACCCATCAACTTCTGCTACTAACCAACTCCTCCCTAGGGTCCGACTGCTAGCTCTGCACCTCTATGACTACCTGGACCTATACAGGCCTTGGGGTAAATGGTATCGTCACCCCTCAGCATTCTGGGACTGCCTGGCCTGTCTGACCCTCAGTAATGTTGGTTGGTAATACCACCTGTGTTTAAGGTACAGGAACCCAGCCTAATGTAACTGCTGATTGCACCCAAATCTGGCAGCTAAATTCCAATACCGGTACTGGCCTACAAATGGCACGTATTTCTCTTGCTCAAACGGAGTGTACACCTGTCTCGACGGGTCACGGTGCAGCTTATGTGCCATAACTATCCTATTGCCTAACCTCTCAGTTATGCTCGGCTCTGATGTAATCTATCTGGCGGAGCCAATCAGGCCCCGAATTCGCCAAGCACACATATTAATACCGGTGCTGGCAGGAATTGGGGCAATAGGGGGAACTGCCTCTGGAGGAGCCGCAATAGGTGTAGCTAAACATCAATTCCTTCAACTGTCTGCTCATATAGATACAGACCTCAGTGCCTTAGAGAGTGCTCTAAATACACGCCAAGATCAGGTAGACTCACTGGCAGAGGTTGCTCTGCAGAATAGAAGGGCCCTTCACCTGCTTACCACCAGCCAAGGGGGCACGTGTCTTTACCTTAAAGAACGCTGTTTCTATGCCAATAAGTCTGGAGTCATACGAGAAAACTTAAGCCTGTTACATGCTCAAATCCAGGGGCATATAGCAGAAAGGGAGCAGCAAGAAACATGGTGGAGTCTTTTACAATCCTGGGGTTCCTAGCTGGTACCGCTCCGTGGACCCCTAGTTAGACTTATCTTTGTCCTCACACTGGCACTCTGTGTTCTGCGTTACCTGTCGAACTTAATCTCAGAATGGGTAGAGGCCATCAAGCTTCAGATGGTCCTCCGCCACCCGTATGAATCCATATCCCAACAATCTGATGTGTGATGCGACCCAAACACAAGTTAAGGGTGCATCGAAGGGAAGAATGATATGGGAAGTGTGAAGGAATCTTAGTTCGCTGAGTGCCACTTGGTTCTTCTGAGTACACGGGCCAAAATCCACAACAAAACAGCTACTCTGTTGTTAGGACATTAATGCTCATTAAGTTTGCACCTAAATACCTAATAAATGGAACAGAGAGAGATTTCTTCTGGTGAACCAATTCTGGAACACTAAGGGTGCTATGAACACAAAGTTTGAGAAACATTTGCTCCATGATTTAAGGTTCCTCTGAGCCTCAAGGCAAGACTGAGAAATGAAGAAGAGAGGGTTAATGCCTTGAAACAAGACAAAGAAGGAACAGGAAACCTGATCTCTCAGCTACCGCCAAGTCATTGTTTATTTAGAACCAGCAGTGTGAGTACATCCGAAACCTTGTTCTCTGGTTCTCCAGCAAGATGGACCATTCATTCACTCAGCAAATGCACACTCAGTATTTACTCTGTATCAGACACTGTGCTGATCTGGTGATAAATGAGGCACGATCTCTGTCTTCCAAGTTAAGAAAGGGAAGAGAGGAGAGAAGATGCGAGGCAGGAAAGAAGATGACATTATTCTTATGTTTATAAGTGAAGCTCTTAGAAACACAGGTTCAGAGAGGTTAAGTAAATGACTCAGAGTCACACAGCATGAAAGAAGTTAGATAATGACTCACTATTAAGACGTCGTCCTATTACTATTGTGTGTGGGCACTCATGGTTTAATCTGAGAGATCAAATACTGGCATGTAAAATAACATTTTTTACCACTTAAGAAGGGTATGGACAGTATGATACTGGCACAAGAATAGACATAAATATCAGTGGAATAGAATTTAAAGTGCAGAAATAAGCATCTGTGATTAATTGATTTTTGAGAAGAATACCAAGACTACTAAATGGGGAGAATAGTATTTTCTACTAAATGGTGCTAGGGACAAATGGATATCCACGTGCAAGAGAACAAAACGTAACTCAAAATGGATCATTGATCTAAATGTAAGACTTAAAATTAAAATTATAAAACTTCTAAAAGAAAACATAGGAGTAACTCTTCATGACCCTGAATGAGGCAACGTTTTCTTAAATATGATAGCAAAAGCACAAGAGACAAAAGAAATAGACTAATTGGACCTCATCAAAATGAGAAACTTTTATGCTGTAAATGATACCAACAGGAAAGTAAAAAGATGGTGATGGAGGTTAACTAGAATTATTTTGATGATCATTTCACAATGTACACAAATATTGAATTGTTATGCTGAAACTAATATAATGTTATATGTCAGTTATACCTCAATAAAAAAAGAAATGCAACAAAAAATAAAGTGAAGACAACCTACAGAATGGAAGAACTTATTGGCAAATTATATGCCTAATAAAGATGTATATCTAGAATACATAAAAATGCTTAAAACTCAATAATAAAAGACAACCCAATTAAAAAATGAACAAAAGATTTAAGTAGGCTTTTCCCCAAAGAACCTATCCAAATGGCCAGTAAGAACATGAGAAGATACTCAGTATTATTAGTTATTAGAAAAATAGAAATCAAAATCACAAAGACGACTGTAATAAAAAAAAGACAGACAATGACAAGTGTTGGTGAAGATGTGGAGAAACTGGAGCCCTCATACACTGCTGGTGGGAAGATAACATGGTACAGTCCTTTGGTAGGCAGTCTGGCAGTTCCTCAAAATGTAAAACCTGGAGTTACCACATGACCCAGCAATTCCACTCCTATAAACCCAACAGAAATGAAAACATACGTCCATGCAAAAACTGTACATGAATGTTCACAGCAGCATTTTTCACAGTAGCCAAAAAATGTGAAATAGCCAGATATCCATCAACTGATAAACAATACGTACTATATCTTTACAATGAGATATTATTCAATGATAAAAAGAAATGAAGTATCGATGAGCATAAGAAGCTAGTCACAAAAGACCGCATATTATATACTTATAGGAAATTCCAGAATAGGGAAACTACAGAAACAGAACATAGCTTAGTGTTGATCAGGGGCTTGTGCTGGGGTAAGTGGGAGTGGTTGCTAATGGATATGGGGTTCTTTGTGGGGTAATACAATATTCTACAATTAGATTTGAGTGATGGTTGCAGAACTGTGCAAATATGCTAAAATCATTAAATTCTACACTTTAAATGGGTGCATTTTATGGAATTTTAACTATATCGCGATAAAGTTATTTAAAAATAAAAAGTTGGTATTGGGGGTGGTGAAATGGTTGTACATACAGCTGTGGAAGGAGGCAGGGGCCAGAGTTAAGTCACCTGGGGTTTTCTACTGAGAACAATGGAGAGCTATAGAAGTTTTTGGCGGGGAGACACAAGGTTAGGGAGCAGGAAGAAGGCTGCTGCAGAAAACCTGGGGCAGATGATCAGATCTGATTTAGGGTAGTGTTGGAAGAAAGAGCTTCAGGCGGCATAACTGACAGGACTTGGTCATGAATTGAATAGGTGAAGGAAAAGAAAGATCTGGGTACAAGGACCCACACAGAATAGATCCTCAGTAAATACATGCAGAACAAATGAATGAATGAATGAATGAATGAATGAAGCTCCTTGTGGATCTTACTGTAGTTGACAGATCTTGATTCAATTCCTGAGAAATATCTCTAAAATAATATGAAGTTCAAGGTCTAGATTCCACCAGCATCCCCCTGCATCCAACCTGCTCTTCACTCCCACTTCAACTGGAGAAAGAGTATGGAAGCTTAACATTTATTGAAAGCTACTGGGCAGGTATGCCCCGGTGGGGAGGTGTTACACTATGCTTCCCATTGCACCTACCCCTGAACCGGGCATGTAGTATGTGCTCAATAAGTACTCATATACTAATGAGTGAGTGGAACAACATCTCATGTTGAGTATCCTTAACAATCATATCAAGTTAATACAATAACCACCATTTTGACAATGAAACCGAGGCACAAAGAGGTTAAATGACCTCCCCAAAGGCCTGGTAGTGGAGACTTTAGGAGTCACGACAGACAAAGGCAAATTGACTAGGTGTTGAATTCTTGGTCTCAAACTCACGGACTCTTCATTCATTTTTTTATGCACTTATTTAATTTAATACTAATTAAATTAAGAGGTCCTTTGGGTGCCTTCCTTGTACCTCCTTGGCTTTACCTTTCCAGGGCATTCCAACCCAGCACCAACTGCCAACACGTGTGTTTCTTTACCCAAGGGTTACTTGGGGCTCTGATGCATTCTCTACCCATAAACTCGATGGAATGGAACTTCCTGGGAATTCATGACGCCACCCTTTTCCCACTCCCCAAGCGTAGCCTTAAACCCACAATATGAGAGTTGGTAGAAAAATATCCCAGCTCCCTTTTTCACTTAGTTCCAACTTCCTCAGGTCCCTGGGAGGGTTAGGTTCCTGTGACCCCCAGTGGTAACCCTATAGTGGCGTCCTTACAATCTGCCTCCCTTCCCCGCGCCCACACGGATGCCTCCTACAATCGCCCATTCGCACTGCAGTCCTTGTCTCAGAGGCTGTTTCTAAGGAAGCATAAACTCAGACAGGCACTTCCTCTGTGCCAGGCACTAGGGGATAGATTGGTGAGCAAATTGGTGAGGTTTGATTCTCTTAGGGGTTCTTAGCTCATGGGACTGACAGACAGTCCTAATCTGTGATGATATCCCTGTTTCTGATGTCCTATTGCTTTGAAACCAGCATCTTCCTGCTTCCCCTCTTCCCAGCCCAGTTTGACTAAACCTAACTAATCCTGCTGAACTCCAAGATTCTCAGCCCTACCTCTGGCTTTGGACAACTTTACCAGGCAAAGGCAGTTGTTCTCATGTGTGGTAGAAGTTGATGCAGAAATGGGGGCAATACCCAAAACCCAATTGGAGATGGGCAGCAAGACCCTCTTTCTTCTCCCCAAGACCCAGCTCCAGGCAAAAGCTATTAAGTCATTTGCTGCCAGGACCTGGAGGTGGCAGTAACATATAATCACAAACGTAAACAGTTTTATATGGTAATTATGAATTCTGCCTATTTTTTTTTATCAGTGCGACCCAGGCTGAAGATTATTTTCTGCTTGATAAAATTCTAATTTTGATCCATCCTTCCCTCTTCTCCACCCAACTTTGGAAGGATTAAGATGGGGCTATGGGTGATAATTTGGGATATGACAGAATCGAGGCCTCTATTTTCAGGTCTTGTACTACATGGATTCAAAGCTGATTTGCTACTGACATTCCATCCCATGTTAGGTTAAATGTCTAAATGGTAACAACCCACCATTCCACGGCTGGCCCTAGCCCAGGCCGGCATCATGTCTTATCTGGATTTTTCCACTGGTCTCCTGGTATCACCCCTTTGGCTGGACCAACACTGTCCTTTTCAAAATCATGCTTCTTCCTGCCTAACTGCTCCTTAGCAGGTGCCAGGTGTTAAATGTCTTGCTAAATGGCTCCGCTTTCATCCCACTACAAACCTAGACGTTGTTTTATATTCCAAACTAACCCTTATCCCATCTACTCCCCAAATATACCTAGAAATATCCGCAGTCTCCATTACTCCACTATAACCTGATTCCAAGTCACCTTCTCATCTTTTCTCGCCTGGGTGGCCATGCAGCCACCCCTTCACATTCATCTACTTTTTAAAAAATTTACTTTTGTTCTTCATTTTCTTAATAATATCCAAGAGCTCTCTATAGAACATGTCTATTAACCCTTTGCCTGGTGTGTATAAAGCAAATGAACTTGTCTCCCCCTATTCTCAACCCTCAACTGATAATCCACTCTCCACCCAGCAGCCAGAGTGATCTTTTAAGACATAGATCAAATCATGCAATGCCTTTCTACTGCACTTAGGAAAAAATATCCAAATTCTTCGCTATGACTCTGCATGATCTGGCTTCTGCCTCCATCTCCACCCCTCATCCTGTACCAGTCTCGCCCTCACCCATTATACTCCAGGCCTGCTGGCCTCCTTCTGTTTCTCAAGCAGGATAAGCTCATTCCCGGCTCGGGGCCTTTGGCTCTGCTGGACCCCTGCCTCTAGCTCTGTTCCCACGTGTCTTGGCAGAGCCAACTCCTACTTCTCATTCATGTCTTAACCCAAATGCCAGGCCCCAGAGCGACTTTCTTTGGCCTAGCCTAAGCAAAGTCTTTCTCAGCTCATCCCAGCCTATCACTCCATTTCCTTTTCTTCATAGTCCTTAACTAAACTTATTGTACACATGAATGTATTTACTTCTTCACTATTTGTCTCCTCCTGCTGAAATGTTCACCCCATGAGGACAGGGGCTTTGTCTGGCATGTTCAGTAGTCCATCTCCAGGGTCTCGCAGAGGAGTTGGCACATAGTAGGTGCTCAATAAACAACTGCCAAGTGAACAAATGAGCAGCGCTTTTCATGGTTCCTTGAAAAGCCTTTCATGAGAGGCTGCCAGATTTCTTTTATCCTGCAACTACAATTATATATTTATGAGGTAATCAGCAACTGAAAAGTTCCCGTAATAGTAACTGGAGCTTAACAGACAAATAAACTGAACACCATTAAGGATGTTTTGTGGCCACTGGGGTGAATCAAGTGAGCTAATCGCCCAACTCCCAGCAATTAAGTCAATTAACTATTTAGACATATGCTGAGCCATTTCCCGGCTTGAGTTTCCTGGGGGCATCTGTGAAATTTGTGCCATTTATTTATGGTGTAAGCTTCTGGTCTGCATTACTAACTGGGATGACTGGGGAGTGAGAGGTGGCTGGTTAAGTAAGAAAAAAGTCTGTGCTGCAGGAAAGATGTGATAAGCTGTATGTTATCCTCCGAAGGCATTTTTTACTCTCCTTTTCCCTGTGTGCTCAAAGGAAGGGAGATGCAGCCATTACTTGCCATGACTTATTTGCTTAGCATGTGTGGGGCTGTTGTAATGCCAGTGTGAGTCACCGAGGAAAAATAAGAAAGGAGAAAAGTAAGTGTGGGTAATTCCTTGGGATGTAGACTCAGTCTCAGGTTCAAATTTTCACTCTCACTTAGTAACTGAGCCTAAATTTCTTCATCGGAGAACTGGAGAATTATAGAACCTGCCTCATATAGGCTTGTGGTGAGAATTCAAAGAGATGAACAGTGTAAAGTTAGTGCCCAACACAGAGAAAGTGCTAAATCAATGGTAGTTATTACTGAAAGGTTAAAGAGAAGGCAGCAGAAAGAGCATAGAAAGAGGAATCAGACACACCTGCTAGGAAAGCCAGTTCTTCCTGGCATTTCATTGCCTTATGCAACTAACTTCACCTCTAAGACTCAGTGAGCTCTTCCAAGAAATGGGGCTAATAATGCCAGAAGGAGTCTTAAGATAAAGTGGGTCTGACACTCGAAAGGCCCTGGCCTGTGGCCCTCCTCACCCCTTCTGAATATTCCTTGCATTTGAAGAAGGAAGGGAAGGGTCTTGCCTCACATCATGGAACAAGTTGCAGAGATGGCGCTCAGGTCTCTAATTCTGATGTTTTTGCGTTTCTACCTTGCCTTGCACTTTACTATCATGAAAAAACAAAGTTGTTCTTTCAAGAAGAGATATGTTCCCGGAGATAATTAGCATGTATCGATTAGATGTTTTCTTTTTTCCCAGCCACTGCATAAAGCCTTTCACAGATATTATGTAATTTAAACCTTACAAAGAAGTGTATTTTATGAATAAAGAAAGGACTCAGAAGAGACAGGTAATTCGCCCCAGGTAACACAGCCAGGAAATGATACAGTCAGGATTTTGAACTAGATGCCAGCTGAGTCCAATGCTCTTACCCACTGTGCTCCCCTGCCCATGGCAGGCAGGCAGTGATTTTCTCCACATGGTACTACAGTTTGCAAAGAAACGAAAGCATCCCAGTTTCAAGTTTAATCAATGGCTTTTGGAGAGGGGCCCTTATCACCCTCCCCCAGCCCCCAGCCCCAGCTGTCACCCTCCTCCTCTCCTTCCCTTACTTCCACGCTGCAGGATCCCAGAAGGCAGCAGGTCCTTGGCTAAGGATGGAGGACAGCCAGATGGACCAGACTCTTGAGACAGAGACTGAACCTCCACATTAGAGATGGTCCCCACACACCAAGTCCAGGGAGCCACGCTGGACCTGCCAACATCCCAGGCCTTTAGGCTCAGCTCAGCAACATCCCTACCGGAGATTTTGGAAGGCACCGAAAAGACATCCGTGCACCGAAAATGTGTTTCTGATCTTCTGAGGCTAGGGCGGCAGGGTTGCCCAAGACTGTTTCTTCCTGGCAACGGTCAACACCAGCAGTGCCAGAAGGAGGAAGGAACATTCTCAGCCGAGAGCACTGCTCAAGTTCCAGCAAGAGCCAAAGCACTGGTTTCTGGCTACTGGTTCGCTTTGACAGTGGGGTGGGATGGAGGGGCATTTTTCCTACTTCCTCCTTCTGGGATGCAATCAAATTTGTTCGGTATGGTCACAATAACAACTATATATATGCATATGTATAATTTTATATATGTGTACACGCCTATATATCTATTGCTTTATCTACCTAGCTTTATGCAGATTCTCAGGCTTATAAGTTAACAGACATGAAAACAGCCATGTGCTAATAGACAGATACTAGGGCTGTGATTACTAAACTTTGATGTATACAAGAATGATCTGAGAACTTTATCAAAAATGTAGGTTGTTGGTCCCAACACCAGAACTTTTAATGCAGTAGGTCTAGGTTGAGGGCTGAACTGTACACTTTATACAGGCTAATTTTATGCTATGTAATTTTTCATCTCAATTTTTTAAAAAATAGGCCCAATGAATCGCATACCACAGACTAGAGAGTTGGGTGAGGCTTCCTATGGAAGGGGCTATGGAGATTTCAAGGTGGGTGAGGAAGGGAAGGGTGTTCTAGGCACAGAGAACAGCATGGGGAAAGTTTGGAGCAAGAGAAGATATGAAAATGTAGGAGAACCATGAGAATTGATGGAGAAGGGGGGTAGGGGGCAGGACACAGGAGGCCTTTCTGGCCAGGCCGAGATGTTGAGTTGTCATGGTGATGGCCCTGCAAGTCCTTAAAGTGTGTTTGATGAGGTTGTGCTTAGAAACAATCACAGGCTGACCCATGAGGACTGGACTAGGTGGGCAGATGTATAAGGCATAGAAGTTAATTCTAGTGGAACAAAAAGCCATACATTAATGCAGAAATCCATAGAGGAAAAAAGAGAACACTTCCCTAAATCACCCACATTTTAAGGCCTTCGTGACAGGCATAATTAAATCAGTTACATAAGTTAGGCCAGGATCTAGAAATTCCTTTTCCCTCTTAACAGCTTAACATAAACATGTTCCCATAATGCTGTGCAGATTAAACTGCCTCATTCTTTTAAAGGCTGCATAGTATTCTATTATATGTTATATTGGTTGAAATTGTAGATATGTCATCGTTTTTACATTTTTTGTTTACAAAAGTAGTCATTTTGGTTTACTTAACTCTTCTCTTTTTGATGAGTAGTTAGGTTGTTTCCAATTTTCTTCTAGGCTAGTGTTAACACTTTGCAAAGGTCCTCCTTGAAAATATATCTCTAAGCCCCTGTATTGACCTAAGGTAGATTCCTGAAAACAGAATTACTGTGTCAAAGGTGGATATATTTAAAGTTGTGATGAGTATTATTAGGTATTCTCTAAGAAAAAATATGTCATCCATTTACACCCCGGGGAGATGAAACTGATACAGGAAAACAATTAAAACTATCTCTCAACACTTACCAAAGATACTATTGTAATAAACACCCGCCAAATCTCAAGGTGTTCAACAAAAAGTATTTATTCTTGTGCTCTATAAAGATCGTACCCACAATGTTCAAGAGTGCCTATTTTGCAACATCCTCACAAGCAGTGTTTTCAGTAAAGAAAAATGTGCTGATTTGACCATTTAACTGTGTTCTCATAACCTGCATTTTCTTTTATTGTGAGTAAGGTTAGCTTGTGTTATGCACTTATTTGGTCATTGCCATGCCTTCTTTGATTAATTTCACATTCATCTACTTTTTTAAAAATTTACTTTTGTTCTTTGTTTTCTTAATCATATCCAAGAGCTCTTGATATAACATGTCTATGAACTCTTTGCCTCGTGTGTATAAAGCAAATAAGTTTTCCCAGTGTGTTATACATCTTTTATTTTATAAATCTGTAATTATTTTCATTTTTATGAAGTTTAATCAATCTTCATTTTCTTTTATAGCTTATTATTTTGTTTTCTTACTTAGAAACATCTCCACTACTTGAAGTCATAAATTGCCAACCCACTTTTTCATCTGGGGGTCATAGAGTTTTATGTTTTACTGTTAACTCCAATCCACTGGGAATTGTTCTTGCTGAATGGCTGTGAAGGAACAATTTAACTCTATTTTGTTCTCTCATGGTTAAACATTTGTCCCAATACTATTTATGGAATAATCTTTTCCCAAGTGAGTCAAAATGCTACCTTTAACACATTTAGATTTTTACAGATCCTTAGGTCTGTTTCTAGACTGCCTTATTTTCAAACCTAATAAGCAGAAATGCCTCTCAACCTTCTCTAGATTAATTTCCTGGGTCTCAGCTCTGCTTCTGAGGAAGGTATTTTTCATTCATTCATTCATTCATTCACCCATTCATCCAGACATTCATTCATTCCTTCATTCAGATATTCATTCGGTCACTTTTACTCATTCACGTTAGTTATAAACAGGTACTGTATGTGGCTCCTAGGATGAGCTATATATATTTTAATGACACAAAATCAGCTCATGTATATTTTCTATACCAAGTACTGGGCTATGCAGACTACTTGCTCCATCTTATTGACTCCTCTTACAACCCTGTGCAGTAGACACTATTTATAACCTCACATTACATATGAGGAAACTGAGGCTCATAGAGATTAATTAGCTTGCCCAGAGTCCTCTCGGTAGTAAGCTCCAGAGGATAAATTCAAACTCAGGTCAGCTTAATGCTTGTTTTTACTCTAATACTGCTGCTTCCTATGTGTAATACTTGCTCACATTTACTGTGCATCTACTCTGTGCTGGAAATTGTTTTAGGTGCTGTGAGTCCAGACAGAGTCTACCTCTTGACCCCAGAGGAGGTGGTAGTCTGATGGTAGAGGCAGGCCATTGAACAGATTATTACCATCCAGTATGACAAAAGCTAAAATAAGATGGACAAGTATAAATCCTGGTCAAAGTTTCTTTGGCACAGCAAAGACACCCAACTCTAGAAAGATGACTTTGCTGTCAGCCCAGCAAATTAAAAAGCCCATTTACAGGTGAGATCTGAAGGTCCAGAGCTAGGAGTTTCGGGACCTATCTCCCATCCATTTGCACTTGGGATGTGGCTTCCATGCCAGGAATCAAGGGCTCTGAACAGCCTTTATGGGAGAGAGTGCAGGCAATAAGAGAAGATGCAAAAAAAAAAAATCAACACCCTTCAAACCGGCCTTCTGGGCCCCATAGCTTCTGAAAACCTCACCATCTGTCCACATAAGCATGTTCCAAAGTTTTAAGTACCTCTTTTCATGGAGTCCGTTAAAGTTAACCTGGCCTCATAATATATGGGAGAAATCTGCTATAAATAGAGGTAAATAGAGATTGTAAAGATAAATAACAATACCCACATGTGAGTACTGATAATGTACTCTATTTATGGCCCGACTCTAAAAAGGGATGGCCAGCGATACTGCGTCTTTAATGACTTACTTTTGCCTTGGCAGCCTGCGTTGCCTGTTAGGGTGCTAAAGATTCAGTGACACAAAAAGCTTACAGATAATTAAATATTGATTTTTGTTTTCTAATCCTATATAAAAATTGTCCTGGGTCTCCCAATGGTGGTTTTATCTCGCCAGGACATGGGGAGAGGAGAGGGCATCTATTAACCCTCTTTGCACCTCCGTCGTGTTGTGTAACACTGGGGTGTCACTTAGATGGGGGGGTGTCTGGAGTTGGCTTCATGGGCATATGACCTCTGTAGTCACACAACATTCAGAAGGGCCCTGCATTTGATTTAATGTTCTACTGGCTTCCTCTTGAAATCCTTAAACATTTTTGCACAAGGGGGTCCTACATTTTCATTTTGTACTGGCCCCACAATTATACAGCTAGTCCTGGGGACTGGTCTAACTAAAAAATGGGGTGACCAGTTCTGGACTCTCAGAAACCCTTCTGCTGCCCAGCATGTTTTCTTACTCTTCTGCCCCAATTTTGCCAGCCATGCCAGAACCTCAAATCTGGGAAGAGGGCCAGAGAAAAATTTGTGGTGAGAACTGTTTTTCTCCCACCCTCTGCTTCCTTCTCTCTCTCTCTTTAAAAAAAAAAAAATGCGCTTCATTGTCATTTTGCGTCTGGAGTGCAGCATGGGACATCTGGCAATGTGGCAGAGTTTCTGGCTGGCTGGCTGGCTGGCTGGCTGGCTGGGAGGGGGTGGTGTCCACAGCCAAGCCAGGCCACGGGCTCCAACAGCAGACAGCGTCTGAGAGGAGAGAGAGACAGATTTAGAGCTAGATCCTGAACCAGATCCTGCCAGGTGTTTGCTGTGTGGCCTTGGGCAAATGAAAAACCCTTCTACGCCTTAGTTTTCTCATCTGCAGAATGGGGATATTCATTTTGGACCCTCTGCCTGCCCCTCCTTTTCTAGGGAAGACTCCTAAGAAGAGTCTCAGTTTTTAAAAATGAGCATCTGCAAAACACTGAGACTAATAGATAATGCTTACATGAGTTTTTTATCGGTGCTCACTAATGCATGCTTACTCAAAGCTTCGCTTATTCTAAGTCATTTAAACCTCACAATAACTTCAAGAGGTAGATACTATTGTAAACATCAGGTACAGAGAGATTAAATAACTTCACTAAGGTTGTACAGCATGTAAAGAGCAGAAGAGTTTGAACCCTGCACTCTGGCTGCAGAGTCCTTGCTCCCAACTACTGTACAGGACTGTCTAGTTCTCTTGATGTCTTCTACTGTGGGAAGTGCCAACTAGGGGTCTACAGGCCAAAAGTGGACCATAGAGCATTTTTGATTGATATTTCTACACAGTGCCAGCCTGCGCTGCATTTGAAATTTGAATCAGTTGCCAATATTGCAAAGGAATCTCAAGATTCCTACATTAAAACACAGATTTACAGCATCTCTTAGAAGCATTGGTAATCATGGTCTCCTATACCGACATGGCAAAAATCTTTCATCTGCCGCACTCCCTACCACTTCCTAATGTCTCCTTGACACGAATGCTCATAGTCTATTTCCTCATTATTTTATTGCATCTATATCCATTGTCTTCACATACATCGCCTGAGGAATTTTAGTGTTTAGCCCTTTCCTGAGGTGGTAAGGATCTGCTTATGGAGGCAGAAAGCTCTTTCTTTGTGGCTTTATAGGCAGTGTCTTCTTTGTAGGTGGCACCATATGTAGAAGGAACAATTAATTTTACTGGCGGAGGGGATGTGACAAGGGAGTACAGAGGTGGATCAAGGCCCCAAAATGAGCTCGGGGCCCTGAAGTTTCTTTAAGTTTCTTCATGGTTCTCAATTTTAGTAATTCCATCAAGCTGCAATTGAAGGATAAACAAATTTGAAAAAAAGAAGTCTAATTCCGAGAGTCTGGTATTTTATGATGCAAGTAGTTTAAAATTCTAAGACCTCCAAATTCTAGTATTCCATGCCTCTAAAATTGAAAATCTTTATTGTAAAGGTTCTCTGATCCTTAAATCTCATGATTCAAGTTTACTCACTTCTTAGAAAATATGATACTCTGAAGGAGGAGTGCTACAATGCTCTGGCTCTCTGGTGCTAAGATCTAATGATTTGGCAATTTGGTAATTATCAGCTCTATAAAGTCGGAGAGAAGCTTGTCAGCAGTTAACTGAGCAATAGAGGCAAACGAGACCGTCTCATTGCAGTCCTATTCTAAGGGGAGGTTGGGATTTTCCTTTGACCATTTAACCTGATGTGACTGTTCCTTTTCCTAATGAAATCGATACCACCAAAATGGGGATGTAGAAGTCGGCATCTCATTTTGAACAAAGCCAGTATGTAAACATCCAGCGTTAAGAAACAAACTAAAGGAATGGTGTACTTGTTAGGCAAGTTTTGTAGAGACATCAAATCCCACACGTGTCCTTCATCGGGTTGTATTTAATGAGTGATAAATGGAAAGTCAGATTAGATTAAAGGTAGTTTGACCACAGGACAACGTATGTGGTGGAGTGGTTTGGGGCAAGAAGAGATTAGATGGAACAAATTTGAGGTGCTTCGGCTGGAAGAAGGAAGCTTATCCGCACGACACCTGAAATGTCACTTTATCCATGAGTAAGACAAATGGGAGATATGTTTTCAGGTCAATCTTAACTTGGAGGTGACTCTTCCCAAAGCCTTTAGACCTGGCATGGATGGACCACAAAAGCAGCTGGGTAGGAACAGAGTGCCAGGCTGGAAAGAACATGACAGGGCCAAAGTGAGCATAAAATGAGCCATTTCAGGGTACTGAAGAGAGGAAGATACTTTGCACAATGCACATCTCATCAGCTTTGTCATTGTAAATATGTCAATACTTGGTGCCAACTTTAGGCAATTACATTTATAAACAGGGAAGTGTCTCTGAAAACAAAAACAAAAACAGGGATTCTAACACCAGGATGCCACAACCTGCACAGAAAACATGAGTCAAAACTAGAGGTTTTCACCGTTGATATTGTTGACACCTGGGGCCAGATAATTCTTTGTTGTGGAGGGCAGTCTTGTACACTGTAGGATGCTGAGCAACATCCCTGAATCTTTGGTCTCCGGTCACTAGATACTAATAGCACTCCGCCCCCATTTCTGGCAATCGAAAATCTCTTTAGACATTGCTACATGCAGAGCTTGGGGCAAAGATCCCAGATAACTCCAGAAGACCTCCTGTGACTCTTAACCACATCCATATAAGGATTTCCTTGAATGCCTTAATGTGGACGTAGTTGGCAATTCATGCCAGAATTCCACTGTGTGCTCCTTGGAATCTGATGTGCATAACTGTGTTGAAAATATCAGAAGCATTCTCCTTCCTAGAAGGGGATTCAGCCATTCCTAAAGAATTCTTTGTGGTGACTTCATTAAGTCTCAGTAAAGAATTCCTCTAGGCATTACAGTGGATTCAACTATGCAAGGTGGGCTCTTTCGGACAAAAACAAATATAATTTTCATGTATGGGAGATTACGTTAACTAGACGGTTTCCCCCTGAAGATTCTACATGGCAAGATAGTAGAATGCCTCATATATAATAAACACTCAATAAACATGAGATATATTAGCAAATTGTTCTCATGGATCGTATCTCAGTGATGGAATTTACCCTCCAAAGCAAGGTTACAAAACAGGGACTGTTTCACCTGCCAGTCCTGAGCCATGAATAGTGCTGTCTGGAATAAGGTGTTAAAAAGGATTCTGATGGTGTGTGTCCGTGCTCAGGAGAAATGCCAGCGACTGAGGATGTCTGCTTTGGGTAGGGGGGGCGGGGCTCTAAACAGCCTAGAGGCCAGGAGTTCACCACCTCTTGATCAAACTGGGAGTGAGAAAGATCATTCTAGCTAGCAAGCGGAGGCTGGATTAGAATGGACAACAGCCAAAGGAAGAAACAAAAATCATACCAGGTATTCTAACAGAGAGAATCTAATATAGGGAATCAGTTGATCTAGTTTTGACAAACTAGAAAGGCAAACGGGGGACGCTGAGGAAACACAGAGGAAGTAATTGCAGGAAGCATTTATCACCCTTGGGCTCAGGGAGCAAAGGGAGAATTTGGGGCAGGGGGATTTGGAGAAGGAACCAGAACTCTGCTGAAGCTGAGCTCTGGGAGGGACCATGCAGAGCTTGGTCACCGACTTCTAAAGAGGGGCTGCCTGAAGGGGTATGAAGAAACCAGTTATTATCGTGAGGAAAACCTGCCCTGGAACCAACCGTCACTGCTGGGACAAAGAACCACTGCTTCCATGATACTGGCAACTCCGCTCCGTCTCCCGCTAGCGCCCTCTATGGGCAGAGGCTAACAAAGGCCCCGCGGCCAAAGTGGAAACGCAATGCGCAGAATCCCGGCCCCAGCACAGGAAGGGAGAGAACCCAAGGGCAGGCTTGGAGCCCAGAGACAATAGCTTAAAAACTTGTACAATTGAGGAGGTTCAGGGTGGTGAACAGACTTACCAAGTGACATGTCCAGAGGTGGACGAAGGCCCTCCCGCCTTCTAATCCTGGTCCCCTGTCTCTGGGCTCCCAATTTCATAGAGACTTGCAGGCTCCTGGAGAATAGGCGTGACGGTGTTCATCTTAATATTCAGCAACCCTCAGCATGCTTTCACATGCACCAGTCACTTAGAATCACTCCTTTATCTCCCTTTGCCAGAAATAGGTGTCTGAGCAATAACTATTTCCTACCTCATGCACAGGCTTTTCCCCACCACTCCTGGGATCACAACAGCTTTGGGTCCAGATCTGCTTTCCAAGTTGCTTATAAAGCACCTAGTGAGAACTGTATGGGTGGGGTATTCATGAAGGGAAGTAACCCCACCCCAGCATCTCCCAAAGCATCATGAGAGTGGCTGGCTCTGATCATCTCCTCAGGCTGCTCAGACCTCAGAGCTGTAATCGATCGTGTGACTGTGCCTCTTTCCTTTTATTTGGCAAGTTGCATCTCTCCTGAAGGAAGAAGACTTCCCTTCCTGTCACATCTCAGGTCCTGTAGAGAGATAAGGTTATTCCTCTAATGCACTGAGCAAAACTCCTCGTGCACAAGTTATATTCTCTTCCAGAATCTGCACGCACATTATGCAGAAACATTAAATATTTTACCCGGCAAAAAAAAAAAAAAAAAGAAAGAAAGAAAAGAAAGAAATTTCTTGCAAAGTGAATTTTCTTCTCTTTAAGGCTTCCTCTGTGCTGAACCCTCCACACACTTTTGTGAAAGCTGAGCTCATGAAAACCCTGAGAATAAAAGTGGGACTTGATTTTATGCTAATATATGTAAAGAACGTGACTATGGAGTCATAGGTAACACAATGAACTTAACTTCTTTTCTCCTTTTTTATTGAATTATAATGACTAGTTTCCATAGCAATTACTGCATCACCTTGTACATTACCAGGAAGATCTACTGCACTTTTTCCCAGCCATCCTTGTAAACATTTCTACTTTTTTTTTTTTTTTTAATGATGTTCTAGGGGAAAACACGAGCCCTTTCAGTTTGGCAGCAATTGGGGAGCATATTTCAGGAGATTAATAAAGCCGACTGGGGCGTTTTTATTTTTTAAGTTCGGCGGTAGGCTTTCCATCTTCACCCTCTCTAGCTACTTGTCAGGCAGACAAAGAAGGAAGGAGGCGAGGGAACAGAGGTGATGGGGGAAGAAAGAGGCGCAGGAGGTCAAGAGGGAGTCAGAAATAGGGTGCCTCAAGTTTCCACGTTTGCGTCTCTGTTGATTCCAGAATAGTTCGAGAGACATCCCAATGGATAGCAAACTCCTCTTCTCACACGAGGCTTGTAGGAAAACGGGGGACATTTCTAAGCTCACAGAAGATCAGGCATGGGGGACACACAGAGTTCTCTCTTTGGTAGCCTTGAAACTCTATTTGGAGACCCCTAGTTGCTCCTGGGGCCCCACGAGGGGATAAGGAGATGAGAATCTGGACACTCTTTCATTGAAAACCGTGGCTTCCATCAGCGGCTTCATTTTCTGGCTTTTCATCTTGGCTTCACATGTTATATTTCATTTCCAGAAAGGCCTCTGCAGCTGATGGCTATTTGCAGACACCTCTTTCCGATTGAGAGATGAGGAAGTGACACTTAAAGAGGAATGACTTGGCTGCAGCCACTGCTGTGAACAGAGTTAGGGGTATGGCCAGGGCCAGCCCCCAGCTCTGGGCTGCCTGCTTTGGTCCATTGCACCCTGCTAAAAGTCAGCAGAGAGGTCATTTTCAGGGGCTCTGGTAGACAAGAAGACCCTGTGCTGGGTTGTGGAAACCCCATACAGGGGGTACAGCGTTCCCACCCCGAGAATCAGTGGATACATTGATAGCTCTTAGCACCTGCATTTCATCTGATAAAAGGTCTGTTCTCTTCCATTTGTGCACCAGCCTGCTGTCACTGGAGGGATCAGCGGAGAGAGCAATATCCAGGCATGGTGGAGAGGCCTTAGCTGTTGGAGGCTCAGGCCTTGAAATCTGGCTGCTTGGGTTCTAGTCTCCTGGCCATGCCTCTCCCACAATGTGTCTAGGAGTGAGTGATTTGCTCTACCTCAGTTTTCTCATCTCTAAAATGGGGTGAATGGCAGAATCCACCTAAGAGGCATTGTGTGGATCAAAGGAAGATGCTGGGTAAGCGTTTACACTTACAAAGTGACTTGTTCCCAATGGTCGCACATGTACTCACCTGTACCTGTGGTGTGACCTTGAATGAGTTCATTAACATCTCAGAGCCCTGACTTTCCCAGCTGTAAAATGAGAAATGGCCTCAAAGGTTCTGCCGGGCTATGAAATTCAAGGGTTTTTTAATTCTAACAGCATAGCTAGAGGGAGGGAAGGAGGAATGGAGAGAGAGAGAGAAGAGAGAGAGAGAGAGAGAGAATATGTAAAAACAGATGCTTTAAGCTGAAGGAAAATTCCCTGAGTGACAAGAAGCTCTGAGTTCACCAAAATGCTTAACCAAGATAAGAAGGATGTAACCGATGTTGGAAAGATTATTATGAGATTAATAAAAGTGATTAAGGGATTAAGACTTCTCTAAAGAGATAGTGAAGGGACCACCAATGGCAAAATCCTCCCTCGCCCTCTGTACTCAGCCTCTCCCCTTGATTTATAAGTCCTCAGTCATGCAGCCATCTAACAAAATGCTCTCAGCAGATGCTCAGATAGAATCCTGGCTCAAGCTCATCTTAAACATTGGGAAAGGTCCCCTGTGTTTCTTTTCCCAATATATACATGAATATATGAATACAATTGTCCCTCTGGATCTGCAGGAGATTGTGCCAGGACTCCCTGCAGATCCCCAAATCTTTGGATGCTCAAGTCCCTTATATGAAATGACATAATAGTAGCATATAACCTATGCACATCCTCCTGTATATATTAAATCACTTCTAGATTACCAATAATACCGAATATTATGTAAACAGTTGTTATACTCTATTGTTTCGGAAATAATGACAAGAAAAAAAAGTCCGTACATGTTCAGTACAGACACAACCATCACAGGCCAAACTACATAGTACATGTCAGCAACAAAACAGTTTTTTGAATATTTTTTATTTTTTATAATATATTTATCTAAACATATTTAACCATGTATATCCAAGCATTAACATTGCAATATGTCATCAATATTAATATTAGCATTTTTATATTATTTTATTTTAGATCAGTTTCAGATAGAGTACAATGATTACACATTTATATTTTTGATCCAGGATGTGTTGGATCTGTTAATGTGGAAACTGCAAATATGGAAGCGTAGGCTATTTTACACACACACCTTTTACACACACACACACACACACACTCACACACATGAATTGTCAAATGACTGGGTTTCTTTCTGGGAATGTCCAAGGGGTTTTAGGTACGCCTCTAGGACCTGAGTTTTGGGTTGGGATTAATCAGCAAGGTTGTCCTACTGAGTACAGGACCCCTGGATGAAGACACCTACAGGAGGCTGCCTGAATGTGAATCAAGCATCATAAGAGTCGGAGTGGATTGGAGGTAGGGGGTTACTTAGGAACTGAGAAATCCTGGTGATGTCAGCCTGTTCACTGAGCCTCAGCTTTCTCACCTGTCAACTGGGGACAAGGAATGCCCGCCCCTCCCCCCCACACACAGGGCCGACAGATCCAGTGAGTGCGAAAGCACACTGCGAAGGCATTGCTGCGGTAACTTTGCAAAGTGCTTTTCAATGCCTTCACTGGAAGATTCTGGGCTTCTCTGTGGTTCTAGAATAACAAACAGAAACCTGGACTGACTGCACCTCCTCCATCAGCAACTGGCTTGGATGAAGGCAGTGTGGCCAGTCCCAGCGTTTGGAGCTAGTCTCTCCTCCATTTGAAACCTGGCTCTGTCTTTTACCAGTTATGGGATCTCTCCATTCTCCTCATCAGAAAAACGGTGGTAATTTTACTGTGCCATGGGTTAGCTGTGAGAAAGACATAAAATAATGCACTAAAATAGCCAGGGATGGTGCTTAGCCTATGGCAGACACTGGGAAAAAAAAAAAGAAAAGAAAAGAAAAGAAAAAGTCAACCCTTCACCCGTTTTTCAATCCTATCCTGATATTATTAAAAAGTCTTTGCCCCTCACCCGCGCTTTCTGCACTTGACACAAACACCAGCTTAGATGATGTGGCAGTCATGTGGTCTTTCAGATGGCCCCCAAAGATGCCCACCTCCTGATACTCACATCCCCCAGTCTGTACCAGGAGTGGACCGGGTAGCTAGTAGACTATGGTGGACATGATGCATCTCACTTCTGCGATTCAGTTATAAAGACTGTAGTTTCTTTTAGGGTGTCTCTCTCTCTCTCTCTCTCTCTCTCTCTCTCTCTCATCTTTAAATGTGGGAAAAGCTATATGGTAAGCGGCTCTGTGGACATGTCCACATGGTGAGGAATGGAAACCTTCAGCCAAAAGCCACTGGAATGAACTTGGATCCTTTGGCCTCATCCAATCTTCAGAGATTGCATTCTTGACTGACAGCTTGACTACATCATGAGTGACTCTAAACCAGACCACTCAGCTAAGCCTCTCCTAGAATTCTGACTCTTGAAGACTGTGAGATAATAATAAGTTGCTAAGTGTTGGGGTAATTTGTTCCGCAGCAGTAGATAACTAATACATGTGATACGGCTGGCTTAAGATCAGACTTTCTGGAGTTGATGTTAATAGAGCCATTGTACTATGAATGATAAATGTGGTTTCATGGTTTATTTTACAAAGATAATCTCAGCTACAGCCTCCTTCTGACTTGACCACAAAGGCCTTTGTCTTATTTTCAGGATTGGTTCAATGGTAAATCATAAGCTCCACTTTACAGATCAGTACACTGAGACCTGAAGATGGAAAGTGGTTTGCTCAAAGTCATGTGACAAGTTGGATGCAAAGCTGTTTATAAAAATCAGCTACTATGTGCTGGGCTCTGTGCTAAGTACTCTCCCAGTGGCCCAGCCTCAGGCAAGCTTGGCTTCTGGGACACATGGGAAAAGATGTCATGTACCAATTCTGGGACCAGTTGTGTGTCTTTGGCTATGTTTAAGTGGAGGAGATAAAGGCTCCTTGTAATGGGAAAGACTCAATCAGACTTCTAGGCTGTATTGTAAGCACCCAGTGGCTGGCAGAGGCTAACTCAAGGTGGACAAAGAAATTCAATCTGGGAACCCTCCTAGCCTGGAAGAGGCAAGGCCTCTATCCCCACTCAGATGACTCCCCAAGTCTCCCAGGCCCCGAAAGCCTTTGCTGAAGAGACAGGAATGGCTATCACGTCATTGCCACTGGCAGCTTCCCAGCAATTGAGCAGAACAATTTCTGCAGGCTCAGCCACCAAGAAGGATCCCAGCAAGATAGAGGAGGGAGGGGCAGGAGCAGGGGACAGCTGCAGTCACAACACAGTGACAGGTTAGTGTGCTCCATGTGGGCACCCAGCCCAAAGCAGAGCAGTTGATGCTGGGAGCTGATTGCTCCTGGTAGAGCTGGGAAGGCTGGGGAAATAAACACCAAGGAACCCTAAGTAGGGTGGGGAGTCTGTTCGAAGGTGGGGCATTTCTGTTCTCCACCCAAGATGTAAAAGCCACCTGATAGAGCAGGTGGATGGACTTGGCCATCAGTGTGTCAGGCTTCTAAGGTATAGGGGTACTGACCCCTAGGCAGGCTAAGCATGGGGACCCCAGGCCCCTCTCCACAGCCCAGTAAGAGAAGCATCCATTTAGCTCTGAGCTTATCACCCTCGGCAATAATGACATTCGGGACTAGATAATTCTCTGGGAGTGGGGGCTCTCCTGTACATTATAGAATGTAGGATGTTGAGCAGCATCCCTAGCCTCTGCCCATTAGAATCCAGTAGTACTCCTTACCCCTAGAAAAAAAACAAAAACATTTTCTACCGTTCTCGAGGAACAAAGTCACCCTTGGTTAAGAACCACTGACTTGACCCACAGTTCTCTGTCCTTGGGCCCACAATCTTCCCATCCCAATTGCTATGTTCTATATGTTGTATGCCACTTCAGGATGGATGGTAAACGTGCAAGTCTCCAAGAGCTGACTGAACGCCCTCAGCTTCACTTATACCTCCTTATATTTCCCAACTGCGATGGGATAAAAATATTAACTCCATTTTCCTAAAGAGGAAATGGAAACCTAGAAAAGTGAAATTTGCAGAGTCAGGGTACAAGGAGGATTTGAACCCTGTGTTTCTGAATCCCAGCTTGGCCTTTAGAGTATCTTGTTCTAAGTTGTACACTCAGTGCCTTGAACAGATGCTTAATAACTGGTTTTGAATGAATGAATAAATGAATGAGCGAATAAATGAATGAAAAAATGGAGTTTCTCCTGGCCCACCTTGGGCAGAATTCTCTGAACCTGAGGACCTGTGGGCTATCACCTGAGCTAAGACAAACTGGCTGATGGCAGAGGGTGTGCTGCCAGGCCTCTCTGGAACATACCATGTCCTGGGAAGATAGAAGGAACAAAAAGTTGCATTTGGCCTCCATTCTTTCCTACTGCTCTAGCCTCCACACTGGCCTCCCTGCCTCTCTCCCTCTTATCTGTCTTCATCTCAGCCACCAGAGACAATTCCAGACAGGCCAATATAATCACGGCAGGGTATCATATACAAACCTACTATAGCTCTCTATCGGCTGAAGATCAGAGTCTTTTGTCTGTTTTGAAAATGCTTCATATTCTGGTCCAGGCCAACCTAAAATAACCAAAATAAGGATAATACCTAAAGGATGTAACAGCATGTGGCACATGGTCAGTTCTCGATAAATGTAAACTATTAACATCATGATTTTTAGTATGTGTGTAACAGTGCATAGCCTACGCATGCTCAGAAAGGAGATACAGCAAGCAGTAGCTGGGCACATGTCTTCAGGGTTCCACAGCCTCTAGGGTGAGAAAGGCCTGAGTTTGAGTCCCAACTCTGCGGTGTGATCCCAGCCAGGTTACTCTACTTCTCTGAGCTTTAGGTATGACTCTTCAATAATGGGAGGGGTGTAAAACAACTGACTTTCCACATCGGTTGTGAGTGTAAAATGATATATAGCAGATATATAATCACAATGCATTGTATACAGTAGGCACTCATTACTTGTTACATCAAGAACTCAGTGAATCCTTCGATCCTCACAAACCCTGGCGAGGTCGACATTATTGCTATCCCAATGTAAAGACAAAGAAACTGAGGTTAGAGGGTAGAAGGACTTGTTGGAGGCATCCTGGCCTTAGATTTGACCCAGGGCCACCTGGCTCCCCAGTCTGCTCCTTCAGAACTTGAGGACTCAGGAAAAACTAGGGCACCTGGAACGTTATCCCCAGGGCTGTTCTGAAACTCTAAGTTAAGCCAGCCAAGGCGACTTAGTGAGTGGGAAACTTTGGGGTCTTCTCCAGGCCCCTGGTGTTTGCAGCTTGTGTCTCAGCAAAGCTGAGTCAAGCAGCAAAGAAGAAGCCACTCCTGAGACATGCTGTGTGGAGAAAACAAAGTCCCCGCCAACCCCTTGGAGGTCCCTGGCATCGCTCTCTTCTGAGGTGGAGCAAATGTGCCCAGACAGGACAGCTGGGCCAGAGTCCTGCCACTTGGAGGGAGATTTAGGGGTGGCAAGTGGAAAGCCAGACACACTGGCTGCTAAATTTACTGGTCTTTTCAAAGAGGTCAGCAGGAGGGCCCTTCTGTGCCTGGCTCTGTCAGCAGCCAAAATCGCCTACTTGAGCATCCAGCGTCTCTCTGCACAACGAAGCTGAGCAGGGGAAGCCAACTTGCTTGTGTCCTGGAATCTTTGGAGCGATTCATGGTTCTTACACCATGGAATTTCAAAGAATGGCCAGCTGCCAGCGATTCTGCTTTGAAAGTTACAAGCCCAGGGGAGCCCCCACCCAAGTGTTTACTGAGTGCTCACTAGGTACCAGGCACAAACAGCCAATTTAACAGCCACGAACGTATTGCTAGCATTATTCCGTCTCGCAGACTCGGGCATTTCAGAGGTGGGCTGGGTTTAGTGTTGTGTGCGTGGGCTCCAAAATCTCCCCACACTCAGGTTCAAAGAGGTGAATCGAGTTGCAAAGAGATAGCCAGTCTGTAAGAAATTGACTTTCCCAAATTTCTCCATTTTCTTCTCCACAAAATAGGTATATTACTAATACTTATGGTTTGCTGGTAGTATTCACCAAAGTAATGCATGTATAATTGTTAGCAATGATCTAGGTATACAGCAAATCCTCAGTAAATGTCAGCAGTTGCTATTATTCCTGTTTTGTTTTGTTTTTTTTTTTTATCAGAAGTGGCTAAATAAACAAAAACATGAATAAGGACTTTTCCAGAACCAAATTGTTAAAACAATTCATCCATTCATTTAGGCAGCAAATATTTGAGCAATAGCTCTGTGCTAGGCCCTGTCCTGAGATGAAAGGGTTGAGGAAATGAACAAGGCGTGAATTGTCTCCATGATTTAGATCAATGAATTGAAAATGAATAGATTAATAAACTAGTGAGCAAAATGCTAGGCAGGTGAAGGATAAGGGATAAATGACAGGAGGGTTCTCCTGGGGAGTTAAGGAGTGAATCCCACAGGAAATGAAAAGTTTGAGACCTGGAGGATGAGTAGGTGTAAAATTGGTAGAAATAAAGTGTGAGTATGTGTGTGTGTGTGTGTGCGTGCATGTGTGCGTTCGTGAGTATTTTGGGATAGGTCTGAGCATTCCAGGAAGAGGAACAGTATGTGTAAAGGTCCTGAGGTAGGAAGGAATTTCGAGCACTTCAGTCATTTAAAGACGGTCAGAGGAATCAAGCTAAGAGAGTCAGGGGAGTCGGCAGGGGATTAAATCTTGCAGTGTCTTTTCTCAATCTTGTTCTCACCCCAAAGCTCCCTTCCTGGCGTCCATGGAGTGAGTCCCCATCCTAAAGCCAGTACATCTTTCTACCTCCATGCTCATTACATCTTCAGGTAAGTATCATCTCCAGAACTAAATATTTGTGTTCCTGACCAGAATAGGACCAACCTAAGGGCAGAGATGGAAATCATGTCTCTTTGTGAATTAAACTCCAATCCTAGGCCTATGATTAAAACTATATGCCTGGGTGAATGAGCGAACAAAATAAATGAATGAATAACTAAATGTCCACTTGCAGATGCTTGGAATTAAATGTCATTAGCACGTCTGCACACATGTCCTATTATAAAAGCATTGAATAGGCACCGGAAGGCTTAGAAAATAAATAGAATCAAAATATAAAAGAGAAAAACATTGTGTTCCTACTTCTCAGAGATTACCATTGTTAACATCTTAGTATTCTTGCTCTCTCATCTATTTATGAATCTTTTACCAAAAAGAAGTCATCCTATCCACCAGACTTTGTAACCAGCATTTTCAGTTACCCATCTCCACATTTCCATGTCCTCTTATCTAATAACTAGTCTATATTCAAGTCCCCCTTTTTGCCCCCAGACATCCCTTTGAGTTGGTTCTGCAGAATGTTCCTCCTTCTGGGTTAGTCCAGTGGCTTCCTTACGATGTCATTTAGCTTGTTCTCCTCTCTCCTATATTTCATAGACTGGACATTGGTTCTAAAGGCTGGATGGATTCAAGGTAACTTCTTGTGACTAGAGACCATCAAGAGAGTGTTGTCTTCTTCACATTACATCTCATCATGATGTTAAGTGAGACCGGCCATGTGTCATCTCCATCCTGTACTATCTCTTTCTCATTGAGACAATAAAATGACGTGCATACAGAGGTCCAGATTCTCCTCAACCATGCACTTAATGGTTTTAATATCATTTAATAATTTTGCCTGAATCAGTTATATCACTGGGGGGTGGCTGAAGACAGGTTTCCCAATTCTGCGTTGTTCCTTTCTCATTATCAGCTGGCATTCTCTAGGCAAGTAGATCTTCCCTCCTCAATGGGCTAGCGGCTATTGTGAAATACGATCTGAATTGTCTTTTATCTGCTTTGCCATTTGGCTCACTTCTATAGCCCCAGCACTCCACCAAGTACCCTCAGACATAGCAGGTGCTCAATAAATACTTGTAAACTGAGTGAGTGAATGGATGAAGGAGGTGTCTTTTGGACAGGGGCTGGCTAAAAAGAAATGAGTTTTATTGAATCTTCTCCCCTTTACCACAAGTGTGTGTGTTTTCTTCTGTATGGGGTTCCAAAGCAGGAACAGTGGTGGGTGTCTACTCTTTTCAATGTTAACAGTGTAATGAACATGAATCACCAAAAAGTGCTTTTAAAATAAGGTTAATAGAGCTATGTTTATTCCATTTTGTTGCATGGTTAACTAGATCCAAATAATTACCAGGTCCACATTTATGGGTCCCTTTTAAGGTTATTTTTATGTAGGTCTGTGAGATAAAGGCTTTTGTTTTTCCTCTCGGCTTTATAGGCTAATATGGAGTAGAATGTTCAATAAAGGCCAACTACAGAGGGGTGGCCATCCCTGGGGACAATTAACCTCATACCCCTCATATCAGGGGACAGGTCCACCCTGTCCCGAGCTGCATCATCTCTTCCACATCCTGCATGGATATAGGAGTAAATCATGGCCCCAGGGTGTATTGGGAGGAGCAGGGTACAGCTGACCTGACACTTGTCACTTCCTCCACCAACATTATCGTTACTCATTTGGAATTAGGGGCCATGCCAGCCCATCTCCCCCTCTTTTTTCTCTGCAGTGTGCAGAGCTGAGTGTTTAGTCGACATTATCATAAAATGTCATAAATCATTAAATCTTAAAGCTGCAAGAATGCTTAGAGGTCAACCAGAACCCAGAACAATGAACAAGGAAGCCTGAGCCATGAAGAAAGCAAAGGAGGCAGGCAAAGAGACAGGTGGCTGGCTGTGTGCCGAGGACAATGCTGCGCCCTTTTCAGGCTCTGTTCATTTAATATTCACAGTTGCTCACGTAGCCAGGGTGGTGATGCCCACTTGGCAGATGAGAAAACCAAAACACAGAGTAAAGGCCAGCCAGGGCTCCCCATCTGGGCTTCTCAGCTGGACCTGATCTGTCTGACCCCAGGTTTCGTGTTCTGTCCTTGGGACCTCACAGGAACCTGGGGATCTGGTCATCTGGAGGTGCATGACTGAATCTCCATTTTCCCATCTGTGAAATGGAGGTGATGAGGGCAAACTTCTCTACAGTGTCTGCCCAGCGGGCTTCCAGCAGTGAGAAAATATGAGCATGGATGTAGAACCTATTCTGGAAATGGAATAAATCATACAAAGTGTGGAAAACCCTGACCGAGAATGGGAGTGGTCAGAGGCAAAGAAATGTGGATGTGAGAGTCAGACAGAACTAGGTTCAAGTCCAACCTTTTCTACTTGATCAGTAGTTGAACTTGGACAGATAACTCTACCTTTCTTTCCACCTTCTCTTCATAAATATTCACAGAGTAGTGGTCAAATACACAGATTCAGAAGTCAGGCTGTCTGGGTTTAAACTGACTCTGCCACAGATGACCTGTATGACTCTACACAGTGATTTATAGTCATCATCATCATCATCATCATATGTGAGGTACAGCACACATATAACACAATTTATAACTCCAAATGCAAAGCCTAAAAATTTTTCACATATGTGTATCCTTGTGTAACCAACAAGATCGGGATATAGAATCCTTCCAACAACCCAGCAGCCCCCACCATGGTTCTCCCGGTCAGTCCTGCCTCTTCCCTCAGAAGTAATCACTACTCTGATCTGAGCCCTATTGTCATCAGCAAGCTTCGTTTTTGAACTTTATATAGATAGAACCATACAGTACGCTCCCTTTGTATCTGGCTTCTTTCACTCAACATGACATCAGTGAGATGCATCCATGCTCTTGTGGGCCTCACTAGCTGATTCTTTTTCATTGATGTATAATATTCCAGGGTATAACTTCACCAAAGCATGTTTATCCATTCCCCTGCTGATGGACATTTGGATTGTTTCCAAATTTTTAGCTTTTATAAATAAAGACTCCATGAACATTTTCGTACACTTCTTTGGTGTTTCTAAACACTCATTTCTTTGGGGTATATACTTAAGAGTAGAACTGCTGAGTCACAGTTCAGATGTAGAACTGCTGGGTCACAGTTTAGACATGTATTTAGCTTTAGGAAATAGCAGTGTGTTTTATCTCCTCTGTGCCTCAACTTCCTCATCTGTAAAATGGTGCTGGCCACCTAAAGCTATGAGGATTAAATGTAATCATCTATGTAAAATGGGAAGAAAACAGCAAGAAACACAATAATATGTACACCTAGATATCATTTATGTAAAATTTAAAAACATGCTTCAACAACAAAATATGTTTATAGATACATAATTGTGTAATAAACATTTAAAAACATCTATTGGCATCATAAACTCCAAATAGGCTGGTGGTAGGAGGGTAGGAGAGAAAACTGGGGCCATGGAAGGTGCATGGCCCCAGGGGGCTCAACTGTAATGTCTTGTTTGAGAAGAAAAATATCAATACTATGTCAAGGCTTGTATACTGCCTAGGATATAGTATGCAAATAAATGTTAGCTATTATTCTATATCGAATACTGGGTGAATCACACTTGATAAACTGGATCAGATGTGGACCCAGTGTTGACACAGTTGCTGGTGCATAGTAGGCCCTCAGTGGATCCTAGCTCTTGAAATTTTCTTAGTCAGAAGTCACCAAGCACAGTGATTTTGACTAAACAAGTCAGTCTTTCCGGGTGTCCAACTCCAATCATACCAGGGAACGAACAAAGTGTCGATCGCAAATCCGGCGAACCGGGTCGTCTATTTCAGAACCAAAATTCGGCTCATAGTCTCTTTCAAACTGGTTAACATCATAACGCTCTGGATATAATTCTTCTTTAAGGTAATCGGTCGGGCATAAAATATGAGACGAATCAGGCATCGGCGCTCAAAACTTATATTAAGAGGAAGAAAATAGCCTAGAGGCATGTGTGTGCGCACACATGTGAGTGGGCCTGTGTGCATGAGTTGAAAGGAGAGAAATTGAGTGGAAAGGGGACAAGTGTGCTTAGCTTGGGAGATGAGGGGACTTCCTTGGCCTCCAACCCTTAATCTAACCACCACGAAAATGCTTCTTGATTTGCATTGCATGAGCTGGCTGATCGGAATAAACACGGATTTTTTTTTAATAATGTCTAGGATAGAGCAAGGGTTCCTAAGCCCTGGTAAATGGGTGCCCCTGCCCTAGTGTGGCATGCGGCATAGAACGCTATTTCTGAGCTCTGGTAAGAGGGGAGCAGAGGAAGTAATTGTGCCGCTAATTGCTCTATCTCGGGGTTGGTTTACAGTGATATTCATACCCTGGCCTCTAGTAGATCAGCATCATAAAAAGAGAGAGAAATAGCAGCTCATTAGGGTGAGAATGAGAGAAGCTGGGGAGCACCATGTTTGGGTCTGCTTTGCCTGCTGAATTTTACTGGTGAAATCCTGGGGACACAGAGGGGTTTTCTTCTAAAGCGAATGACATTTGGAGACTCTGGGTTTGAGAACCGGCTCTGCCACTTCCAAGCTGTGTGCCGGCCCCTTCCAAAACTCATTTTGCTCATCTGAAAAATGGAGCAATGCTGTCCGCCCTGGGTTAGGGCAACAGCAACAATGAAGAATGTCTAGCACCATGCCTGGCACATTGCTATTCATGATGGCTGGGTCTCATTTTTAGAGAAAAGAAGGAATCAGACTCTGAACATAGTCTCGTAGGGAAGACGCAACCTCAAATTGGGACCAATGGAAAGGGACTCAGGGTTGCGGAACGCTCTGTAAGAAAGGCAGCCCTGTGCTGCCAAGGGAATTGTCTGAAAAGCAGCTGTACCTGGTACAAATGGCAAACCAGGCTGAATTCTCTCATCAGCAACAGTGACCAGTGCGAGGCAGGGTAAAGCTCTTTGTTAATATCCTAATAAGCATCTACCACCTTCCATGTGCTTTACATGCGCTGTCTCATGTAATATTTTCTCTTCATAATGATGCTATTTTCCTCTCTGCTGACATCTGTTGGTTTTACCAGCCTGGTTTTTCAATCCTCCTTCTTTCTGCTAAAGATATATTGATTTTCTTCCAGAAAAAAAAAAAAAATCCTCGTGTGCTTTTGACAGGGCTGTTCTCTGCTTACTGTGGAAGAGCTGGAGTCAGGCATGACTTAGGCCTGACCAATTAGTGTTTTCCATTCCTCTGGTCTCAGTCATCAATGGGGTTGGACATGCGATGTGTACCAGAAATGAGACTCAATTGCAAGATGTTAGCTGTAATTATAGTGAAAAGGAAATTCTTTCAATGACAATTGCTAACTGAAGAGGATATAGGCTGGGAGCTATCGACATCCTTTTTGTTACCATGAGGTAAAGTTCCGCCTAAGAATGAAACCAACGTAAAGACATCAGAGTGGAGATGAGACAGAGTCCTGAGAGCACTCTTTAAGTACCTAGATCCAGTCATGCCTGAAGTTAAAGTCCTTGGACTTTACAGTCATGTAAGCTCATACATTCCTTATTTCTCAAGCTATTAGGGTTAAGTTTATGTCACTTGGATCTAAAAAGATCCTGTTGTGCCCTATTTTCATACTGATAATACATCCCTCAAAGAAGCTAGGAGCATACCTCTGCCTGAGGCCACATAACTATTTAGGTAGAGGATTCAGCATCTCCCCGGATTTACTGAACCCTGACTCCATAATCTCAGCCACTGGGTAATTCTGCTATTGATTAGCCTAAAAGAGATGTTATTTTTTTTTTTAAGTTTAGGATGGGGATAGCAATTGGTCAAATAGAAAAGCATGAATTGGCTATAGTTTCTACTGTATTATTGTATCTTGTGACAGTTTCAGGTGCCTCTGGCTCCAGAGATGATGACTGCTAATCATGGTCTTGTTGATATTTCAGTGGGATGATGGACTATGTATTACGGTTCTTTTGAATAACTCTTATATGCCCCTTTACCACGTCTAGGGCTGTCTGGACATAGATTTAAAAAAATATTTTTGATTTTTATGTTTTTAATACTGCTTTATTTTAAAATAATTTATGGTTCATAAAGGGTTGCAAAAATAGGAACACAGGTTCCTATATACCCTTCACCCAGCCTCCCCTGGTGATACCCACAATACAATGACCAAAACAGGAAATTGACATTAGTTCAATACTATTAACTTGAACATGACATAATTTGGGTTTCACTATTTTTATGTAAACATTTTTGGGGAGGGTGAAGTTCTATGAAATTCTATGTAGATTTGAGTAACTGTCACCCAGAACAAGATACAGAATTGTTTCATCCACAAAAAAGAAATACCTAGTACAACCCCTGAATAGTCACACTCTACCCTAGTCTTAACACCTGGAAACCACTCATCTCTCTTCCATATAGCTAAAAACAGCGTCTCTTCAAGAATATTCCTCATAACATTCTCTTCTTTATCTTTGAAAAGTCATGTTTTTGAGATGAATCATATGATACATAACCTTTCAAGATTGGCTTTTTTCACTCAACAGAATGCCCTTGAGATCCATCCACGGTGTTGTTTCTAAGAATAGTTCTTTCCTTTTTGTCACTGAGTAGTAGTCCATTGAATGGACATACCACTGTTTATTTAATCAGTCACCTACTGAAAGACAAGTTATTTCCTGCTTGGGACTATTATGAACAAAGCTGTTATGAATATTTGCATACTGGTCTTAATGTAAAATAAGTTTTCATTTCTCTATAGTAAATACCCAGGAGTAAGATTGCGGGATCAGATGGTAAGTTTATTTTAATTTCCAGAACATTCTCCCAGCAGTGTATTGTGGGACACATTACCTTCTTGCCCATCTTCTTCTGATCAGCAACAATGTTTAGAAACTGTCCCCAGAGGAAACATATTCTCTTCCCTTCAGCAGGAGTGCTTAAGAGCAAATATGAAATGAGATCCAAAACTTGCATTAAAAAACAACTTCTATTTTTTTTTTTCTGATTGTAAACACAATGCTTGGTCATGGCAAAAATATTTGGAGAATTCCGCAGAGGGTGTAGAAGAAATAAAAATCTCCCACAATCTCACGTCCCAGATAAAACCACACTTGGGGTTTCAGTGTTGGAATCTCAGGGTTCATTGTCGCCATCTTCTTTAAATATCCACAAGTTGCCATCCATCCTTGGCTGGTGGGCGTCACATTCTCTGTTTCCTCTAACAAAAAGGGAACATAAAATAAAACAACAACAAAAAAATTTTTAATAGGAAGGAAAAATAAGCCCTGGGCCTTGCCTGCTTCTCTCTTATCTATCGGCCTGGTCCTCACCAAATGGGAGTTTCCTCTTACAGACCTCAAGAATAGACACGTTTCTTGTCTATTCCTGTCACGCACCTCAAGGCTGCACAGCCCATTCTTATCAGCAGAAGGCACCTGGTGCATTGTGGGAGAGCCGACTGGGCAGAAGCCTTTTCCAGTGAGGTTCTCCCCGCACTGGGCCTTGGGCCAGCCGCCCTGCTGACCTAAAGGTGATTTTTGCTTCTCTTTGCAGCTTTCTCCTCCTTCCCCACATTCCCTCACTTAAAGGAGGCTCTGGGCTGAATAGAAATGTGCTAATGTGCTGAGCCCCAGAGAGACACCTCCTGACATTGTCCTCAGATCTCTGCAGAAGGCGTTGTGCTGGGAGACCTTTGTGAGAAAGTTGAGGTCATTGGCTAAGGCAAGAGTGGACTCTGGGGAAAATGAGAACATGCCTGTATCCTCTTCGGCCCATCAGTAGAGACTTTAAATGTGGGAGGACGTAATAATTGCCCTGGTATTCTCATGACTATGATTTTTATTATATATTATTTTTCATAGGTGAGGAAACTGGTTCAAGTTCATGGTGACAATTCTAATCTGCTGGTGTTTTTTTCATTTTCAAAAGCTCAGGCTCTGTCACTGTCATATTTAATCCTCACGATGACATTTAGAGAAGGTTGTTATTATTTTCCAGTTTTCTAGATGAGAAAGTGGAGACAAACACAGAGAAGTGAAGAGACTGGTTCAAGATCACACAGCCAAGAAGTGACAGAGCTAGGGTTCTGACCCAGGTGTGCCTGCCTGACTTCTTGCTATTTCCAACACTCCTCTGGGTCTCAATTTACTCACCTACACAGAAGAGAGTACAATCCAAATCCTCTCTATGGTTCCATTTCATTCAAACTTTTGATAATCCTGTTCAGGAATCAATATTTGCAAAATCCAGCTCACTAAGGGGTTCTGACTCTTGGAACTAAAAACACAGACAAGGTTAAATGTGAATTTGCCAAAATGGAGGAGATATTGGCTTAAACCTAGTCCATCACATGCTGGGGTTGGGTGGCATGGGATTGTGGCACCTGATGGAAACCTTGGGCAATCAAATAGGAAAAAAGGGACAAGGTGGAAGCCAGGGCAATATGTTTACAGAAAGTTTATTACTTTGAGTAAGAAAAAAATCACAATTAATATTAAAAATGCTAGGAAGATGGAAACTTATAAACAAAAATCAGCAACAAACCTACTGCCTAGGAAGACCACTCTTAACATTTGGCTGAAATAGTTCTAAGCATCTCTCTGCATGCTGACATTTTTAGATGAAGAGCCACGGTTTGCACACGTGGTGTCATCTTCAGGTTCAGTCATAGCTTGACTTATCCCTGGAAAACTGAATTCATTTTCTATGTTAAGAAATGACCATCCACGTGTTCATAGCTTCAGAATATTCCAATATCTGAATACGCTGCAGTTTGTTGAATTAGGGTCTTATCGATGGATCTGTAAGTAGTTTCCAAATGTTTGCTATTGTGAGCAACCAAAAGCTGAAAGGAGATCTAGGTGAAAAATATTTTTAAATATAGCTACAGATACAGATACGCATACAGATATAAGTGTAGGTGTACATATAGGTATAGGCATTGATATCCCTATGTAGAGAAAATTTAACCGCTGGTATCAGAGTTTACCTTAAATAAGGACTTACTTTGGGTAGAGGTTTGGAAAATATCTTAATAGCTGATCAGTTTTGAGGGAGAAGTTAAAGCCTGAGTATCTCTCTTCTTCCTGTAAGGCAACATGGGCCAGCGGCAGGCACATAGTAGGTTTTCTGTAATCGTTACTCTTGGCTTCTCTTTTATGTCAGCCTCACTTAGGAGACAATAAAGAGGCAGCATTCATTGAATAATTCATTCAGAAATCTGAACAAGGGCTTCACACCTCCCATGTGTTATATCTATGCTAGGCATTTGGAGTGTAGCCATGGAAAAGGCAGGGACCCTATTTTCCAGGGGCTCCAGGTGAGGGAGAGATGCTTAGATGAACAGTGCAGTGTGAGGAGTTCATGCAAAGAGGCGCGAACAAGATCAAGGGCAATTGATGTGATTCAGGGTGAGTTGGGTTGCCATGGTTAATAAACATTTTCTGGCAGAGGAAACACCAAAACTGAACTTGAGGGGATGATGGGGATTTTCAGATGGGGTGTACACCTCAGAGAGATGAAAGAGAGTTGGAAAAGCAGTGGACTGAGGCTAAGCTAAGGTGGCTGGTGCACAGTGGTTTTCTTGTAAATGGTGGGTGAATGGAGTCCTTCTGACTCATTATATTCAGTAATGGCAGGTGGGGAATAAGACTCCTACGGGGCCTGGGCCAAAAACAAGAGTGAGGACATGGGGAATAAGAGATGCCACTCTGTCTCTAGGGGACAGAGTGAGGATGTGGGTCCTGTGAGGATGTGGGTCCTATTTAGACAGCTCATATTATTTTTCAGAAAGAGGTGAAAATTAAGTCTTTGACATGAACCCCTCCTGATTTAAATGTTGGCAGAGGATTCAATATAAAAACCAAATGAAATACCAACAACTATAAAAACAAACCAAAAACAAAAAAATAAGTCTCCAAATGCCTTGTAGACTAAACAGAAGTCACCTTGGTGACAAAATCCTGTCCAAAGGGCTCCAGTTGGCCAGCCTGTCACTTGACACCTCCCCAGGGATCTGTGACCTTAAAAGACACTCTCCGAATACATGCTTCAGAAAAGATAACCTCCCCCTTCCATGAGGCTGGGGTTATTTTTAAAGCAAGGTTTCCTTGCCTGTGTTCAACTTGATGGGTGGAGAAAATAATTAGAATTGATTTCTCTGCACCCACTAAGGAATAGAATGGGAGGCAATGTGCATCTCTATACACAGGAGAAGAAAGAAAAAAAAGAAAGAAACTTCCTTCCAATCCGTGTCTAATACCATGGATAGTCTCCTCACTTTTTGGGCTGTTTTAGTGGTGTCTTTTGATTACAACATTGGTTTGAAGAGACACTAATTGTACCCTGCTTACAATGCTTGTAATTATGCGTATTACATTTTGATTCATTTCCATATGTCAACACCAAGAGGAGATGTGGGGTGGGGGTGGGGGTGGCTGAGAATGGCTTTTATAATCGGTTATTGTCTATGAAAAAAGAAATCCGTACCAAACATGAGTGAAGTGTTCTTTGTTGAAATTGGAAATAAGATTATACATAAAAGTCGTCCTCTGACACCCAGAAAATGGACAGTTTAAAATAAATTGCCACCGCTGATCAACAAGATTGCTAGCTCCCTTCTTCCCTTTTACACTAATGAGAGAAATACTTTTCAAGTCTCTAATAGCAATATGTTCAAGGGTGTCATTTCAATAGCTTTCTTCTTAATAAAAGATGACCCCAATATTCCCCCCTTAGCTGAAGACATTGTCCTATCCCAGACATATTTGTGATTCCAAGCTCCTTGCGGAAAAGAAGAGACTAAGAGAGAAAGAAAAGGAGAGGGCATTGGGGAGGGGGGGAGGGTGTCAGAGTCTTCTAAGCTTGCAGAAACCAGCAGCACGTCTGCAAGCAGGATAGAACCCCTTTTGGTCTGAAGGGAGATGGCTCTAAACCAAATGATAAATCAATAACCAAAACAAAACAACTTTAAAGAGCTAATGGTGGGACGCTGGCTTCCTCCTGAAAACTTTTCCTTGAGCGCAACCTGTTTTCTGCGTGAGATGAAAGGACTTGGGCTACTTAGCTGACATTTCCATGCAGAGGCCAAAACAGATTATTGCCTGCGACTCTGGAGCCTGGAAGGCAACAAGGGTCAGCTTCACACTACATATCTGGAAGGTTTGGGTGAGCTGAGACATGAGTGTTTTGGAGCAGGATTTTCAAAAGGCTGAGTGCTGGGGACAGAATTGGAGAGAAAGGGTCCCAGTCTGGGGTGTCCCCCGGTTTCACCACTTACATGCTAGGTGTATGCACTGAATTGTGTCCTCCTCCCAAAAATTATATATTGAAGCCCTAACCCCAATAACCTCAGAATGTGACTGCATTTGGAGATAGAGCTTTTAAAGAGGTGATTAAGTTAAAATGAGGCCATCAGGGTGGGCCCTGATCCAATCTGACTGGTGTCCTTATAAGAAGGGAAGATTTAGGCACACAAAGGGACACCAAGGAGGAGCGTGCACAGAGGAAAGACTGTGTGAGGACACAGCGAGAAGGTGGCCATCTGTAAGCCAAGGAGAGAGGCCTCAGAGGAAACCCTGCTGGTGCCTCAATGTTGGACTTCAGCTTCTAGAACTGTGACAAATAAATGTCTGCTGTTTAAGCCACGCAGTCTGTGGTATATTGTTATGGAAGCCTTAGACTAATAAACCGGGTAACTGAGGGCAGGTCAATCATGCCACCTCTATGTGGCTCTGTTGCCCCGTCTGTAAACAGAGAAGATAAAGCCATCTTGCCCTGGTACATGGAATCACACAGGGTGCAGAGACAGCACCTCACCGAGCTCCAGGGCAGGAGCTTCTGGTCAAGGGGGTGGAGTTAGTGTAACAATTAGCAAACACATTCAATGACAACAAAATTGAGACAACTGTTTATTGATCCTTCTGCTGGTGCTATAGAAGGACTTCCTCAGTTAATCCCTCCACCAGCCCTGAGAACTGACTGCTATTCTCTCTACTTGATAGGAGAAAGGCGTATGTGGCTGATTAGGATTTGAACTCATTTCAATTTATGCCGACTTCTTGTGACTTTGCATCATCTTGGGTGTGCAAACTGTCCAAACCCATCATTTAGGAAAATGTCAAGGGCAAGATGGGGTAGCTCCTCTTCCAGACACACTTCTCCACTCTTCACCCCACCTTCAGCCTCCAAGGGTTTGGGTGTCTTCCCTTCCAGGGCCGCCACCATGGGAATCAGACAGCTTTGTCTGGCTGGAGGTCAGGTTCTATCCAGGTTCTGAGCAGAGATTCATTTCTGCTTTGTTACGGTCCTGAGAGGCTTTTATCTTGCATGGTTACAGGACAAGCTTCCATGGCGTGCTTATGCATTCTTTGGGGCCTCTAACATGGTATTTTGTGATTTGGTCTTATGACAGGACTCCACAGGATTTCAATTTCCTGTCCTTTTGCTCAGTAGGAAGGCCTCTAGGACCGTATGCTTCCCGGGATTAACTGGCCCTGCTGGGGGCCCAGCTATGAGAGTGTTTGCAGTAATAGAGTACTTTCCCGCACAGAGGGCTGTGCTTTGAAGTAAAGGAAGAGATGCCCCCAAAGGTGGCCTGTAGGTCATCAGAAAAAAACCCAACCTGGCCAAGCACCAACCTGAGAATTTGTTCTCAGTAGTCCTGGGGTGTCTCCCATATTTCCAGCTGTGGTTACTCATGGCTGATAAGTAGCCACAGCTAACCTTCTATGTTGGGGAGGCCTATGCTAAGACCTTACACTCATCAGAGTGTGCTACCCTCCACACCAGCCAGCAGTGAAAGATGAGGATCCCTGTACTTCGGAGGAGGAGACAGGTTCTGAGAGGCGCAGCAGCATGCTGAAGATTACACAGGGAGCCTGGTAGAGCCAGTCTGGATTCAAACGCAGGGCTGTCTGATTTAAAGCCCATGCACCAAACCACTGCGCAGCAGCACTTCCCGCAGCTGCTGCTCTGCCGGGCCCCCCAGGTAAACCCTGCTCAGGCAAGGAGCTCCTGCTTTTTTGGTCCCAGTTGGCCCTGACCCGTACACTAGCTTCCCGCTAACTTCGAGGCCACTTTTCAGTATCTGTTCCCTTTCCTAGTGTCCATGCCACAGCTGGCACAGACATCTGTTTTTGCCATTTCTGCCTCCCTGGTCCTAACACAGATGGGACATCCCTGGGCTACAGAGTCCTTTCATATCTACGTCTGGCTAGAGATGTGCAGGAATTCAGTGTCATCCTCCACTTGTTTTTTGCCTCTGTACTATCTCTATGTTTTTTTCAACTTGTGTCTCTTCATATTTTGTTTTGCGTGTATCTTTTATGATAATACTTATTGGTTGGATGTTACCATAGTCTCTGCCATCCCAGAATGGCCTCAGCGATGCTGTGAGCCTCCATCTGTCCCGTTCATCCCCGAGTCTTTCTGCCCTACACAGGGCCTGGCTCATGCTCTGTATTCAATAAATGGTAGCGAAATTTATGTGATTATTGTCCATTTATTCCTACCACAGGGGTTTATTGGGCACCTACTATGTGCCAGGTACTGAGTTAGATGTTTATGGATACAAGAATGACCAAGAGAATCAGAAGTCCTTTCATTCATGGAACTTACATTCTAGTGGAAGGATGGTAATAAGAAGGACAAAAGAAAGAAAGGGGACAGGGAGGAGAAATAGGAACGTGGGGGGAGGGGAGGGGGAGGAGAGAAAGGGAGGGAGGGAGAAGAAGAGGAATGAGGAGAGAAGGAGGGACAGAAGATTTATGCATAGAAATATCTCAGAATATCAAAAATGCCAAAATATCAGTAAAGGTTTCCTTTTTATTAAGCTATTCCTCTCCTTTTTTATTACATCGCCTTTTTTTTTTTCTTTTCAGCACTGAGTCCATACAACTTATTTAATTGGGTGTTTGTTTGTTTGTTTGTTTGTTTTGTTAATGAGGACTTTTTGGACTTAAAAAGGTGAAAAATCATGGTCTGGTCCAACCTGTTCATTTTACCATTGGAGACATTGTGGTCTAGAGAGGGTGAGTGGCTTGCCCCAGGTCATGGTGTGTGAGGGGGAGCGCTAAGACTGGGAATCTGGGGAGCTATCTTTCTCCTGGAACAAACCCTCAGGGAGGAAACCCCCATAGAAATGTTATTTGGCCAGGCAATGGCTGAGTAGTGGCCCTTGGGACCTGTGTTACAGCCCTTAGCTCACCTCGGACCACAGCTTCGCTGTGGTGAACGGTTCCAGGCAACATAGACTCAGGCCACAGTGCTCACATCAAACGCAACTGGTGAGGTTTTCTGCTTTCTGCCTGGACAGCAGTCCCAACCCTGGGGCAGTCATTACTCCAAGGTCAACCCTCAGCAGTGGGGCATAGAGTTTGGGCTCTGCTCCTTGGACTAACGATTCTGAGAGGTTTCAGGGAAATCGACCATCCTCAAACTGGCCCTCTCTCATCCCTGTCTTGCTGAACAAACATTTAATAAGTAGATATTCTTTAAATAAGTAATATACATAGGATGCCAGATGGTGCTACCAGCTAAGGGTAAAACGAAGCAGAGTTTTGGGGGCGGAGAGTGACAGGACTGCTATTTTGGAGAGGGGAGACCTCTGATTAGAAGGCATTTGAACAGAGGCCTGAGAGAAGGGAGGAGGGGGTCCCCAAGGTTATCTGGAGGAAGAGGATTCTAAGCCAGGGGGAAAATGAATGCAAACACCCCTAAATGGGAGGGTGCCTGAATTATGAGGAAAAGAACAATGTGGCCAGGGTAGCAAAATGATGGGAGAGATGAGACAATCTAGTGTCAGAGAAGTAAATTGATTTCCCCAAGGTCACACAGCAGGGCTAAGCTTTGAAGCTTGATCTTTCTCAATCACTCTTCTACATTACACCGAAATGGTCCTCAAAAATGGAATGGAAAACAAAAGAAAGAAGAGAGGGAGGGTTGGAGAAAGGCAGTCAGCCAGGCAAGAGAGATGGATGAATGGATATATGGATAGATGAATGGGTACATATTAGGATGGATGATGTCTAGATGGATAGATAGGTGGAAGGATGGCAAGAAATAAAGAAGAAAAAAAGAATGATGACGAATGGATGGTAGGAAGGAAGACAAGATGGATGGGTAGATGGATAGATGATGGATGAGGGAGGGAGGGAGGAGGGATAAATGATAGCAGGAAGGAAAGAAGAGGAAAGAATGAATAAAAACAAAGGAAGGAAGGAAGAAGGAAGGAAGGAAGGAAGGAAGGAAGGAAGGAAGAAGAAGGAAGAAGGAAGGAAGGAAGGAAGGAAGGAAGGAAGGAAGGAATTTTTAATGTAGTTAACCTCTATGATCCTTGTGTTAAATCTGGCCCACTGTAGTGTCAAGGGCCGCTGCCTGCACCCCACCTCTCACTCTCTCTGCACCCATCCTCTACAGCCCCCCTTGTTGAGCTCACTGAGACCCCTCACCCCACAAAGGTAATTCTGCTCTCTAATTACAGCACTTGTAAAAGTAAGAGAGGGGCTCATTCTTCAGAAATAAATCAATACAAGTTAAAAGGCCATCCTGTTTGTTTCTGTAACAATGCTCTTTAGAAAATTGGGTGCCGTTCCATTTGCTGACGGGTACCCCATCCGTCATCGGCAGCCAGAGTCACATCACATTATGTTGCCAAACATAATATAGCATGATCAGGATGATGCATCAAATTGGAGATTGGCAGGGAAATGAATTTTAGGGGAGAGATCTCACTTGAAATATATAAAGCCAAGAAAGAGGAGAAGCTTAGAGTTTTCATAATCAGTGATGAGATTTAGAAAGCTCCATAGTGCAGAAAAACCAAAACCTGGAAAATTACAGCAATTACAAGATATAATCATAAAATGAAATAAACACATTAATAATTAAAAGAAAGGGAGGACAAAGCTGTCAGAAGTGTTCCTTCCACTGTGACACGCAACACTGTTTTATTATTTTTTATTTTATGGTAAGAAAATTGAGGCTCAGAGAGGTTAGGCGAGTTCCTTTAAGTCACACAGCTATTATACAGCAGAGTCAGGATTTGAAGTCAGATTTGCTGATGCTGGAACCAGGAGCACCAAGGTGTGTGCATGAACTGAGGTCAGTCTCCTGATTAGGAATAAAAAATACACTTGATTTTCTGAAATGCCAGGAAGCTTACCTGAAGCATCAGACTACACAGCTAGAACATTTTTGCCAAGGAGGGATGCTACTCTAAATGTGCCTTCCAGCCTTATGGTCCTCTGGGTCTATAAATAAGTGGCACCTAGGCTGTTTTGGTTCGAGGGAGGGCAACTGCCCTCATTCTAGGGGGCCTGAAGCTCCGTCTGTAGCTGGTATTTTCTGTGAGTGTTGAGTTCAATTTTGTGCCAAGGGCAAGGTTCCAGGTTAGCAAGCCCTTCCCACACTTATGTTCCCAGCTAGGACCCCAGCTCTGCTCAGGTGGGGGACTTAGTGGGGAGATGGAGGCAGCTGTTAATCAGAGAGCTGTGCTCTGCCTTGCCTGGCCCTTCCTCTGTCATGTCTGAGTGGCTTCTGGCTTCTTTCTCAGAGTCACATGGCTTCTCTTTCCTGGATGATCCAAACTGCTGAGATGGGACTGTGAATTTCAGTCCCTCCATTGGGACTTGAGCCAAGTGGAATTAGGCTCAGTCCCTGCACTAGAAGGGCGCAGCGGAGAACACATGTAAACAGACAAGCGTAATAGGCTTTTATTTATTTGTTAACGTGCTCTAATATCTCAAGTGCTGAATATAGTACCAGACTCATTGTGGGGTTCAATAATTGGGAGCTCAGATTATTGCTTCTATTGTGGAATGTTCAACCATAAAAGCACAAAGAAGGAGAGAGTAATTAACTGAACCAAAAGGAAGCGGTAAGGTTCGGGTTAGGTTTTGAGGCATGCGTAGGAGATTGGTGGCAGGCAAACCTATTAGAGATAAAGACATTCTAGGAAAACAGGTTAATGGGCAGAAAGGCAAGAAGAAATGTCATGTTTTGGGAATAATTTAGGAAGAGGGTGTTCCCTGGTTAGTCAAGTGGAGGTGGAGGAAGGATGAAAAATATATTATAAAACCCTCTTAGGTTAGGTACCAAGCCAAGTCTACCTGTAAGGTGCACTAAAAATGGGGTCCAGATGCCAGGTGTCAAAGACCGCATTTTCCAAACCTGAAGCTAATTAACTGAGACGTACAAGCGTATAGGACTTTGATGATTATTTTCCTCCCTTTCAAAGCCTCCTTTCCTTCAAATGATAGGAGAAGGTCTGTATTTCAGCAGACATCAAAATTGCCTAGGGCGCTTGTGGAAATAAATGCAGATTCCTGGGCCCCACCCCATGAGATTCTGATTCTGGTGATCCTTGGACCACACCTGGAGAAACAGCACTCCCTGCAGACCTTGAGCAAGGGGCCCAATGAGACAGAATTTTTTATGTTGCAGCTGCCACACTGGGGATTCGAAGCCACTAATAGACATTCCCCAAAGGAGGCACAGTCGTTTCAAGTCGGGAAGAAGGGAAGTGGGGCGGGGGCTCTCGATTTCACGGCGAGTACTTTGTGAAATCACAATGGCATACTTTGCTGCAGAACCGTGGCAGTACCTTATTAAAAAAAGATCAGTGGGGCCCTTGGAATTGATCATAAACTATTTCTGTCAATGTCACCCACAACCGTGTTTGGGAAAGTTTGCAGGCACATCTGCTAAATTGAAAGGCTTTGGGGTCTGAAAACAAACAAACAATAAATAAATGAATATATAATCAAATAAAGAGGGGGAAAATCACACGTTGAGTTGAGAGACAAGAAATCTTAAGAGAAAAGAGCACGGTGGATCCGCGTTGTGTGCATGCCTGATACCAAGCTCGTAAGACAGTTTGGTGAGTGACGAATTAATGAATGAATGATGGATGACATATTTCAAGGACAGTCTGAAGACAGCTGTGTCTACGGCAGGAGCTTAGAAAGGACTCTGTTTCAGGTATCTAGTGTTGGTTTGAGTAATGGGATTATTGTTAAAATGAATTGCTGATGGAGAAGAAAGAAGTGATATAAAAAAAGGGACTCAAAAGAGAGAATTCTTACTGTTAGAGTGGGATGGGCCTTTGGAGGCATTCATTCATGGCTCATATGGGCAAAGTCGGACCCAGAGAGGAGATACGTTCACTGGAGGTCACATCATTGCTAGCAGTAGGACCAGGACAGGGGCCCCAGATGGAACAGAGAGGGCTACCGACCCCACATCATTGCCCAGCCATCTTCTAATGCAGTGTCCTGGCCTCTACTAAAATGCAACCCACAGAATGTGGCCCAGGGGACAATGTGAGTCTCAGCTCAAGAGACCCGAGCCTCCTTCCTCCCCTCTAAAGAGAGCAGAAGGGTTAGTGGGGGCGTTGGGGCAGGCAGGAAAGGAATAGGTTCCTACCTTGGAACAATTACCGCCATTTTGTAAATGGGGAAACTGAGACTCAGAGCAGATATATTACTTGCCCAGCATCACGTGCTGATGGAGGGATAGAACCAGGAATTGACCCCATATTCCAGACACTGACTCTTTTGGCTAAGTTGCACTGTGGGGTTCAGGAGCTGGCAGATGCTGGCCGATGCCATGTAGAAGGAAGAGCCCTTGAGCAGAATAACACATGCAGGGGTCACATGAGTCCTGCCGGCTGCTCTTCCTGCCTAAACCTCCAGATACTTCCAATGCCCTGGCCTCTGGATCTCATCTCTAGAACATTTTCTCTTCCTATTAGATGTAGACTCATATTCTCACTCAGCCTATAAGGTCCTGCCAGGCCTGGCCCTGCAGCCCTCCCAACCCCCCAGCACTGCCTTACACCACAGTCTCTCCTGTTCTCCTAGTGCCAGTCACAGCCTCTAAGTAGTTCTGGGAGAAATCTTTATTCCTGCCTACTAGATCTTTGCCTAACATATGCCCATTGTGTTAGGAAAGGAGGTTCTCCCCTTCCTTTTCTATCTACTTAGCTCCTCCCCATGCCTCTGATCTTTCTGCAAATGCCACTTCCTCGATTCCACATAAGTCAGGTCTCCTTTTCTACTCTCTCACCACATTGGCATTCTTCCCTCTATTTCATTCGGCTTTGTGATAATGCTATACTTATTTGTGTAATTATCTGATGAGTCTGTCTCCTCCACTCCACTGTAAGTGTCTTGAGGGCAGAGACCAAGTCTGTGTTTGCATCATAGTAGCTCAATAAGTCTTTGCTGGTTGGGGAGAAGGGGGATGGGTGGATGAATTTAAGGAGCAGTGGATAAATAAATGGATGGATGGATAATGGATGAATGAATTTTAGGAGAGGTGGGTGGGTGGATGAATGGATGGATGGATGGATGGATGGATGGATGGATGGATGGATGATAGGATGGAGAGTGGATGATGGATGGATGGATGATGATGGATGGATGGATGGATGGATGGATGGATAGGATGGATGGATAGATGATGATGGATGGAATGTAGGGTAAGTAGTTGAATAAGTACGTGGATGGATGGGCAGATAATTGATACTGCTTCCCTGGAATTCCTCAAAGAAAAAGTGCATTGGACTGTATTCTGATATTTTATCTTTTTTTTAATTGTGTCCAATGGCCTTATATGAGTTTTACATTGGCCCAACCAGAGCTTTTTACAGAGTCCAGCATTTTACAATATGTTTATTCAACACTCTGTGAAGTGAGATAGACTTCTGGTGTAGTAGTTAAGATGGCAAGTCTTTCCAGCAGGTTTACTGAGCTCATCATCTCACTCCTCCCCCATCAGCTTCAAAATATTAAATTATTGGTTTTAGTTCTTGACTTCCCTGTAGTGGTGTGATATGCTCATACTTTTCCCAGGCTTCATAGTGAAGAAAGGTATTCTTCCAACCCACAGCTATGAGCTTGGCCATATGATTTGTTCTGCCCGTGGAATGTTAGCACATGTGACACTTGCTTTTTTGCCATGAGTAGTTGCTGCTCCACGGAGGATGGGAGATGTATGGAACAGACCTGGAGGTGAGCCCCATTGAGGCCAGCCTAGGTTACTCCAACGACACTTTAGGTGTGTAAGTGAGAAATCAACACTTGTAGTTTGCCACTGAGATGTCTATGGTTGTTTATTATGTAGCATTATTGTGGCCATAGCTGACTGATACACCAACTATGTGACATTTGACAGATTATTTGAACTTCTTATGCCTCAGTGTCCTCATTAATAAAATAGGAAATGATGTGTATCTGCTATGATCAATCTTCTAGAGTTTTTGTGAGAATTGTATGTAGTAACACAAGTAAAGAATTTAGAACAGTGCCTGGCATGTAATAAGTGTCCACTAACTTTAGGCAAGTTAATATCATCATCATTGTTTTATGTGATGCCATGAAAATTGGTACTTACATTGAAAAAGGAATTTGGGGTAGATTCCAATCATGATCAAAGTCTAATAATACACCAGTTGAAGGAGATACATTTTTTTTTATTTTTGGAAACAATAATTGCACTTACTGAGCTTTTCCCCTGTGCCCAAAGCTGAGCCAAACACTATACAAGTTATTATCTTACTGATTCTTCAGAACTTGTCTGCGAAATCGGCACTACTATTAATCTCCTTTACTGAAAAAGAGACTGAGGTTCAGAGAGCTAATTCACCCAGCTAGTGATTAATAGAGCTGGGATTGAATCTGATGAAAAGTCCAGACTCTATATTCGTGAACTTCACGCTCCGTGGCTAAAGACTTCCACATACTTTATAGATGAGGAAACTAAAGCTCAGAGAGGGGAGGTGCTTTGCCTGAGATCACACAGCCAGTAAATGGTAGAGTTAGCTTCCATGTGATATTATCAGCTCCCTGAGATGAGAGGAAATCTCAGGGGCTGACTGGAGACAGAGAGAGGGTTTCTATTCCCCATTCTCATTTCTGGGTGCCCAGGATATATCTTTGAGGTTGGATACATAATAGAAATTCCCCTGGCATTAGAGAGCCAATGCCGTGACAGACCACTGTGTGGCTAACTAGACATACGTTCCTGGACCAACTGCTAGAAACTATGCAAACGCAGAAATATTTCCCCTGCAGAGCTGGGTGGTGTGCAGATGGGAGTTAGACAGCTGTGGAGTCCTGCAGAGCTTGTCAGCCATGACTCACCCCCTTCACAAAGCTGGCCTGGCCATTCTGGGTGGAGATCAGGAAAGCACAAGGTTGAATTTGATATTTATGCTTCCCAGAGGACGCTTCGGATCTGCTGCCAAGACACCCTCTTCTTGACTCCAACTTCTCTCCAATTGAGTTTTTAGAAACAGATAAAACAGAGTCTTGGAAGGAATAATGGGAGAGCAAAGAGAGAACATTGATAGAGTGCCTTCTGCATACCACGACCTGGCTGAGTAATTCACGTATTATAAACTCTGCCTATTCAAAGGCGGATCCCTGAGGCATGGACATCCCTGCAATGCTGGTTAAAAGTGCAGAATGTCAGGTCCTCTCATAGACCTGCTGAGTCAGAATCTTCCTTTTAACAATTCTCCCAGTGATTTGTGTGCTCATCAGGGCTGTTAAGTTTCTCATTGCCTCCCTTCTGATATAAACCTGTCAAACCCCATTTTACAGGAAACTGAGGCTTAGAGCAGAGGGACTTGCCAAAGTTTTCCCAGGGACGAAGAGGCTGTACTGCCATTCGCACTTGGCTTGATCTGACCCCAGAATCTCTGATCTTTGCGTTACCTTGCAAGCAAAATAGCTCAGAAGTCTGTGGTTTCAAGACCGTAATAAAGAGAGGCTGCATAGTAGAAATAGCTTGATGAAGTGTCAGCAGTTTAGATCTCAGCTCTGCCACTAACAACTGGCTAGGTCATCTCTCGAGGACTCAGTTTTCCCATCCACAAAATGGGAGCAGGGAGGAGTCACTTTGGGCTGGAAAGTTCTGATTCTCAGACTCCGAAGTTGGTGCCAGGGACCTCTCCCATCTCAATGAGAGGTTGAATCACACCCAACCACGCAGCCTCAAGGAACCTCCCAGGGGGGCCACTCTTACACCCCACAGATACCGCAGGTGGGTGCCACACCCCCGTCAAACAGAACTGCCCAGACGCCTCAAACACCACACAAAATTGCAAGCAACAGGGCAGAAAACCCAATTATTCTCAGCTGTTACACTGCTTAATTTAATATTTCCAACGAGCTCCTTGAGCTGCTCCTCAAGAATGAAATGCATACTTGGGCTCTGTCACAAAACATTACATTTTGTCAAGGCAATCCATTTTGCTGTGGTAATTTTAAGTGCATGCCAGCCCCCATGTGGTCTGGGGGCTTTTACGATTTCTTCCGGGAAGGGAGGCCAGGAAATGGGGATCTCTGCTGTGTCAGGTAGAGATAGGTGGCTGACAGGACCTGATGTGGCACGTGTCGTTCTGAAGCTCAAGAAAGAGAGAATTTGGGGGAGAACCAACAGGCCTGGGGCTTCCCTTGCCACCGGGATTAAGGAAGCAAGACCTGAGGAGGCATCGCTGGTTGAAGATGATTCTGTTTTAAAACATTTTAAATAGATTACGCAAATCGTCATTCCTGGCCACTGAAGGTAAAAAAATTAAATAAAGATAATAAGGAAAAACTCACCTGCAAACTCTACCTAGAGATGAAGATGAATGTTCTAAAAAAATTTTTATATATCCTTTTAGTGTGATTTATAAACACTACACACACCTCAATGGAATCCTACCCTACATGCTATTTGAAATTTTATTTTGCTGTGAAATAACTTTAGAATCACAAGACATTGCAAGAACCTTACAGAGTTCTATGTATCCTACCCCCTTACGATGACATCTTTTCCCAATAAAGACATTTACATAACCATAGTGCATTATCACAACCTGGAAACTGGCATGCTGCATCCTGTTTTATTATCTGCCTTTTCCAATTAACACTTTCCTATGAGAAGTGCAGACTTTGGTTTCAGATGTTAGAGGTTACATCCTGGCTCTGCCTCTCTCTGCCTGTGGGATTTGAGACTTTGGTTTCCAATCTGTAAAATGGATCGATAAGTGGAACACCAATCTCACGGTAGGCTTGCTGTGAACATTAAATGATATAATGCAGAATGAGTGACCCATACGAAATGCTAAGAAAATACCATCTGTCCCTACATAATTTTATCCTCGTACTGTCCCTTCTCATCCCAGAGATCTGGGGAGGTGCCTGAGACAAGCTGGGTCTTCGAGGTGGGGAGGGGCTGAAAGAGCAGGACACTTGTTTGTTTCTCTAGCTCCCAAAGCAACCATATGTTTTTTAAAATCTACCTGATATATTTGAATTTTGTACAAAAAATTAGGTTTTAACAAAAAGAGGGATTCTGGGATTGTTGAAAAGGAGGAATTCCAAAGGTTTTTCTGATTTCAAATGGCTATATAGGATTCTACTGCACGGAAGCCCCATTCTCTACTTAGTCAATTCCCTTTTGTTAGACATTTAGGTTGCTTGTAATTATTTAACTAAGACAAACAACTCTAAAATGGACATGTTTGTGCATTTCTTTTCCCATTTTGCTGATGAGAAAACCGAGGTTCCCAGGAGTGAAGCAGCTTCTCTCAGGCCATATAGCTAATAAGGATCTTGAGTTTGCAACTCTGGTTCTTTCCATAATGTCTCAGAGTACCCCCAACCCCTCAACACACATACACACTGCATTCAGAAGCCAGGCCCTACACTGGCTTTGAGCTATCACATGCAATCTCCTGGTGCCTCGCTTTCTTCAAATGTCAAAAGGAAAATATGTGGGAAATTGTGTATTCTAGGGATATTTGAATTTCCATGAAATCAAAGCTTTCCTTTGCTGTAGGACTTCTCATAACCTTTATTATAATAATACATATTATGGATCTCTAAAAGGGGGATTTGCTGGGCTCCCAGACATTTATTACCAGGGAGTCCTTTTACCAAAAAGCATCTCATGAGAATGCTATTTCATAGTATTCATTTAAGAGGCACTTTAACTAGTTGGGTGCCCATGCCCATACATAACTATCCCCAATGTTTATTGAACTCTTAGTACATGCCAGGCATTGTTGTAGCATATTGTGAGTGAGTGATTGTGCTGTGAAGGAGTGAGAGATGGGTAACATTCAGGGTCCCAGCAGGAACAGAGGGCTCATTCAACGGGGCTGTAATGGTGGAAAGAGATAAAAATAACAACGGAGGATGATGAGAGCCACCTTAAGGCTTGCAAGGATAGAAGCTGTTGCCATCCCTAAGTTTAAGTGAGCAAGACCAGGGGGTGACTGCAGGGAATCAGGGAAAGTAGCTGTCAGAGAGGGCTGTGACCTTTAGTGGAAGGAGACTTGCAGTCGGCACAGAAGCCAAGAAGTTCGGACACTAACCCCTTTCTCCTCCTCCTTCCCATTTCTCTCTAGTACCTACCTGGGAGCAGGAAGGAACTGGACAGAAACCCTACCTGGGCACAGAGCAGGGAGGAGAGGGGTGGGCAGTGAGAGTGAAGGTGTAAAGGGAGACATTTCACACTGCGGAGTGAGCTAGAGGAAGATCTGAATGACTGAATGAGAGACTGAGTGAGTGGCAAAGGAAAGCAGCTGTCTCCCTATGATTCAGCCTCCCCTCCCAAAAAGCCACCCGCCCTGCTCCAAGTACCACCCAGGACCCAGGCTGGGGGTCAAACCCTCCTTAGCTTCCCTCATTATCCCATCAGATCGGGGCTGTCATTAGCCCCCAGCGCTGAACAAAGGGCCCTTGCCCAGGCGGCCATATCCACGGGGCTAATTAATTGGATTAATGGTAGAGCAGCCCACACTGGGTCTGGCTCGGATAATTTCAATGAACGCTGAACACCAATCCCCAAAGTCATTGGAATATGGATGAGGCAAATTGAGTTAAAATTGAGGAGATTGCTGCATTCATTAGCCCGCCCACCCTCTGAAGTCGCTGGTTAATATGCAAACTATTAATATGCAAATTAGTGCAAATGAAAAAAAAAAGTGTTATTTCCCCCACCCCATCCCCCTTCTTTTTTTTGGAAACTCAGCTACACTTGGGCAGCTGCTTCTAGGGAAAGAGAGAGGCAAGGCGTATGTGTGCAGGTCTCTAAGGCAGGAGAAGGAACTGAGAGCTTTCATGTCAGAAATTAATTAAAAGCACCGGCAGGGACACCGCACACCTTTATCAGCCTGCAAACATGTGTTAGAGTAAGTGGGGCAAAGTGAGGGAACTGCATTCCCTGGGGAAGGTTAGCTGTTCACCTGGGAGCGGGCCCCTGGCAGCCTACAGGAGGTCTGTTTGGGATGGGCTAGTTCAAGTTTTTATTTATGTATGTAATTGTGTTTTAGTCCAGCATATTTATATATATTTATCTGGACACTTATGGATGTTAGTATTTTATGTGTCTGCATATGTATATCTATTCACTACATAAACAATACATGCTTATTACAGAAAAATTAGGAAACAGACTAAAAGCTTAGTTTTCTAGGGTTAGAACCAGATCAGAACCCAAAGTTAAGTCAAATTAAAAAGTCAGTTAAAATAAGGAATCGTTTTTTAAGTGATGTGTTCACACATTAAATATTTATTTGAAACTCAGTGATTCTTTAATCAGGGATATAGTCACCAGGATATGTGTCAGAATTCTAACAGTTAAAAAAAGTAAAAACACAGGAGACAGATTTATCTGTTTGTCTCCATCCCTCTCCTCGATGTCCCTGTCACCCAATTCTCTTTCCGACAGGCAACAACGCTGTGGCCTCTTAAGAATTCTTCCTTATATATCTTATGCACATATAAGCTATTATGTTTATGTATTCTCTCTTTTGCAAACAGAGATGACAAAGTATACTATTGCGCATCTTGCTTGCTCACTTAACACAGAATTTTAGAGATTGTCCCCGAAGGCCCTCTTTGTCCACTTACATTGTGCCACACGTGGAAGGGCCCTTGTTTCCTGTCCCAGCACCCTATTGATGGATGTTGAGGTTGCTTCTTATTTATTTGGCTATTTAAGCCAATGCCACAATGAAAACCTTTGTACATATGACATTTTGAATGTGTGAGAGAGTATCTATATTGGAGACTCCTGGAGGTGGAATTATTGAATGGCAGGCCCATAAGTAGTTATGATAACTGCAAGAATATCGCACAGGTTCTGCTCCTGCTGAGTACCGAGAGTGCCCACTTGCCCACGGCCTTCCCAACCCAGCAAGTTACTGAATTTTCGCATCTTTGTCAATCCGATAGGTAAAAAAGGAGATATTGATGGAGGTTTAATTTGCATTTCTTCTCTCAAAAGCAAAGCTGAGCATTTTTCTTATGTGGTTTTTCATATTCGTATTTTTAGTCTGTTAATTCTGTTCATTCTTTTTCTTACTTTTCCATTAAGTTATTATTTTTTTTCTTATTGATTGGTGAATAGAGCTCTTTAAAGACTAAGCCATTAGCTGTTTTTCTGTGATATAAAATACTATTTCTTTTACTCAGTTTTCTGTTTGTCTTGGGATTTTATGGTTATGGGTAAAAAAACCATATATTTTTACTTAAAGCATATAAATGGACATTTATTCACCAAACGTTTGATATTGGGCCAAGGCTTACCTTTAAATTTAACTCTCTGCCTGGAGGTCACGTCCAACCTCTTTCTTGACTAAACCCACAGTCATAATGCATCATCTCTCATTACTATGTCTGGATTTGATTTCCTTTCAGTAAAGCAAGAATTTAAAAACATTTGAAAAGATACCTGAGTGCAGGATTTTTCTCAGGCTTTTCTGATTCCCTTCCTATCAGTTTTCTTGCTTGCATCATATACATATATGTATATACACACATTAAAGCCATTACTTTTATTGTATCTTTTCAAGAATCTAAATTAATTTTCATGGAAACGCATTTTTTCCTTGCACAATCATAAGTCACTGGTTTCCCTAAAGTTTAATTAAATGATCTAGTTATGCTAATTATGCTAACAACTTTAAGTGGAATAAGTAAGCTTTGGAACAAATACAACTGGTTTTTGATAAGTAGGTGACTTAACTAGCAGGAGGAGATACACTGGGTGAGGTGAAGAGCAGCCATTGGCCAGGAGTGTTCTTTGGACCACCGGTGCTGGAGGTATGTTTGATAGAGGAATAAAGAGCATGGGTTAATCCATTTCATTTGGTAAGTGGAGGTCAGTTAAAAGAATTTTAGATCAATGGCAAAAAGGTGGGGAAAAGCAGAAGAATTGTTTGAAAGTCCCACATGTGACAACCCTTTGGGGTAAATATTAAGCACTTATTATTTGTCAAGCACCATATTGTGCACTTCACACTCTTTCGCTCATTTCATTATATAGACAAGGAGACTGAGGTCCACAGAGGGGAAATGATTTGTCCTAGGTCATGAGTACTTGGACATGAGTACTATTGTTTTACGTTTGATGGATGAGAAAAAGAATGAAGGAAAATGGAACTGCACTGGACTTCTATTCTAAAACTTGTTTTTTCATGTAGGATATTACAAATACTTTTCCATTTTTTAAAGAAATAAAATTAAATATTGGGTAGATATAGGTGAATATTTATGAGGTTCGTGTAGAGTGTAAAAGCCCCTTGTATTCACTATCTAGTTTAAGGACAAGACCAGCGTAGTGGCCTTTGCCACCATCACATGCTCTCTCAGCCTCATTTCCTCCTCTCCGTCCAAAGGAACCACCACTTTGAATTTTGTATTTTTCAGCCCTTGCTTTCTTTATCATTTTATTGCATAAATTCCTAATCTTGAACATGATATTGTTTAATCTTGCCTCTGGTAGAACTTCCGATAAATGGAATTGTCCTGCCATAGTCTTTGGAACTTACTTTTCTCTCAATAGGATCCCGTGGATGTCCTTCAGTGTCATTTAGCTCTGCTCTCATCGCCCACGTTAAGGAGTATGCTGTATCCATCACGTGGTTAAACTGACACCCAACCAGAAGCAGCTGTCCGAATGGTCACTTTTCCATTGCACCTCACTTTGCGGTGGGATCTAATAGGCCATCCTCCCTGCCAAGGCCCAGAGCTGGGACATAAACAAGGCCATTCTTCTGGCAAATAAAAGACCCTTAGACTCTGTCCACCATGCTGCTGTGCAGATGAGAGGCCGCTGGGGAGCAATCGAGACCTCTAAGGAAGGCAGTGAAGATGACAGGTAAGAAATCTCAACTCAGTCATCTCTGCTTTCAGGCTGTCCATGCCTCTTCTTTGCCTTGGCTGGACATCCAAAGCCTAGGATACGTGCCTTGTGTCCTCTGTTGCCAAGCTCCAGATTGGAGCAGCGCTCGATAATATTGAGTGAATAAATGAAAGAGCAGAAGAAGGATCTCTTCCCCAATTCTTCCCTGTAGTCATAAGTCGTAAGCCACTTCTCTTTCCCCTCTGATCCTTTCCCCCTGCCCCTCCACCCTCCACATTCTCTGTCCTTCTCTTATACCAAACTCTGTCTGGTATAACACTTAGAAATAGGATCTTACTATGAATGTTTAACAGCCTGTGTTGATGTGACTTAATCTCAGAAGATGTAGAGACTCAAAGCTGTAAAGACAATGCATTTTCAGTGGTCACCCTCAGCAGACGTACAGACTTGGAGAGGGGGGTTGCTGATGAAGATTTTAAGGAATTCTTATAGAGCCATTGATTAAGCATCTGCCACACAATCAACCCAGGGCTAGACTCAAGCCAGAAACAGCCACGAGGAGGAGAAAAAATTAATTATCATGCCATTATCACCTCAAATACCATGTAGTAATCACTTACTATATTCTGTTCATGCTTCCGAGGGCTTTACATATTTAATTCATTTAATCCTGAAAGCACAGCATGATGTAGGTACTGTCGCTGTCCACCTTTTGCAGATGAGTAAACCGAGGTAGAGAGAGCTTAAAGAACTTGCCCATAGGTCACACAGATTGTCAGAAGAATAAGTATTTATTAAGGTCCTATTATGGGTAAGCAATGGATCTCGATCCCTGTATCAGGCCCCACAGTGAGCCTGTGAGCTTACTGCTGTCATTTCCATAATGTAGGGAAGAAGCTGAGGATCCGAGAGGTCAGGTGACATTCTCCAAATCACACAGCCAATTAGGAGCAGAGCAGGGTCTGGTCGTTTATAAAGGCAACAGGTATTCATTGGACGGCAGTGGGTTGGAAGATGACTCAGGCACTGTTTTTGAAGAAGACACAGTTTAATGGCAGAAGTGGGCAGACAATCAGGCAAGAAGGATCCTGGGGGGAGGTGTGGTAATGGAGGGCACACAGACAGCTGAAGGGAGCCTCAGAGGGCTTCCTTCACTGCCTGGAGATGATGGAAGGCTTTCTGGAAGAGGAGTGTCTGTGCTGAGACATGGAGGACCTGGAGAAGAAGTAGGGAAAGCAGAGCAGTCAGAGAGACGAGCTGAACAAATTCCCAAGGCAGGTCAGAGCCTGACCTTGGAGGAAAATGGACACCCTCAAGCGGCAAGAATCCAAGTAAACACAGAGGATGCGATGATCATAAGAGCCACGTTTATTGAACACCTACTATGTGCTGGGCCCCAGGATGGTCTTTATGAGTATTTTTATCTAATCCTAACATAATCTTATCCTCCAAAGTAGGCTCTATTATTATGCCCACGCCCCAGAGTGGCAACTGAGGCCCAGAGAGGGGAGGCAACCTTCCAGGACTCCTAACTCATTGCACTCTGCTGCCTTCCCGTTGGAGAAACATCTGTCACTCGCCCACCTAAAATAGGCAACAAGAGTAATCATATATTAACCGACCTGCATTTAATGCTTATATGTGCCAGACGGAGCTCTAAGCACTCTATAAGTAGCAGTTTAACCCATGCTCTCAACCTATGAAGCAAGTACTATTATCAGTACTGCTATCATTCCTATTTTATAGATGAGAAAACGGAGGCTCAGAGTGGGAAGCGGCTAGCTCAGCTTGCACAGCTAGGAAGTAGCAAATCTGGGCTATGAACCCAGGCAGGCTGGCGTCAGATCCCTCACACTTAACCACCTGGCTGTAGCTTGAGTGGGTCTCCCTGAAGCAGACTCACTGGGCACACTCCTGTCCTCAGTACAATTTTAAGCTCAACAGCAGGAAAGTCTGCCCAGGGAGGTACTCAAGCCCCTCCACAACGCCTGGGGGTGGAAACCAAGCTGGGTCAACTAACCAAGCTGCGGGTGGCCTGGAGCAGCTCATAAATGGAGACTGGCATGGGGCTGTTTGTGCCAGGTGACATCATGGCTCCAATGTGGTCCCCACCTCTCCAAATTAAAGAGAAGGTAATTGATTTAGTGTTAAGAGGGGTGGCTTCATCATTTCCCCGTCTGTACTGTGTCTATGTGCACAGCCGCTGCTGAGTTAGCTCATGCTGGAAAGTTCTTCCAGGCCCTCAAAAGAGGCCTCAGCATGGTCACGCTGGTGGAGCTGATTCACAGGCAGCTGCTTCCGGAGCTCAGAATGGGCTCTGAGGCTCCAAGGCAGGAAGAAAAGGCCTCGTTGAGCCACTGAGACAGCTGGAGGGGGAACTCAGGTCCCGCTCAAGACCTCAAGCCACTCCCAGGCCAGGTGTCAGGAGAGGGGCAGGCAGAAAGATGTAAACTCACGTGCTGTGAGCACCTGCTGACTGCCAGGTTTTGTGCTGTAAGACCTATTGGCTCATCATATCTTCTCAAAAATCCCCATGAGAGAGCGATTCATTCATTCTTCTATTCAGTAGGTCTTTCATCAGACATTTAGCAAATACTTAAGAATGCCCTGCTACATGCTAAGCTTTAAAGGATGAGAGGAACAAAAACACTTAAGTTCCTTCCCCAAGGGGCTGGAAACAGACAGTGATTGCCAAGGGCAATACACGCAGAGCACATGAAAAATGGTGACTAGGAAAAGTACAAGAGTAGAGGCCTACTCCTGCTCCCTAGGTCCATAATTATGGTTATGAGCCCCATTTTACAGATAAAAGGGCTGAGGCTTTTGAACACATACAATGGGCCTGATGGCTAAGGCCCACACTCCTTGGGGCAGCTTAGCTCTCTCCTGGCACGGGCTCTCTCTCAGGACCTTCCAGCCCTTACCCCTACCCTCTACTCCTCAGCTGCAGGAAGTGACTTGCAGACCTCCCAGATGCCCTCCCTCTCCTGCCTCTGGGGCTATGTGCAGGCTGCTGCATCTCCCTAGAGTGCTCCTCTTTCTTCATTGCTCCTCCTTCTTCACCGCTCCTCCAGCTCCCAGTTTGCCCAGCTAATTCATACTCATACACATACTGTCTCCAGGAAGATCCTTGGATCGCTGGCCCAGGATCCTGGCATCCCCACCCTCAGCATAACCCGTATCACACTCTATCGGGGTTGTCTTCCAAGCTCTTGGTAGCAGAAAATATGTCAGGGCCACTATTGTAGCCCTGGCTCTCTCACAATGCCTCACACGTGTTAGGTGCACAGTAATCACCCATCGAATATATAGGCAAAACAGTGAAACTAGGCCAAATGTGCATTAAACTATCATCCACCTTCTTTAAAAATAGAATGGGAGCATAGGCTTTGGAGTCAGAAAGAACAAGGGCTCCACTCTGATTCCCCCATTCAGTAGCTGCAGTCTGTTGGCAAGTTGTTGCCCTTCTGTGAGTCCCATTTCTTTGATCTCTAAAATGAGGACAATAGAGATACCTACCACGTAGGGTTGTGTCAGGACCGAGCGAATTCACACAGTGGGTTTAGCACATGCCTTGTGCATTTGCTCCTCTCTTCTCCTTCACAAACTGTTAAGTACCTTCTTAAACAAGAAATGTATCCATTTCGTACCTGTACCCCTTTCGCATGGCAAGCTACCTGTACTAGTACAGCACCTGGCATGTGGTAGTGACTATTTGGAGAATGGATAGATGGATGGATGAAAAGTTAGATAAATAGATAGATTAATGTGTAGGGATTGGAATGGGTGGATGGATGGATGAATGGATTGATGGATGCTATATTTTTATTTATTTATTTTTATTCTTTGTCATCTTAGCCTTACAAATCAATTTTTTTTTCACTAATGCTGTGAAAATTGATAATGGAGTGAAAACAATATCCTGGGCTCTCAGATCCATTAATTTTGCACCTCCTTTCATCCATATCCCATCCTCCTCCACATTCATTGCTTGGGAATGCACGATATCATTTTAAATGTTCTGATAAGTCCTGCAATAAAGAAACATTTGACTTTTCTAACCCAGAGTTCATCGATTATAGTCAATGACGGATTTTATTTTCTTTGAGTGTCATTTAACATAACTTGGATCTATTCCTCTATGGCACAACTTGTGAATTAAGTATAAAACCCTTTCAGAAAAATTTTTACCTGTCAATCCCTTACTCGAAGTGCTTCCATAATGGGAAAGCCACTGCGTATGTGCACGTGTGTATTCTGATGCTATGGGTTTAAAACCACTACACTAGGCGTTGCATGCACACCTGGCTAGTGATGAAACTTGCTATGTGACCATGGTGATTCATTCCTCCTTTGCCTCCCATCTATCATCTATAAAAGACTGGACGTGGCCTTTAAGTTCCCTTCCAGTTCCAATCTGGCTCTACTCCATTATTCTGCCAGCTTGCCAAGGGACGTATCCATGAATGGATCACCTACTATGTGCCTCCCCCAGGTTTTCTTCTTTCCTGAGATGCCTACCCACTTCATTTGTCTAAGGTACAGACATACCATGAAGGGGTAAATTGCCCACATTTGCTCCAAATATTTAGATACCTTGATGCTGTGACTTAATTTTCCATGCTGGCCCCCCAGGTCCTGGCAGGGTGGAAGGAGCATCTATTTTCCTAACATGACCCAGCCCTGCCAGGGGCAATCGGCTCCCAGCACTGCTGCTCTGCTCTGCTCTCAACTTGGTGTCCACCTGAGCAAACTAACTGTCACTGTGTTTTGACTGCAGACACTTGCTCCCCCTGCTCTAGTCCCACCTATCTCTCCGGACTCAGTGGTGGTGGCTGAGCCAGCAAAATGGTTCCCCCATGACTGTTCCAAAAGCTCATACAACAGCATTAGGATTACCATTGCTCCACGTGAGGACTGCTGGGGGCCCAGCCAAGTCTCTCTGGGTCCCAGGGACTCAGGGAAGGTGTCCTAGTAGAGAACGAGGGCCTAGCGCCTGTACAGAGGCTCAGAGATCCCTTGATGAAGGCTCTTGAGAGACTGCAGATGGTCGTTATTACCCCCACCATGACCCCTCAACGTGGATCTGTCTGCAATCCTCGTGACGTGAACAGAGCTGGAGTGAGGGAACACGGTGAACGGAATAAAACCCCGGCACCGAAAACCCATCTTTCCAGGATTTCTCAAGGATCTCAGCTTGTCTGGGGCCTCCTCCTTGGGTGAGGAAGGCAAGCAAGAAGAATGCTTAGTATTAAGTCTTACACATACTAGGTGTTCAGTAAACGCCATATTTCATTCCATCGACTATGCCATTGATTGTAATACGCACCACTATTTTACATTTTGCTAACAATAAATGCTAGCTACCAATTAAAATATAGCACACCGTTCATCGTAAGATGAATCTGCTTCAGAGATATTAAAATCTAAACAAGTCTGTTTTGGAATCGACTATATCTGGTACCTATTAAGTAAGGTGAAAGGTGGAAGGCTTAGATTTATTTTTATTTTTGTTCTTGTATTTATAGTTGGTGCTGTTACTGATTTGCTTTGTAACCTTGGGGAAATCACTTTCCACCCCTGGGTCTCAGTTTCCTCATTGTAACGTGGGACTCACCCGCCTCTCTAGCTTCCCCATAGCACCACTGTAGAAGTAAAATAAGATCAGGGCAGTAACAAATCTCTGTAAGCTGCAAAGATGTTTAAGTAGGAATCCAAGTTGGTTGACCAACAGTGAAATCCTTGTCCGATGTACCTACCATCAGTGTATTTGCTGTGTGACTTTGGACAAGTTGCTCCACCTTTCTGAGCCTCAGTTTCCCCGTTCTCCTCTGTAGAGACAAAGATACAGGGCTGCTGGGAGTACAAGAGGGGTGATGTTTGTAAGGTGTTTAGCACCATGCCTGACACATGATAAACTAGGCCCATGAATCCTAACTGCTGTGAATATTTGTACATATATTCGAATTATCCAAGGGGTAAGAAATATGCTTTTGGTGGCCTTCCTCTCTTGTTTTTTAAAGCACCATAGTATTCCCAGTGATTTGCAGATAGCTTTCTCATCTCACAATATGATGAATGGATGGATGAATGAATGAATGAATGAATGAATGCATATTCTCGGGTATGTAGGTGTGACTGAGTTCCACAGCATAAGCTTTTTGAACCCTTCAGGGGCAAAACAAGAAACACATCACCGTGGAGATTATGTAGATTCATTCCCATCTCACATAGGAGGAAACAGGTTCTCAGAGGTTCAGAAATTTGCCCAAGGTCACGCTGCTCACAGATAGATGCCAGAGCAAGCCCCCAAATACCATCTGTAGTTTTTCCCCTTCAGCCTCATACCCAGGGCTAACATCCAGTGGTTTCTGACCCCAATGACTAGCGCAGGCTGTTGCCAGGTTAAATACTGCACTATTTTCCCCAACGCGATTGTTTTCAAAGGAGGCCCTGAGATAAGGACCTGCCACAGCCTTCAAGGCCTCAGACCCAACTCTATTATGATTCCTCTCGGTGTAATAAATACATTTTAAGAGAAACAGATGCTGGAACAGTTGGACAGGAAAGGCCCAGGCATGTGAAGAGGAATATGGTTTGTGAAAAATCTGTCTATTTGCCAGACGGTAAACAATATGGTGCAGCCAGCCAGGTCTGGGTCCGGCTGCCAGATGGGCTGATGGGGCCTCTCCACTGTGTCCTGCTGATCCTTTCGGGCCATCGTCCTCAGGTGCCCAAATGGGCATCCAGCTCTTGTTCTTGACAAAATAACAGGCCCAAGATGCTGATAGCTGCTCCTTAATAATTTCAGCTACTGTAGCAGAGTGGGGACCCTCATCTTGGGAGCTATAGCAGCTTGTGTAGGGAGGAAGTGGCAGAGTTAGAGAAAGCATCCTTCGACTCAGACCCAGCCACCTTCAATGTGTGGCTTTTCTCTTCTTCCAAGTGGTCTCACTCTCTAATGGTGCTTGTTACCTGAAAGCAGCTACCTTGATAGGTACCGTATGAAACTGTGATAGGAAAGGGTGTCCTTGCTGCCTTTCATGCCTGGTGAGAATCTGTGTCACTCTCTCTCCACCGGCCCTGATGAGAGAAAAGAAATACTCGCTTTTTTATGAAAGATGACTTGGCTGCTGCAGGTGTAGCTGCAGCTTCAGTGAGGCAGAGATGCCCAGTGCAGACTGTTGTCTCCCAGGATGAACAACCCCACCCACACCCTCTCCTTCAGCCCAAAGCTCACAAATCATGGCAATGTTCTGCAGGAAGACATGGCCTGTGGGCAGAGGTAGGGAAACAGAACACTCAATGCTTGGTTTTGTGTCCTCATAGCCAACCCAGCAGGGGAGAAACGGTCATCCCCATATTGTGGTTGAGAAAGCAAAGGCTCCAAGAGGGAACGTGACTTGCCCAAAGTCATGCAGCTCAGAGGAATTTGCGTTGGATTTCCTGATTCTGATATCTCTTTTCTTTCTGTCCACCCATCTGTCTCTCTAGGTACAGACTAACAAGTCTCCTCCATTCTCCCAAAGTACTGGCTGGAAATGTGGATACCACACCCTCTCCCTCACCTTCTTTGTGGTCACAAGCAAAGTGGGACGTTTGTTTGTTGGCAGGAGAGCTAATACCAAGAACCTTTTCTTCTCTCCGAATATGCTGTCCTGCTCCATGAACTGACATACAGAGGGTGATTAACCATACAATAGGCTGTCCTCCAACAGGAAATACCTGACCCCAAGTATTCTTTTCCAATGTCCCCGAAAAGGTTAAAAAAAGTTATTAAAATTCAAAAATTCTGCATCCAAACTATATTTCTCCAATAATTGTTTGCTCCCAGCAGTAGAATGAAAATATTTGTGTGGTCATGCAACCTGATTTTTTGGGGGAGGTTATTCTTTTCTAAGACAAAAATAATAAAATTCTCACATCCTACCCTTTATTAAGGACTTAAGATATTCAAGACTCTGCACCAAGCGTTGTACACACATCCTCTTATTTAACCCTCTCAGCACCCCTATGAGATAGCTGCTCACATTACCATGTCATAGTAACAATAAAGGACATATTTAGAAAGTGGCCGAGCTGGGATTCAGCCCCGTGTCCTGACTATGTGCTGGTCTTCTGAGTGGCCTCTCTGAACTTCCATTGCACCTCTTTTAGTTTGGAGAGGCAGGAAAGCCAAGTAGAATCTTTCTTGACTCCCTTGCAGCTAGAGTCCTGGGTGCGGATCCATTCCTGCCAATAGGAGGCACTGATGTGACATTTGGGAAGCTGATATAAAACCACAGTCTGGTGGTTTGTGGCTGCTGCTGGTGGCAAGTATAATCATGCAAACTTGAGACTTTCCTGCAGCAGAGACCCCATTGTATACTTCCACATCCTGCATGTCCAGACACAAGAATGTTGAATATGAAGCAGCTTCTTGCTCCCGGGGGTAGCTGTCCAGGGGGCTCTGTTCTGTAATTTCTGGGAATTATTCCAAGAGGCTGGACCTAGAACTTGCTCTTTCTGTCTTTCCAGTGGTTCTGCTTGCACCTACATCCCTGTATTAAATCTCATCCTGCGTGAAGTACCTAGACTGGATTTTGTTTCCTGTTTGGAACCTAAGCTGGTATGCTGAGTGTCATCAGAGACACCTATTCTGGGTCTCAAACTTCGTGTTCTTCATCTGTACTATTTACAGAGTCACAGAGGGCTGTAGGGAGGAAGTGGAAGCAAAAAAGCTTCCCTATCATGAAATGTTAGACATTGTGGCCCGATCTAAACATACTCTCCCTAATAGGGGATGTGAAGCATGTTTTCTCCAGTTATTGACTCTTACTCTTTACTCTCAAAACCATTACAGAACCAGATACTTGATCAGCTTGGTGAAGCTATGGAGGGCAGCTGGTGTAGGGAGCTGCAAGGGAGCAAGTGGGAGGACTGGTTTATAGCTGATTTCTACTCATGATCCACCTCACCTGTAATTACACCACCTGTGCCATCTCACCTGGGATCCTTGTTATGACAGTGCAGTGGAAGCTGCTGGCCTGAGCTACACAATCCTTATCTTTCTATCTTATAGGGGGTCATGGTGAGAATCTCCAGGAACAAGTTTCACTCTCACAGTTTTTGAGATACTGCCACCTCCAGAAGTTGGGGATGTTGACCAGGACCCTCAAGGGTTTTATTAGCTTAACATTGAAACAGATCTGGGGAGAACAGTCATGAGAAGAGAACCAGGAATCTGCCAGGATGTGTCAGCTATTGTCAGATTGACATTTATTGGCAGAGAAGTTGGATTCCAGGGAACTGAGAGGGTATGGAAACCAGTGGGTTCAGTCCATTATTCAGTCAACATTTTCAACCATCACTATGTGCCAGGCCCTGTGCTTGCCCTGGGAATTCAATAGTAAAGGAATCAGGCACAGTGCTTGCTCTTCTCAGGCTGATAGTATTTCAGGGAAGAGAGAAGCATACATACACGTATACAAAAAGTGACTAGTGCCAAGTTGAGAGAAGCAGAGAGAATGGTGGGAGCCTAGGGAAACCAACTGATGCACCTAGAAGCAATCAGGGAAGACATCCTAGAGGAGGTGACAACAAAATGTGACCTGAAGAACATATAGGAATTTTTCAGTCAAAGGGAGATGGTAGAGTGAGGAGTGGGGAAAATGTTCCTAGCAAGGAAAAAGGTTGAGCGAAGATTCTGGTCTGAGAATGAGAGTTTATCTAAGCACTCAGCATTGTTCAGAGGGGCTGAGTAAGGAGTGAGGGGGAGAGCGGCAGGACCAGACCAGAATAATACAATATCCAAGGTCTTTTCTCCTTTTGAAATTGTATGATGCTCTGCCTTAGACTGGAAATGCACTCCCAGTCAAGTTTAGGATAAACTAAGCAGGTTTATCTGGACCCCATAGACCTCCTATGAGCGACCAGTGTTAAGAAAACATTGTACTCTCTCTTTGTGGCTTTTCTTCCCAGGGGAACTGGACTCTTGGACATCTAACTTTCCTCAGGAGACACTCAGCAGAACTCTTCCAGGGGAAAATATGACATGAGATGGCCAAAATTCAGAAACGAAGTGGAAGGAAAGAGTAAAAATATATATTTTCTGAAGTTAGAACCATCTCTGTGCTAGCAATGATGACTCCTGAAGTACTTGTAGCAGCTTCCTTTACACCGAAGAAAGCACACTTCATGCATTAATGCACGTGGCTCTTACTATGTCTAAAGAGAAAAAAAATACTATTTGGATTAAGAATTGACAATTCTCATGCACTTGAGTATAAGCTTCTTGGAAGAGGCCAGAATGGTTTTATTGTTTGTTTCTGCACCTGTAAGACCTAAAAGGGTACAGGGCCCAGGGAATGGCTTAGTGAGTGTCTATTGAATGAATAAAGGAATGAAATAAGCTAATGAAATAATCTAGTGAAATAATCTAAATAGTAAATATAAGAAAGTTTGCTACAGTGCCCCATACATAGTAGATGCTCATCTTAGTAACATAATCTTATTGTGGATCTGTAGTCAAGAGTCTGGATTATCAGTTTAGTTTTACCTATAACATGCCGTGAAACACTGGGTCAATCTCTTTCTCTCTCTAGACCTTACTTTCCCCATCTGCAAAATAAGGATCCTTCCAGTTCAGGTATTTTATGAAATGTAGGAGAATTTAGCTGTGGTTAAAAATAAAATAAAATAAAATAAATAGTCTGTACACACAGTGAGATAATACTATATGCTCACAAGAATGGCTAAGATTAAAAAGAGAGGCAGCACCATACCAAATGTCAATGAGAATGTGGAGCAGCTAAGACCATATATTGCTGGTGGGAATGTAAAATGGTATAACCACTTCAGAAAAAAATTTTTATAAAGTTTTTCATGAAACTCAACATAACCCAGAAATTTAACTCTTAAAATATTTACCAAAAGAAATGAAACATGTTCACAAAAAGTCTTGTATAAGAATGTTCACAAGAGCTTTGTTTATAGCAAAACTAAACAAGGCCCAATGACTATCAACAAGAAAATGAATAAAGGAATTTTAGTATTTTCACACATTAAAATCCTACACAACCGTAAAAAAGACAAACAATTGATAAATGTAATGATATGGGTCAGTCTCCAAAACTTTGTTGAGTGAAAGAAGTCAGACACAGACGAGTACGAATTGTATGATTTTGCTTATAGGAAGTTCTAAAACAAACAAAACTAATTGATGGCAGGAAACAATTAGAACAATGTTTGCCTGGGGGAATGAGGGGTTTGGGTTACACGATGTTTACGTTTGACTAAACTCAGTGTCAGTGCAGTTATAATTTATGCATTTCAATATATTCATGTACTTTTTACACAAAAAACTGTAAACAAATATTGATATTGCATTACTGAAATGTTTGCTTGAAATGCAAAAAAAATAAGATGGCTTAATGGATGGATAGAAGGTTAGATAGATGGATAGATATGCTAAAGCAAGTATAAAGATGCTAATGGTAGGATCTAGGTAGAGGATATAAAGTTTATAAATAGTTCGTTGTAAACTTCTTTCAAATTTTCTATGTTTGAAATGTTTTACAATAAAATGTTAGTGAAAAAAGAGGATCTGGAACCCATTTAAGTTTAGTACAAAATTCATCATCTTCACCACTCTCATTTAATTTTTTAAAGACCAGTGATACAAAAAATGAATTAGTCTTAGGAATTCCAAGGCACATATAGGCTCATCTCCTACATACATTTTTTCTGTCTCTGAACTGGAAAAGAATAACCAATGACTGGGTAAATTATTCCTTATTGCTATATGATTACTAATCGTTAGCGATCCCTTGGGATTTACAGCCCCAACTCTAAGACGGTTCCGACTCTGATCCAGCAAACATTTGAGCTGGACCATGTGCCAGGCATCACGTCATGTGGTTTCTTCGGCTTCATCTTCAAAACAACTCAACAGAGAGTAAACATATTTGTGACTATTTTGCAGATCTCATATCAAACTCAGAGATGTTTAGAAATTTATACGAGATCACAGAGCCATTGAAATGGCCTTTAGTGACTCTTATTTTTCCCTTCCTGGAAAATGTGCCCACTCTCCTTCTCTTAAGATAAAAACCTTTATTATTTTGTTTCGCCTTTTAAAAAATATTGGCTTTATTGAGGTAAACGTACTTATCATACAATTCACACTTTCACAGAGTACAGTTTTCTGGGTTTTAGAATATTCACAAAGTTGTACAACAATTTCACTCTATATTTTTCATTTTCACCTCCCCCCACCCCCCCAGGGCCAAAAGACACTCTTTAACTATTAGCAGTCACTCCCCATTCCCTTCTACCAACAGTCCCTGGCAACCACTAATCTATGGTTTGTTTCTCTGAGTTTCCTGTTTTGTACAATTCATATAAATGGAATCATGTCACATGTGGCCTTTTATGAATGACTTCTTTCACTAACATAATATTTGCAAAGTTCACTCATGTTGTAGCATGTATCCGTACTTCATTCCTTTAAAAACAAATCATGGTAATATATATATATAATATAAAATTTACCTTGAAAACAAATTTTTCAAAATAATCCTACTGCCATAGTGAAGGTAACTGGCAAGATTTCTATCTCTCATGCTGCTGGCAATGAAAAGTCATTTGTATAATACCTGGTGATTAGAACATGTGGTGCATAAAAACCCTTATAACGTAACCATAGGCAGCTCTTTGGACACAGTGATTAGTAAAGGATGGTCACATGATGGGACAGGCCAGTCAGAGGCCTTCCCTGGGATTTTCTAAATTGGAGGCAGTAAAAGGACATATTGTTATAAACAATATGTTTATATTGTTTTTGTAAATAATGTAAACATATAAACGTATGTTTATATGTTCTTGTAAATCTCCGGGTCTAAGCTCATAGGTTTAAGAATACTGGGGGTCATAAGTGCTTCATATAAAGAACATATTCTATGCCAGGAACTCTAAATGGACCATCCCATTCAAACCTCACAGCAACTCTACGAGACGAGAACCTTTCCAGATGAGAGGACTGAAGGTCAGAGAGGCCAATTAATTTCATAAGGGAACATAGCTAATAACGTAAAGACTCACAGCCAGGCTTAGTGACCACATGACATGCATAGAGGACTTCTGAATGGATCAATGAGGTCTGCTTGGAGCTGGCAAGGACCCCTCCATTTAGGACTGCATTGGTCAGAGTTATCCACAGTCTCCTGCCCAGATCCCCAAATTCACACTGCCAGCAACTGCTTATCTCCCCGTAACCAGAGCATCCCGGCTAGAGGCCTCTGAAGCAGCCATCTGGTCCCTAAGTCTCACATAACCCAGTCTTTCCTTGTTTCTGCACAGATTCCCTTCCAGCATAAACAAAATTCAGGGCTCAGGATCTGACTGCGGTTATGTAGAAGTGAAGGAATGAGTTCTCTGACCATTGAGGATCCCTTCTCAATTCTGAAGAAAAAATTTTTTTCCAATGGCAGCCTCTCAGATATCAGTAAATCACAATGAACTGAAGGCAGAGGACAGTAACAGTAACAGCTATTGGCTTGTGGGCAGGACTCCTAGACCCAAATCCAAGCTAGAAGGGGCCAGCTTATCTCATCTGATCTTCAGAGGTAGGTAATAGGAGTCTTGTTTTACAGGTGAGTTTACTGAGGTCAGAAGGACTTTTTAAAATAGTTTTTATGAATTCTTTATTCATATTCTTGCTACCATAGGCCATCATTCCCTTCTGACTGATGACAAAACTGAGATTTGGAGAAAGGACTCAGTTAGGAGGTGGCAGGGTCAAGATTTCAACCTAGGATTGTGTGTCTGAAGCCAAGGTCATCTTTCCAGGTGCAGCTCTGCTGGTTCAGATGAAGGAATGAATTGTGGCTCAGGCCTTTCAGAACCATAGGGCATAAAATTGGATGTTATCAACATCTTAAAATCCAAGTTTTTTTTTTTTTTTTTTTTAAGGCTTAGAAGTTTAGTGCTGCCTTTAGAAAAAAAAGAAAGAAAGAAAGAAAGGAGAGGTGATGAGGTTCACCTCCCTCCTGCTCATCCCTGTCCTAATACTCACCTATTAAAAAGTCTAGAGATGAACCCAGAGGCCTGAGCCTGGGGTCTGCTGGCTCATAGAACAGCTAAGATGCATGCGGCCATTGGAGGCCCCCTGGTGCTAATACCATTACAGAGTTCGCAGGGGGAGAAAGGAGGGCAGGCAGTTAAAAAGCAACTTTTGCCAGCTCTCCTTATGGTTCCGCCCACTAAGTCTGACTATGTAGAAGGTGCCAGAGCAGATTAGAGCCAGCAGTTGCCACATTATCCTGTCTTGACTTCACTAAGGCTCATTAAGCTCCGAAAATCCCTTTTACGGTGTTTAGGACACCTCCAGAGGAGTTTGCTGTGTAAATATTATTCCACCATTAAATCCTGCAACAAGGCCACCGTCAACAAGTGGGATTCACAACAGTACCACCAAGGGGGCTGCAGTGGGCGTCTGTGATATGCAGTCAAGGGACTCTGCCAAGAAGCCAGCACGAGGGATAAAGCCCCTCCTTATCCCACCGAGGCCTCCTGCCACTCGGGCCTACTTAATGGAACCAGCTGCTGGGGCACAATTTGGGCTGGAGATCAAACACACCGTCAGGGGCCACTTGCAGCAAGGGTCTGTGTTGGACAACTGGCACTCACGCTGAACCCACTTAATCTGGAGTGGGGGCCTCGTTATGTTGCAGGCCTCTTGGCTGAGGTTGGGGCCTGCTCCTCACCCCATATCTCCTGCCTCAGCAGATGTGGGCATTCTTCTTGGGGAGGCTACTTTTACCAGCTGGAGACATCTTTTCCTCTCCTGTCCTGGCATCTGCACACCCAGACGCTTTCTTTATTAATTTATGTATCTAGAGAAGGGAAATCACTCAATGATGAGCCATTGCGTATTGTGGATGGATGACCTATCTGACTCAGCAGATGCGGCTGTTGCTGCTGCTGGCTGGGATGTCACTGCTTTTTGTTTTTCTTTTTCTTTCTTTTATTAAAAAATTTAATTAATTTATTTTTTAAGCTGATTTGCAAACTGCACTGCTGGGATGTGATGACAGAAGATGGAGGACTCAAATACGGAAACTCAAGACGCAGCACCTGGCCCGGATTGGGTGGACATTCATTGTGCGACAAATGGTCTTTGAAACCCTACTCTGTGCCAAGTGCTGGCCTGGGTGCTGCGGACTCAGCAGTAAGCAAGACAAGAGTGGTCCTTTCCTGGTGAAACGTCCAGTCTGGTGCTCTGGCAGTGCAGAATCCAATGCTCTGCATCTCGGGGCTACGACGGTCCTGGGTTGGCAGGTCCCAACACAGCAGGAGCTCGGTAAATAGGGCGCAAGGCCATGCATACAAAGCCCCTCACACTATCTCTGGCACTGAGTAACTGCTATTTTTTGCAGTGGGCAGCATTGAGATAATCCCAAGGAATTATCTCTGAGCCTCATTTTTCACATCTGTGAAATGGGGCTTAGTATAATATCTGCTCTATGAAGCTGTTGAATGACTACGTTTATTCTACACATGGGCTTGTTTGTCATGCAATTTTTGAGCACCTACTGTGTGCTGGCTATTGAGGGTTTAGCAGTGAATGAGACCCAGTGTCCCTCTTAAATTGCTCATAGTCCATAGAGGAGTTAACAGTAAATGCAATGGGCTGTGGCCAGTGCTGTGACAGGGTAACTCAGAAACATGGAAACCTGCAAGAAGGGTTCATGTAGCCTGTCTGAGGGACAAGACTCTCCTAGATCAAGGGTCAGCAAACTCCAGCCCACACCAGATCTGGCCTACAACCTACTTTTGTACAGTTCCCAAGTTAGAGATGGTTTTTACATTTTTAAATGATTCGTTCGAAGTCAAAATAACATTTCACACCATGTGAACATTATATGAAATTCAAATTTCCGTGTCCATAGACAAAGTTTTATTGAAACATGGCCATGCCCATTCATTTATGGGTTGCCTGTGGCCAATTTCATGCAATGGTGGCAGAGTTGAGTTGCAGCAATAGCGACTGTGTGTCTCGCAAAGCCTAGATTATTTACCTCTTTAAAGAATAAATTTGCCAACCGCTGTCCTAGGGGAAGTGATGCATGATCCAAGAGCTGAAGGATGGGTAGAACTGATCAGCTGAGGGTGGTTGAAAGGGGCAAGGAGAGGTTTGCTTTGCAGGTTGGACAAAGATCCTGGCATCTTCCAGGAGGATGCAAGAACTGAGCAGTACACTGCAAAGCACCATAACAACTCAAGTAATATTTGGACCAGTAGAAGACAGGCTCATTGACAATCTGATTGGAGAAAGTACAAGAGAGTAATAATAATACTAGATGTCATTTTTTAAGTACCTATTAGGTCCACTGTAGATCACCCTAACAATCTTACATATAGCTGACAAATAGACCCTACGAGAGATGAGATTATTAACCCACTTTACAGAGGAGGAATCGGGAGCTCAGAGAGGTGAAGACACCTGGTTAAGGTCACACAGCAAAACACAGATCAGAACCCCGGTCTGCTGTACTCAAATCCATGTTTAAAACCGACAATAATAAGCCCGGGACATTTGACTGACCATATTCTGCAATGTTATAAAGCTATGTATTGGTAAGAAAAAAGAAAAAAATTAAAACTGAAACTGGGCTAGCACCCAAAGTAAAATTTTTGCAGCCACTCTCTGTACCCCCACCATCCTGGATGTTATTTAATCTTTTAATCTTGTCCCCTCCCCCATCCCAGGCTTCTCTGAAACCCGGCCACACCACTGGGGAGGGGGAAGCTAGGCTTCCCAGAAAGAGCCAGCAGAGGAGAACTCTCTGAAATGGGTGGAGAGCAAAGCAGAGTTGGCAGCTCCGGCCCCAGCAGCTGCTGGCTGCACACAGAATAAACACAAGCGGATGGATGGGATCGAGTGGGGAAGCCACCTCGCCTCCACACAGACTTCAGGCAGAAGTGAGAGGCGCTGGATGGTGGGCCTGCCAGCTGACGGGAAGTGACTCGAGAGCAAAGTTTGTGCTTTTGGCTGCTTGGCACGACACTGGGGTGGTAGTTCTGGAGGTGGAAAGTCCTGGCACTTCCCGTCTGTGCTGTGCGTCCTTAGCCAAGACCCATCACCCATCTGAGCCTCAGTGTCATCATTTCTAAGTGGAGATAATGGTACCTACCTGTGAGGACAGTTGTACAATGGTCACCATGGGGCGTCACCCAGATGCTCCTTCGAGAAAGGCCTACTTGCCCCAGAGGCTGGGAGTGTTGTCATCAACAGATAGCTGCAGCCATCAGCCCCTTAATGAAAGACCTCAGGTCCAGACATTCATTCCCTATGGTGACATCCAGTGACTAATCACTGCAGAATGTAAAGGGCTAAATGACTCTGAAGAGCCAGTCTAGCTCCAGGCAGTTGACCAAGGCTATCGTTTTGCCTGTACCCCACATTCAACATTTTCCTCCACCAACTTTTCTTCTTTTTTCCCCAACACAAGTATCATTCCCAAGACTCTTGCTAATAAATGACATGCATGCTAAATTCTGTCCCACTCTGCATCCCAGGCACTCAACTTGGAACTATGTGTTTGAGACATTATATTTGCAAAATCCATGGTATGTAGGGATTCAGTACATGCAAAGAAGCCAAAGGAAGATGAGGATTATAGAAAGAAACTATTTCTATATTCCAAATTCTTTTTGATTTCAAAGACAAAGAACAAAGTAAATCGACAAAATGTGTGTCCTCCTCTACAGCACCGTCATCAACAGGAACATTTGCTCTACTCATCACCATCACATACTGCAGCCCAGTTACACACTGGGTATGCGCAACCAACCAAAGAAATCATCATTCTGATTTGACAGACACGAAGACTGAAACCAAGAAAAATAAAGTGACATATCTACAACTTGACAGAGAGCTCCATGTGATCATCTATCCATCCAATCAGAAAATATTGGGTGCTGGGCTCTGGGGTCCCTCAAAAAGCCTAGAACAAATGAAGGAGACCCAAGATGGGCCAAGCAATGATAATGACAAAGGTCTGAGATGCGTGATGATTGATAATTGCAGGGTATGATCGGATGTAATGGAGAACGTAAGGCAGCCAGGTGAGTCACAAAGCAGGTTGGAATTCAGGTCTTCGAATCTGCACCAGCAGCTGCCCAGCAAACCTCTCTTTCAAGAGAGGTAAATTGGAGAGGCTGGGTTCTCAGCTGCTCATCAATTTCTTCCCAACTCTGTGCTTAAGAGCTAACCTAAAGGCCACCAACGCCCCACCTTTTTTGCAACCAAAAAGCCTAAATCCCTTCTTCCAGTTTCTCCTCTGGGAATCCAAGGCTGAGCAAATCCAGTAGCTTTCAAAGCAAGATGACTAAGTTTGGAAGAGATGTTGAGTGCTCTCTTCCCTCTGTGTATCTCCTGATGAGTGGTCAGCCTCTCTTTCTGAGATTCAGAGTTAAAGTCATCTTTCTCAGTAGTTGTCCTCTCTCTCTTGTAGGCTGAAGCATATGTCCCCTGCAGAAGCTGTGTCCTATGCTCAGACACTCCACCTGGATCTTTTTCCTGGCAGCACCAAGGAGACTTCCCAGCCTGAAAGAAGTTTATGAGGGTCTCAGCTCAGTGGCAGGCTCAGATTCTAAGTTTGCAGCAGAGAGGAGAGAGAGAGACCGCCAGAGAGAGGAACTTCAGGGCCACAAATCACAGTGGTGGGTGTGCAGAGGAGAGTGGCTCCATCTTCAGAACCACAGCCTGGGAGAGCTCTCTCAGAGGAATTCAGGACACATCTGGCTTGCATGCCTATGAGCATAATTGCATGAAAGCCTGGCCCCTGCCTAGCGCTGCAGGCTCCAAGCTCACTGCTCCACAAAAGCATCCCAGGCCACTGCCAAGTTTCTCCCTGCTGTTCCTTCTGTCTGGAATGCTGCTCCTCTCATGGGCTAGCACCAGCACTTCTTCCAGTCTTAGCTCAAATGGCATCTCCTTCAAGAAGCATTCCTAGTCAGTCTCAGGGTTTTAGTCCCCCTCCCATCTCAGAGAGCATGTTACACTGAATTATAATGGTGGGTTAATCTGTCTCTTTCCCTCACCAGTCTTTGAGCCATTTAAAAGCAGGGACCACTAGGAATCACTAGAAGTTAGCTCAGAGCCTGGAACTTAGTAGGTGCTTTGGCACTGCCTGAGTCCATGAGGGCTCTCCCCTCTCTCTCCACCTCTTGGCTTCATTTTTCAAGCAGGCCCTGAACAGAGGCTGAAATGGACATTAGCCTCCCTGAACTAATATCCCCCATGCCTAGCAGCCTGCCAGGGGGAAAATTTCTAAGGAAGATTTTTATTGGTCCAGATTGGGTCATATGCTTCCTGAAACATCACATGGCCTGGGTAGGATGGCTTTGATCGGCCAGGCCCTGGGCCGGGTGTGGCTCCTGTGGCCGGGAACCTGGTCTCAGATATTTGGTCCTTGAGGCTGATTTTCTCTGCTTTGGATGGAGCTGTCTTTGAGAATAGTTTTGGGGAATTCCTGGAAGAAGAGGGAAAGGTGGACAGCCTGCCCTCTTGGATCCCACAGGTATTTACAGAACATCTACAATATGCTGATAAATCACCTGGCATATCCAAGGAAGGCAGAGCCTCTCCTCCACTGGCTGTGGGAACTGGGGCCAGTTCCCACACATTTCTAACTCTCAGTTTCTTCTGTAAAGTGAGGCAACAGTGCCTGCCTGTCTTGTGTATTAAACAGAACTCTAGCATGGTCCATCGCACAGTGAGCTCCATTTATTCCAAATGAGATGCCATTCAGTCACCATCCATGTCCCTAGATCCTCCTCTGCCATCTCGAACCATGTTCCAGGAAATGGATCTATGCTAGGTGGATTCGGAAGGTATCTGGGGTTGAAACCACAGAATCGACACACCCTGTGGCACATGAGGAAGTCACTTCACTCCTCTGGCCTATGTTTCCTTACCTGCTAACGTGAGATTTGAGGATCTGGTCTTTCCTGCCTGTAGAGTTGGCAGGTGTGAGGAATGAATGAGATAATATGTGTTCAAAGTGGGTTGTTAACTATAGGGTAGTGGAATTTACTTTCTGTTGCTATTTTTTTTTTCTTTTATATATGGATTTCCCTCTCTAGATAGTGACTGCTTTATATCCCAGTGCCCAGCGCTTGCCACATAGTGGGTCGTTGATACGTGTTTGTTTAATAAACAATTATGCCTCATGGATAGGAGGATTTAATCCATACTCACTGAAAAATCAATGAATGAATGAACAAATGAAATGCCTCGGTGAGTCAGTGAATGAGTGACAAAGTAAGTGTAGAGAGAGTCATCTAAGATTGACTGAGTACTAAGACCCCTGAGTGCCAAGGCTGAAATCGACTGAGTCCTAAGATTCTTGAGTGCTGAGACTAGGTTGACTAAGTACTAAGATTACTGAGTGCCAAGACAGATTGACTGAGTACTAAGATTCTTCAGTGCTGGCCTTTGTTCTTCCTGTTTCTAGCTGTGGGGCCTTCAGCAAATCTTTTTTCCTTTCTAGGCCTCAGTTTCTCTATCTGTAAAACAGAAAGATGCTAGGAGTCATTCCAGTTCTGAAAAATGAGGAGTTGCTGGCCTCATCCCAGGTCATTTCAGGCCTGACTATTAGGTGATTCTGTGACAATGGCTTGTCTCCTGGGTTCTTTGGGACCCAGCCAGAGGTTTCTTTTTCCTCTTGATGTTCATAATGTGTTTTCTGACAAACATTATCTGGCATTTTTTTTCCGTTCATGAGCTAGTGTTAATCCAGTGATGTGGAGTGTTTCCAAATCTGGTTCTGCATCACTCACTGTCAAGCTGGTTGTTGGTTAAATGCAGAGTCCTGGGCCCCATCTCAGGGTAGGAAGGCCCTGGCATCAGCATTGCATCAAGCTGTGCTGAAGTTATCAAATCTGCTAACTTTGGGAACCACAGTGGTTCTGACTTAGTGCACTGGCCCTCGGCTCTGGTTGGCATGTCTGACTTGCTGTGTGGCTTGGGGAAATCAGCTACTCTCCCTGATCCCTGTTTCTCTCTGTTATAAAAATGGAGCTAACCATAGGCCCCGCCTTATGGCAGGATGAGGCTTAAATGAGGCAGTGCGTATGAAGCCAAAAGCAAATTCCGGCTACCTTTGCCATTCTTATGGCTTGCCAGAGTCCTGCCCACCAGCTCAAGAATATGCGAGATGTCACAGCTGTTCATTTTCTGTAAATTAATTTGATTTCTACTTCCTGCTCTCATCCCATTGGGCAGGAGAAAAGCATCACCTTGGACAGATATTCTGAAAGCCCATCCCCCGCCAGGGTGGTGCTACAGCCAGGATTTTAGTTTTGAAACACTCACCAGGAAACCATGGACCCTGTTCAGGTCTGCATTGCCTTTAGTCATTTCCAATGACAACACTGGAACTGGCGGGCTGCTCAAACGAGATGTGGAGACAGAAAAGGTAGAACGCCCACTGAAAATGAAACGCACACATGCACTCAACAATTTAGATTCAAAATACTATCCAGACACATTTCTTCCACTCCCCCCATCTCACATTGCTTATTTAATTTGACCTTTCCTTAAATACCAAATAGGAGGTTTTCATTGGGTGGACACAGTTAAAGGATAATTTCTAAAGAAAGGTAAAATCATGACTCCAGTGCAGTTACAAAATAAACACGTGTCGAAGATTGCATGTAACTCATTAATTAATGAGGGAACCAGAAAGATGGCATGACTGGTTCAAAGGCGATTTTAAACAACACACACACACACACACACACACACACACACACACACACACAGAGGCAATAAGAAATGCTGGGATTCATTTACATGCTGGGATTCATGCAAAATTTGTTGATAACTGCAGGGCAATAATCAATTGCATTCCCCTGGACAAAATTCATTTGCATTTCTACGGCATGGATCATTTGTAATACTATCGAGTTTTATTTTTTAACTTAGGGTTATGAAATCGTTCAAAGACAATGAAAGGCACACTAACCTAGAGGGTCGTGCCAAACAAGAACAGACAGCAATCTTATATTTATCATTTTTTTTGCCTTTATCAACATGGTTCACAATTTTTTCTGACAGTACAGTAGTGCCACTCCTATCCCAGGAAAGAGGAGAGAAGCTGTTTTGTGTTGTCTGAGTCTCAGTTTTTTAATCTGAAAAATGGGCGCAATCAGTGTCCTAGACAGTCTGGGGACAAGAGTCCCAGTTGTGACAAATACTATGGGAGAAGGGAAGTGTGTCAGGCAGGGCAGAGTTTCCCAAACCTCATCACGTGTGTGTCTTGAATTTGATCACATCTTTGTTCTATCTTTAAAGAGTTACTGTTTCCTTTACAACCATTTTGACTTGATAATACCCACAAAATCACAGAATAAGGTGCTGGTTCTATATATTTTTTTGCTAATACATATAAAAATAGACACACAGCCATTAAGATAGAAAAATAAATTCATCTTTGTACTGATTAATCCAGTGCTGAGGGAAGCCCTGGATTAGGAAGGTATCTTGGAAGAAATTAAATGGTAGCCTTCACACACAAATACAGTCTTACATCACAAACAGTCTTACACACATCACAAACAACAATTTACTCTTCAAATCAATTTATAATTGGCAAACCTCCTCCTGAAATAAGAGGGAGGGGCCGTTGAAACCCTATCTAAGATTGCACAGGGCAGATCCCTGTGTCTCCATGTGTGCCCCTCGCCCTGGCCCCACAAGCCCCTCAACCTGTCCCTCAAGATGCCTCCCTTCACCCCCACCTTTGCTTTCTGCCTGCACAAGCCCAGACAGTGGGCCCCTCCAGTGATTCATTCGGCTGGAATGTGGGAGTTCTCGCATAGCTCTAGCTAAAGCCTTTTAATTCCCCTTCCCCTCTGTGATGAATGGGCGAGGGCCTCCAATGAAAAGCCCAGACTCTTCGTCTGGGCCGCAGTTCTCCCCCCTGCTCAGCTTAAAGAACTTGTCAAGTGCCCGATTCCTGGGAACTTGCTTCCCATGCAAAAATTTGGTGATTAAGTGAAGCTTACTTAATTAAGCACTTTGTGATGACTCTTAAACCAAAGAAGGGTGGATTTAGGGGTTTGGTTCACGCTGGTGATGTTCACATCAGGCTTTATATCAGGGGACTCAGATGATGATCCAGTCTGGGGAGTGGAGTAGGGACACTGGGGAGTGGAGAATCATTTATTCGCTCACTCATTCAATGAATTCATGGAGCATGTCTATGACCCACAGTGTATGGTAATACACTGAATAATATCAATAATAATAGTGCCAGGCACTGTGCTAATAAGCCTGGTGAATAACACTACAGTAAACAGGATCAGATGACTCCAGCAGGCACCGAGCTCCTGCCACAAATAATAATAATATTAATAACAATAATAATCATCATCACAGCAGCAAACCCTTGCATAACACCTGCTGTGTGCCAAGCACAACTCCAAGCGCTTTACACATTAGAAACTTATTAGATTCTCTCCATGACCCTCCAAAATGCTGAGGCTGGGCACCGTTCCCATTTTACAGATGGGGACACTGAGGCACGCTCACATTCAGTAGCCTAGTTATCAAGTTGTTAGGCTGGGTTGGACTTTAAATGGTGAGCTCTCACCACGCTATTGTACTGCCCAAGGGAGATACTGTGATTATTGCCAAGTTCATGATAGATGAGGGAAAAGGGACTTGGAAAGGTTGGCTTGCCCAAGGTCACATAGCATAAAGACTCCAGATGGACTTCTCTCACCCTGCTTCATTTGCCTTTTAGTTCTTATCATCATCTAGCTCCTGTAAGTCTTGCTTATTCATCTAGTTTGTGCTCAGATGCCCCCATTGCAATGTATAGTGAGTTCCATTATGACTCCTGATTGTTGCCTGCCTGATTTTGTTCTGGTCCTTCACCACCTGCAACTCTGCTGGGTTTCTGATCTTTGCCTTGGCCTTCAGAAATGCCCTTTCTTTGTTCCTGTCTTCCAGACTCGGTGGTTTCTCACCCACCAGTGACTCACTTTCCCCATCTGTATATGGGCAGTATTGTCTGGATCATCTAAGTCTCCATCTGTATATGGGCAGTATTGTCTGGATCATCTAAGTCTCCATCTGATGTTCAAAGGTCTTTGGAGACTACAGTATATCCTCTGCTTTTGGAGTCTATGAGAATGACAGTAGCAGTTAGAGGGCTCTGTCTCTCAGGTGCTATATCACAGGCTCTGGAGACCAGCCCTGCACAGCTCTGAACCAGAAGAAGGTTGAGTCTCAAGTCTGAGCTTCCTAAGCTGTGTGACCTTCATTAAGTGGTTTGTCCTCCCAGAGACAGAGGCCCCTCACCTCTCAAAAGAAATAAGCTTTCTCCCTGATTCCAGGGCACTGTGAATGATTTGTACAGGCTCATGGGCATTAACGCCCTTTTAAAATTGTCTGTCTGGTGACAGGAACCATTGTTTCCCACTTGTGGACCCAGAAATATACCCCAAAGTGTTTACTTCTCTACTTGTCATTTGTTTGTTTGTTTGTTTGTTTTACTGTAACCTGAAAAAACTACCTATACCCTGAGTGATCAGCTTATAACTGTAAACTTCTATATGACTCAATGCCTGGCCTAGTATGTGCTTTCACAGTTATGAGCTTTTTGACGAAAGATCAAAATCTTCCAGTGAAGATTTTGCAGGTGTTTAAAGAGCAAGGTACAGTGGAGGAGTTAATTCGTCATGTGGCCCATGAAAGCACAGTGGTCTCCGGGGGCTTGAGGTGAGGGAGTCAGCCCCACAGTGTCAGCTCCATACTCACATGTGAGTGGATGTGTCACTAGACCCCAGCTCTGCACAGGCTGATGTGCAATTGTTCACTGGCAATGAGGGTGTTGGAAATATGCAGTGAAGACCTTTCTCTGTTCCTGATGCCAGCAATAATTGCATTAGATGCTCGTTTAATGATGATTTCAAAATCTGGCTTATGCAAAGCAGACCACCTTCTTATGTATTCAAAGGATACATCACTAAGATCAGCAGATTAAGTTAAATATGAAGTCTGATTATCCTGAGCTAACAAGCAAATTCTTGCCATTGCATAGGCCATTTTGAATAACGCCCCTGTCTCAAAAGGCATTCTTTGCTTTAAAATCATACTAGTTAGAAAATAAACCTATAGTGTAGTAGCCACTGCTACTCTCCTACCCAAAGTCCATTCTCCCTTTCTTCCATAGTGACAGGCCCTTTATTTTACTGGAGGTGCTGATATGCTCAGCTAATAGGTTTTATTCCTTCCTTAGTTTAGATATAAAATCGCCAATATAGTGTAAGCTGAGGTTGTTAGATGAGATCTGAGCAGATTCTTTAAAAATGGTATCTGGGAGGCATGCTTACTTCCCTGTTTTCTTCTTTCAAGGAGCACAGATACTATAGCTGGAGCTATTTATTATAGCAGCTATATTATGACCATGAGGCACCTTGACCTAGGCGGCCACATGCTAAGGATGTGAGCACAAAAAAGACTGGATATTTCCTGATTTCTTTGATACAAGAGAAAAATAAAACTTCAGTTTATTTAAACCATTGTCATGCCGGATCTCTTTTATTAGTCCGCATTGCCATTCCTAACTAATACATCCTTTACCTATAGAAGCAGACCTAGAATGTCATCTTTCTATATTTAACCTGGCATGGGTCATTTAGATTCAAACAAATAGCATCTTCTGTCCTATTAATAATACTGACAATTTAAATTTTATGGTTTCATAGTTAAGTTTATGGTTACGAGATGAAGGGGCTTCCTACAAAAGTAAGATATAAGTAGTTTATGTGTTGACTACATTCGCATAAATTTAAAGTAAGTTTAAAAATAAACAAATAAATAAATATTAAGGGTTTCTTCATTTTCTCTTCTTAAAGGAGACCCATACATTGAGTTTAAGAAAGGCTGGACCTGGGACTTGCCCATAGCTATGTCCAAGATTCCTTCTCCACACCCCTACTTGTTGGAAAGAATCAGGAATTCTCATTAGCAGGTGAGAAGAACCCAAGCTGGGGTTTGGCTTGAAGTGAGAGTGGGGAATAAAATACTTTCTTGAGGCTTGAAAAACTTTTCCACCAAAGACAGGCCCAACAGCATTTGTCTTCTCAGCATTTCCTGGCCCGGAGCAAGGCCGGAAAGCAGAAACTCCAAAACACCTTGTGAGAGGCTGTTTTTATAGCATCTCCTCCAAGTGCCTGGCCCAGGAAAAACAGGGGTTCCCAAGGAAACCCACCTGATGAGGTTTCCAGCTTGGGCCAGGTGGAGCTGCTGTGACCAGAGCAAATTTGTCACCTATCTAGCCAGGATTTAGGCTTCTCCTACTACTGGCCAAGTCACATCCTTCATTGGCCCCAGTCTCTTCATCTGTGAAATGGGACTGTGGGGACAACAAAGTATTGAAGGACCATCTGTGGAATGAAGCAGCACTATAACCCGTGTTTACACAGGAGACATCTAAGTAGGGCGAGAGGTCATATTAGAGTTAACTTAGTTTGTTTAAGGTATTTCTTTTCCTTCCAAAGGGATATTTAATTTAACCTTTTGATTGCAAATCACATTTCCAGGCCTGAGATATTTGGGGCCCCAGTCACACTGGGATGAACCAGAGTGAAATCTTGGACTAGCGGGTGCTTGTGTGCAGATAAATGTGGGGACCACGGCTGAGCCCTTAAACAAGCTCAGAGGTGAAGGAGGCTTAGGTTATTGGAATCATGAGAAAGAGGATCCAAAACAAATCTCTCCCACTAATCCTCAAGGTTATGGCAAAAGGCCTTTGTTTCAGAGGGGTTAGGAATATGCAGAGCTAGTGCTGAATCTAATGAGGTCAGGTTGAACAGAAATAAGCCCAAAGTTGTCCTGCTAGGTCCCCTGTAGCACCCCGTAGAGTACTTGGACACACCTGGAGTCATTTATTTATGGTCCACCTTTCCTGCTAGACTGAGAGCCCCGTGAGGGCAGGGACTGTCTCTGGCTGGAGCATCCTAAATACACCATTTAGCACAGCACCTGGCACATGTAGCTTCTGAGTTCATTCTCACTGTGTAAATAAATGCAGGAATAAATGAAAGCCAGACTCTTGACAGACACTCAGGCCTTTAGTGGCATATTAACCTCCTTGCTATTCCCAGACCAACCTTGAATCACTCAGTTGGTGTGATTCAAAACATGACAGCCCTGTCATCCAAGATGGCACATGGGCTAAAAGTGTGGCTCTAGAGTCACATTTCCTCTGGCTTTGATTCTCTGCTCTACCAGTCTCCCAGCTGGAAGACCTTGAGCATGGGAACCAAGCCTCAGTTTCTTCCTCTGCAAATGGGGATTATAATTGAACTTGAGGGAAGAGGGAACTTGTGAAAGTTAAATAAGATATGTACGCAAAGCCCTTAGCACAGTCTTGGCATAGAATGTGAAGTTGTAAGTTATTGTTACAGGTATTATTATTTGCAGAGTTAAATTTTGGACCTAGCTCCAAGATTTTCATGGTTCTCTGTTAAATTTCACCTTGGCAGATTCAGATCATTCTCCAGTCACTCAAGATCCTTAAAGGTCCTGAGCCCATAGCCTGTCATGAACCCAGCCTCCCATCATTTAGACATTTGATCACAGGTACGTGACGTCCCCTCCTGAACCATCAAAAAACTATTTAAAAGTCCATGGCCAAGACAGAGCCACATGGGTCCTTCTGATGGAGTGGCTGTATTTCGACAAGGGCAAAAGCAGTGGCTATAAACCAGTTTGATGAAATGGACTTGGCCTCACTTACCAGGCAAAGAAGGAGCCCAGATTTGATCCAAAAGTCCCCAGAAAGACTTGAATAATAGTCTAACCATGACTATGTCCAACTGCGTGTCAGGCTAAGGATTTCACACCCTTTATCTCATTTAATCCTCACAAGGACTTGATAGATGATTCTCATTACTGACTCCATTTTAAGGATAAGAAACTGAGGCTCACAGAGCCCAAAGTCTCACAGGAAGCAGCAAAGTGGGATCTGAACACAGTTCTGATAAGTTGAAGTTTTTAACCCAAGCCTCAGATCGCGTCTGACTCAAAGCCTTTTATTAGATGTTGGCTACAGTCTTCTGAAATGTGAGAGTCAAGGAATCTGGGGCTTGAAGGATGGCATGGTGAGGCGTCTAGAATCTCACCTCAGAACTCGCCCACAGCCACTCCCGAGGGCTCTCCCTGAACCACAGGCTGCTTTGGGAAGCACTGACTTCCCAGCTGTGCGACTCCCTGGCTTCAATCACAAGCCTCTTATGTGGATGAAATGACACTCCCCTCCAGGGACCAGTGCAGCAATTTGTTTTGGCTGTGTTCAAAGCCAAGCTCAGTGGTGAGGGCCCGATTTCCCACCCTGGAGTGACTCAGAGCATCAGAGATGAAATGAAAGGTTTTGAAGTAGCACTGAAGCCCTGCCTACAGTCAGATCTGCCATGCCACGATATTTATCACCGAGCTTCCTAAAGGTGAGAAATGGGAGCCAGCCCATGGACTTGACAATAGGAAAAGTGTTTTCATATCGGCCACTATTTTGCACCTGTTTAAAAATAGATGCGTTCATTTATTCTGTCATCTGTTGGTTGATTTATTTAGCAAATATGTATTGACCCCCTACTAAATAGAAACCCCCGGGCAAGATCCTGGTGATGAGGCAGGGAGTAAGATGGCACTGTTCCTGTCCTAGGGGAGCGAGCGGTTGGTCTATCAGAACAATCTAGCAATTGACGGATCAGCCCAATGCGCATGGGGTTAGGTACAGGACAGATGGTCAGACTACCACCGGGCCGCGTAGCATGATTACAGGGGTAATTTAATGACCTGGGAAAATCCTTATGCTAAAATGTTAAGTGGAAAAGCAGGCTACACAATTTCTCATGGAGTATAATTCCAACTTTATTATAAAAATATATGTGTACGTGAATAAGGAGAAAGACTCATAAGGAAAAGCATAAAAATGTCAGCAGTGGTTATCGCTGAGTTGTGAAAATTAAATATTCTTCCTTTTACCTTCATACAAGGCTCCAATTCCCAACCACAAGTAGGTATTCATTTCATTTTATAGGTTTGTATACATTTTAATTATAAAGTAATTTATACTCATTGGAAAACTCCAGAGTTCCTAATTCCCCCTCCCCACTCAAAACTCCACTATTTTAAGGTATGGCATGCATCCTTCAAGTCTATCTCTATCACACACATACACACACACACACACACACGCACACACACACAATGCTCTTATAGTATCACTTTTGTTTCTTTTAAATTCGTATTCCCTTTATGCTTTATTTCTTAATTAAAGAAACACATATTTACAAAAATATGCATGCATATATAATTTCTGCAACTTTTCCTTAACAATATATTTTTATCATCTTTTCATAATAGTATATATATGTAGACCAACCACTCTTCTAGTTTATAGTTGAAAGTATTACAAAGTATGGCTGTCTCCAGTGAGGGACATTGTTAAACAAATGTCTTTGCATCCTGTACAAACATTTTAGAGGACAAATTCCTACAAACAGACCTCCTGGCTGGGTCAATGGGGACAGTATCTTTTTAATCACTTGTTCAATTAATCCTGAAATAACAGTTGTACCGTTTGGCTGAGTGGCAGAACAGAGCGAAAAACTCACAACAGTACTTCTCGGTCCTATTTTATAGGTGAAGGAAGTGAAGCCCAGGGAGGGCTACTCCAGGCCAAAGTCACCTGCTGAATGAGTACCATGACCAAGTCTAGAAGTGGGGACAAACTTCCATTGAAGGCTTTTGTCTCTCCATTCCCTGACCCTCTACTCACCTGGACTGGGACTCCAGAGATCTCTCCACCTCCCTCCTTCCAGGCCATCCTGTTTTTGGCCACAGCTGAGTTATTGGCAGCTCATTCAATGTGTAGCCTTGTGGGTGAAATTATTGTCCCTTAATTGAATTGAAAACAAAAGGAGATTCAATTTTATAGGGATCAGGAAGCCACTGGAGGAAGGAAATCAAATGCAGAACAATCATGAAAGATTCTCAAGGGAAGATCCCTTGCAGGTGGGCGTGTAGGGTTGCTAGGCTGTTTCTGAAGTCACCACATTTCAGGTCAGTCCCTCCCGTAAGCCTTCTGTTCTCGCTTCCCGTGTTCTAACTGGACGCCGTCTTCCCCAATGGTGCACGTGCAGACTCTGTGAAGCACCTGGACTTTCAGGCAGCTGGCTGAAATAGGGCACTGGATTCTGGTGGCTCCAGGGTCTTGGGTCTGGCTGCCGCAGGTGAGCAAGGGAGAACAGCCCCTCAGTTCGGGAGCCTGATCTGGGGAGAAAGCATGTCTGTATCATTATTCCTCTCCACGTCTCTTCATAGGCCCTTTGTAAGAAGTCAGGGCAGAGGATGGGAGATGAGTCCACAAAAGTCTCACCACCAGATAGAAGCTTTCTATGGACTGAATTGTGCCCCCCACCCCAAATCCATATGTTTAAGCATTAACCCGCAATGTGACTATATTCGGAGATAGGGCCTATAAGGAGATAATTAAGGTCAAATGGTGTCATAAGGGTGGGGCCCTGATCTGGTAGGATTAGCGTCCTTATAAAAAGAGACACCAGAGATCTCTTTCTTCCTCTCTCCTTGTTTACTTTCAGTGTGCAAAAGCCATTGAGCACAGAGTAAGAGGGTGACCATCTACAAGCCAGGACTAGAGTCCATACCAGAAACCAAATCAACTGGAATATTGATCCTGGACTTCTGGCCTCCAGAACTGTGAGAAAATAAATTTCTATTATTTAAACCACCTAGTCTATGGCATTTCGTTAAAGCAGCCTGAACAGACTAAAATACAGGGCATTTGGGACTCAAACTCAGGGCTCCAAATTGCCGAGCCCAATGATTTTTCCCTCTTCATTTTCATCCATTCATCCTTCTGTGTGGTTTGTGTTTCTATGTCTGCAGACTGACTTGCTCAAAGGCTGGGCTCAGAGGTTTTAGATTATTTATTTCTGCTTCCCAGGGTTCAGCTCAGTGCCTGGCACAGCCTCAGTCCTCAGAGAACTTTGCTTAATGAATAGATGCATGTTTATAGAAGCAGATGAATATTCATGGAGCTGAGAACACTGCTGGGTGGAGGTGGGATGAGGATGAAACAGCTTCTCCAAGGAGGTACTTACTAAGGAAGGAGAGAGGTGTGAGCTGCAGCCAGCATGGTGGGCATTAAGGGAGGGGCATTCCAGGCAGAGGTGGTGTGAGCAAATGGCTTTCTGATCAGCCAGGGAAGGTGGCAGGAGATGAGAACGGAAGTCAGAGACATACTGGGGAATCCCTACATAACAAGCCAAGGGGTTAACTTTGACTCTGTAGGATCTGATTCTCAATCACGTCTTGAAGGATCTCAAGGGACATGTGCCATATTCTTGTGGGACCACCAAACCACTGGATGAACACCGTGCATCTTCTTGGAGTGTTAATTAATGTTTTAGGGTTAATTATTTTTAACTATAAGATTTGCATCCTTGCAGATGGTTAAACACGCAGTCTCTGGAGTTAATGAGTTCAAATCTTGATTCAAATTGCTAACTGTGTGACCTTGAGCAAGTCATTTCATCTCTCTCGCCTCGGTTACCTCAGCTGTTAAGTGTAAATAATCACATAAAAACCTGTCCATGAGCGTATGTAGCACTTTATTCATAAACTGAAAACAACCCGGATGTCCTACAACAGGCTAATGGATAAACTATGGTATATCCATACAATGGAATACTACCCACCAACAAAGAGGAATGAAATACTGACACCACAACAGCTTGGATGGATCTCAAGGGCATTATGCTAAGTGAAAAAGGTTACATGCTGCACGATTCCATTTACATAATATTCTTGACATGACAAAATTATAGTGATGGAGGACCGATTAGTGGTTTCCAGGGGTTGGAGCAAAGGGAGTATGCAACTATGATGGGGTAGCCCAAGGGAGTTTCTTTGTAGGGATGGAACCATTCTATACTGAGTGTGATGGTTGTTTTCAATCTATATCTGTGACAAAATGTCATAGAACTATGAGTATGTGTGTACATCTCATACACACACACACACACACACACATGCACATACACATACACACATATATCATGAATGCATGTACATAGTGATAATATCAAAATTGTTGTGTGGCATTGTACAAAGTCAAATTCCTGGTTTTGACAGTGTACTAGGCTATGCAAGATATTATCATTAGGGGATGCTTGTAGGAGGGACATGGGAACCGTCTGTACTATTTGGCAATTTCTTATGAGTCTTAAACTATCTGAAACTAAGAAGGTATTTTAATAATGCAGATAACCACAGTTCCTACCTCACAATGTAGATTATGAGACGATTTGTAAAAAGTACCTAGCACCCAGTAAATATTCAATACACATTAGCCAGTGTCATGATTGACCTTCAGAAAGGAGACAAGGTAAAGACAGGATTCTGGGAGCTTTGCTGAAAATGAAAGAATTTCTTGATGAAAACTCTCAAGGCTGAAAGAGAATTCAGATTTAATCTCTCAAGGAGGAAGAAAGAAGAAAAAAAGAAAGAGAGAGAGAAAGAGAGAGAAGGAAGGAAGGAAGGAAGGAAGGAAGGAAGGAAGGAAGGAAGGAAGGAAGGAAGGAAGAAGAAGGAAGGAAGGAAGGAAGGAAGGAAGGAAGGAAGGAAGGAAGGAAAAGAAGGAAGGAAGGAAGGAAGGAAGAAAAAAGAAGAAATAGAAGCAGCTCTGGTTTGTATATGAGCCGGCACTTCTCCATCAAGCGACACCTCCAAATGCTTTGCAAGTTCCTTGCGCAACATCTGTTAATCCTGTGATGTCAGGGCCCCAACTTACTGAGCCTGGGAAATCGCTGCTGTGTTTTACTGACTTCCCCACAGTTGGCAGTTTCCCTCGGAATCGCCGTGTTAATCAGAAACACGCCGTCCATATTGTCAACACTTTGTTTAACCACTTCTATAAATTCAGCATTAGTGTTGGAGCCGTCCCGAGTTGATGGATGAAATCGTCGGCGGCCTCAGACAGTCCAACCCCATAAAACAAAGTCCAGGGCAAGAGGCTCTAAAGCAGGAGACACTTGACATTCACCGGGACACGTGACATGGTGATGACTCACCTCTGGGTTGGAAAGAATGGCAGGTCCCATGAGGAAATGGCTCCAGAAGCAAGGGAGAAGTGAAAACACGCTGGCTGCTGATGGAATCCTGGCTGAGAGTTTATCTGAGAAGTCTCTGCCTCAAGGATTCAGGAGATGCCTGAGATGACACCAAGGGACAAGGGGAAATGGGAGAATTTGGGGGGAGAAAAGAGTCTATGAGATAGAATGCCTGGTCTACACTGGCCAGATAAAGCCCTTTCTTGTGAAGCATGTGGATTTGATTGACAGGTGACCACCAATAATAATTGTGGGTACGATGCATTTTTCCCCAGAGTGTGGTCTTCCACACTCTGGAAGAGGCATGTTCATTTGCCCATGGATTTGTCTGGTATCTATCTGGTGCATGAACTCATCACAGGCCTGGGACTGGCAGACCAAGTCTGAGCCCTGTCCCTGCCCTTGTACCGGCACCTGCACTGCTGAGAGCCTCTCTTGAGAGATGTTTCCATTCACTCATTGAGCACCTGCTGTGTGTCAGGCCAGGTGCCAAAGAAACCACAGTGAACAAGATAAATATGATTCTGTTCTTCCTGGCTTCAGGGTAGGTGAAGGAGACAGACACTGGCCAAGTAATTGATGCACGAAGTTAGAACAATGTATAACAGAGACCCCTGACTCAGTATGGAAGGTCAGGGAAGGCTCCTCCAGGAGATGATATTTAAGTGATGCTCGGAGGATGAGACAGAGGTGAGTTAAAAGCAAAGAGTAGGGTTTCAGGCAGAAGGAGAGGCCCTGAGGCTGGTGGGCCCATGGGACATCAAGGATCTGAGTGAAGGTTGGAAGGCTGAAGCCCAGTGCATGAGGAAGAGAGTGGGGGGTTGAGGGAAATTGGAGGGTCAGGCTGGGGGTGGGGTACACATTAAAGCTCAAGGCTCTTGAATCCAGTGGGGAAACTGAGGTTCACAGTGGGCCAGTGATGTCTACGCAGCACCCCAAAACCTTAACCCAGGCCTTGTAAAGCTAACCAAGATGGCGGCTTGCCCCTTCCTTTCCCATTATCCATGTTCCAGAGAGGACAGGCTGGCTGGATGAGGCATATTCCTCAAGAATGAGGCAACAGAGACCTCAATCAACTCTTCTCTTCAAGCAGCCTCCTTCCTCAGACTCTCAGACAGAGGACAGCATCTCAAGTCCCAGCTCAAGAAGAGGCCACACAGGGGCCTTTTTCCTCCCCGCCTCCCCCACCCCCTGCTCCCCAGGCCAACAACTCTCCACTCCACATCCTGCCTGCCTCATCCAACTCTTTCCAAGCGCCTGTTTTTCCAGAAACACGAGTTGAGCAAAACAGTCTCCCTCCCTGAACCTGAGTCTGAAATAATAACCCCAAGAAACACACGCTTTCTTGGAAAACCCTTCAGAGCCTCCCACTGCCTTTGGACACGTCAAAGCTGGGTTTGTTAAAATAATAATCTTTAGGAACTTGAGTCTCTCAGCCGCCAAATGCCTTGCATAAGAGTATCATGCACCCTGGCCCGACCCAGAAAACTGGGCCATGAGCTAATGTGGCCCAGTGTCCAGAGTGAAATCACTCAATTTCATTCTTTCTCTTTTTCTTTCTTTTCCTTTTTAAGGTACAGATGACTTCTTGAATCTTGTAAAGTCTGAAGCATCTGGGTGACGTGTTCCTGGAGACAGGCTCTTCTGAACAGAGCTGCAGTTTGGTTGGGGGAGGCAGGGACTGACAGGACCAGGGACTCTGGGAATTGTGAAGCCCCTGGATTTGGTGTCCACTACGACACCAGTGTCTGGCAGGGCAATAAGGGAGCATCCATTCTAGCTGATTAGTTACGACTACAGTCTCTCTGACGCTTGCTCAGTAGGGTCTTGAGGTCCCCATCTGCCCACAACAACAGGGCCACCTTCAATGATTTCGCTAGACATCTGCAGGAGGAAATTCACATGTCCCAACCTAGCTGATGGTGGGTGGACTCTTGGGCTCTGGGATCAGGTGGTCCTGGGCTGTATCTCTGGCTTTAGTGCTTAGCAGCTGTGTAAATTGGGCAAGAGGTCTTGCCTCTCTGAGCCTCAGTTCGCTCAACTGTAAAATGGCAAAGCTAGGAGCATCTCCCTCAGGGGGTGTAGTTACGATTCCGTAGGATGAGGCAGGTAAGGTGTTTAGCATGAACCTGCATGCTACGCGTTGAAAGCCGACTCGATGACGTGATGATGAGGAAGCTGTCTGCTACCCTGCTCTGGCACCACCTCAGGAGTCCAGGGAGGAGGCTTCTGAAGGCAGTTGGTGGGGCAGCCATGAAGGTCTGACCTGCACAATGGCTGGGCTTCCACCATTGGAAGCTCTTTTCTTCTACCTCTAAGAGATCCCTGCAAGTTCCCCCATAGAGTTGAAATATTTATGGAGCATCAGTTAATTATTCTAGAGACTTGACATTATTCGAGCCTCAGAACAACCCAGGGAAGCACTTACTATTTGTGTCCCGTTTTTAGAGATCAGGAAACTGAGTCAGAGAGAGTTTACATCATTTGATAAAAGCCACACAGCTGATGAAAACTGGACAACCCAGAAATAAGACTGGTAAATCTGATTCCAGAAGACCCAGGCACACTGACCCTCACTAACCGCCTCCCATTGTGTCTCCAAACAACTTTTATTCCTGTAACCTGAGTTGGGAAAGAGGGTGCTTATTGCCCAGCAAAAGCTCTGAATTCAGTGCTAGGCTCTCATTATTCCTCGCTGTATGGCCTTGAGCAAGTTGCTTTCCCTCTCTGAGCCTCCACTCCCTCATCATGAAGACGGTAATAAAGTAATCTTTCCTCAGGTGGGTGGGGGGACACAATAAGGTAAGCCATGTAAAGTGCTACAGACTGGGAGGTGCTGTATATAGTCATCTAAATAGTAATTCTCTTATTTTTCCAAGGCGGATGATACCCTCATGTTCCAACCACTTAGAATGAGTACATTCGCCCAACTCAGTGGAGTCCCCTCCTCCTCCCCTTTCTCCTCTTCAACGTTTGTTCAGATGCTAAATCAAAGCTGAGTGCTGGTCCCTGACAGGCCCTGCCTTCCAACAGCCGCCAGCGGCCGCCCAGCATGCTTTATGGGCCTTCTGCCTCTGCAATTAACGCCTCGGCCTCAGCGGGCCGTGCAGGCCTGAAGGATGGGTGTGTCCTCTTCTCTCAGTGGCACTAGTTCCTGGAACCCAGACAGCCTCCCCACATCATCCTCGGAGCAGAGGGAGATTTGAGGTGCTTCTCTGGACAGCCAGGCACCCTGTTGTCAGCTTTGGGGAAGAACACTAGGCTGGGTGTTCCATAACAGGGTCAGATCATGTCCCCGGTTTTCAGCCTGAATTATTCTTATTGTTGCCATTGTTACTGTTTTAGCAGAAGGATGCTTTTGAATTTAAATTAAATTAAATCTTCTGGGGATGCTGTATAGATGTGGTAGGCGCCTTGCCCATGTCTGCGTGTCACTCACTATTCCCAAGCCCACTGATCCTATAACTGGCTGCTGCCTTTGCCTAGGGGCTCTCTCTGGCCCACAGAGCATGCTGGGCCTGAGCAGTGGGTCAGGCCGGGGATACTGGACTACTTGTTTCCCTGGGAGCAGCCCTCAAACAATGATCGACAGGAGCTGGAGAGTAAGTACCCCAGCAGCCTTGCCAGGAGTGGGACAACTCTGAGGTGTGTTCTGTGCAGTCTCCTGGGGTGGTGGTGGGGGGCAGGGCGGGGTCCCGGCAGGACTGAGTTCCAATGTCCAAAGATGGCTGCCTGTTCTTTAGCACATTCTATATTGGTTTCCTCCCCTCCCTGTCTCTCTGCCCGCTCCCCTGTGGGGGATTCCTGACGTCACCTCTCAAGGAGTCACCTGCACTGGGGTCCTTACCTCTCAAGCTCTGCTCTGAAGGAACCCAAACAAAGACGGGATGTGCTAGGAGGCACTATGCTGGGTGAATTTCATGGACTGAGTCACTTAAAGATTATAATAGTCTTAGAGGCAGGTACTGTTATCACTCCCATTTTGTAGACAGAGACGCTGGCCCAGAGAGGCCAGGTAACTTACCTAAGGTTACACAACCAGAAGGGTCCAAGCTTCTCTGTTGGAGGCAGGAGTGGGTGTCTGGACTCCACCTGCTAACCTTCTGAATAACCTCAGGCGCTTCCGACACTCACTTCTGGGATTCTGTGAACATTTGTCCTGATGCTGACTCACTATGTATATATAGTGAGGGAAGCCTCAGGCTCCATCTAAAATGAAAACGATGATCACTTTGCTCACAGAGCTGATGGGAGGATTAAATGAGATGCAGATGGTGATGCGCCTGGTGTGACTTATGCCCCAGCCTGATAGCCCTGTGATCTGTACTCTTGGGATATTTTCCACTTACACTCATTCTATCTGTACACAAGGCAGAGAAGCAGCCTAAGGTCAGGATAGAGCCGGACTGCTAGGGTTTGAAGCTTCCTTCATTCAGGCTCTGACCAGCAGGTATGACTTTGGGCAAGTCTTAAGTGTTCCTCTTTGCAAAATAGAGACACTAGTAACAGCAGAACAATTGTATCTACTCACAGAGTTGGTGAGGGAATTCAAGCAAGTAACCTTTTCAAGACCTCAAAACTGGGCTCCGGCTATTAACAATCTAGGTCACAGCTTTGATAGTACTTAATCCTGCTGAGCCTTGGAATTCACAGCAGTAAAATGGGGACAGTGATGTCACTTGCTACATTGAGTGTTGTGACGAAAATGAAGTGACCATGCATAGGACACGCCTCGCATGCAGTAGCTACTCAGTAAAAGATGTCTTTTAGTATTAGTATTAGTTAATTAATATTAGTTAATACTAATTATCATTAGCTAATTAATATTAATTCATATTAGTATTTAATCGTTAGTGTTCCTAATAGCAATAGCTTCCAGGTTCTGACCACTTTCTACTGAGTTAGGAGCGCCACGAAGTGCATATACACATCATTTCACTTTATTGTTACAACAGCTGGAGTTGCCAGATAAAATACAGGATGCCCCATTAAATGTGAATGTCAGAGAAACAAACAATACATTTTTAATATAAGTATGTTCCTAATATAGCATGGGATATACTTATGCTGAAAAAAAATCATTTATCTGAAATTCCAACCTATCTAGGTGTCCTCTGTTTTTATTTGCTATATCCGGCAACCACGACAACCACCCATTTTACCAATGAGATAAAAACAGAGGTGTGAAGAGCCGAAATGACTTGGGAGAGGCAGAGGTCTCTTAGGCCCAGGGCCCCTGGCTTCATTCACTTCCCTGCGTGTAAGATGCTCTTTTGAGTAACTGAACGATCCTCCATTATGTCATGGTGGGGGTATAGCCTGCAGAGGAGTTAGCATCTGCTGCTGTTTGGAGGGGCCTGCTCCCATTTCCTCACTTCCCCTGAAGATCCTGGGCACTCCTCAGCACCCGCTGCTGTCTGTGTACACTGGCCGCCAGGCAGGTGACCGGCTCTGTGCACACCCTGGCCTGGGCTCCCTGGGTCCCCACTGCGAGGAAACAGGACTCAGTTCAAGGCTGGCTGGTATCAGGCAACTCTGCAGGAAACAAACAAATGCAAGTGGAAAAGAGAAAAAAAAAAATCCACCAATTACTTAATGCTTTCTGGGTGTCCAAATATTTCGCCTGGTGTGAACTGAGCCCTGAGACTTGGCTAAGAAGAGTGACGGAGCAGGGACCAGGAGTTGCTTTCTACGCACATCTGGAAGGATGAAATTGCACTTTCAGATCCAGCGAGGAGGATCGGCACCCCTCCACTGAAAACATCTTGAGGTCAAAGCCAAGGTCAAGAAGAGGAGATGGGCCCATCTGGAGAAATGGTGCTCTCCCTGGGCCACCTACTCCAGCTCAAGCCTCAGCCTCAGTTTCCCGCTCCTGGTGCTCCAGCCTGATTTTCCTCCTGTTCTCCTGCACATCTGGGCCCAGCTCCCCACCTTTGCCTGGAATGCATGCTGCCTCAACTGTGCAGGCTTCTCTCCTCTATGAAGGTGTCTCCACATATCTACAGAGACCCAGACACTCAGACCAGGGCATCTGGATAAAATTCCCACTTTACAGATACAGAAACTGAAGCCCAGAGAAGAGGGTCTCTTCCAGGTCCTGTAGGGATCTGCAAGCAGGTCTCTGGATGCCAAGACTGGGCCCTCTTCCTTGCCAAATGCCGTCTATTTGACAGAGGAACGGCACAGACACTGTGTCCTGCTTCTCACCTGCTGGGGTCCCTCAGGTGCTGTATTCTGAACAGCATGGTGCTGAACAAACACATTGGCTGACAAGGGATGAAACTCAAGTTTTTGTGCCAAAATTCATTTTTTCTCTTTTTCTCTTCTTCTTCTCCTCTTCCTCCTCCCCCTTCTTCTGTTTCTCTCTCTGTCTCTCCCTCTCCTCATTTATTCAGTAAATGCCTCTGGATATTGTCGCTCTGCATTTGTTACCTTAGGGCCAAAGAGCATGGAGTAAATGGGGTCCCACAACAAGTCTCTAAGGACCTCCCAGTCCAGGGAGAGAGACAGACAAGCAAACAGACATGGACTTTAAGACAGACCCATGAGGACTCTGCATGGGAGTCATAGCAGGTTATGGGACTAAAGAAGAGGAAAGTCCCCTTCCCTCCAGCCCATGATGGGTCAGGGAAGGCTTTCCCAGAATGCAGTCTGGGATTGAGACCTGAAAGATGAACAGGGATTATCTGGGTAAAAAGTGAGGGGAAGAGAATTTTCGGACGAAGGAACAGTCTATGTGAAGGACAGCCGGGCTCATTCTGGAACATGCGTGGACCTGAAGATGGGCTTGAGAATGAAAATGGAGGTGAGGAAGAGATGGAACAGGAAAGTGAGGCTGACTCGGAAGGATGCTGACTGCCAACCAGTCTTCTCATCCAGAGGGCACTGTGGCCCCAGCTTTTCACTGGCTTCTCCACATGGCTTCACTGAGTCTCTGCTTTTCCAAATTGATTTGGACCAGGTTAGAGGCAGCAGCCTGTGAGTCTCCAGTTTGAGACCTTGGACTAGACCAATTCTAAGATCCTTGGTGCTCTAACAATAAGACTGTGGTAGAGAAAGGGGTGCAGGGATCCCCCACCCACCCCACACACAGAGTGATAATTAAAAGGGATGAAGCCCAGATCCTGCTTTATAAACTGCAAATCTAAGTGGAAAGAACATTGTATAGATGTTGATCACAAGAGAGAATCCCCCATCTGCTTCCAAGCCACTGGGGCCTGTGACCCAATAAATTGAATAAAAGAAACCACATCATATTTCCACCCATTGGTCTCAAGCAGAGTCCAGGGGACACACGCACAGGCTCACACCATCCCCTAGAGTGATAACAGCCACCTGGTACCGGGCACCCATACTGCTCGGTGATGTTCCCAGCGATGGCATTACAAGTATTGCTCAGAGAAGCGAAGCGCCCTGCCTAGGTCACACAGAGTTCAGCAGGGACTGGAATCCAGGCCTCTCTTATTCCAGAGCCACCAACTTTCTCCAAGAGGCAGTAGTTCTTGGATAATGAACTTGGAAGATGCACTCAACCCTGGGAATCGGAAATTTGCTGGGATGGGTGGAAGAGGGGGAATGGGGTGGTGTTTAAAACATCTAAATAACTCCCCTGATGAAAATGAGACAGGAATCATTCCCTTCTCAAGGAAGAAGGACTCCCAACTCCCTACGGCCCCCCTAAAGTCATAATAACTATAGTCAGCACTACAGAGGCAGAAAGCCAGCTACTGTCTGTGGTCACAACAAAATGCCAGAGATGACCCCCTGCTGTAGGGGAAGCTGGGTCCCTAGTGGGGTGATGTGTGGGTGATGGGAAATCTAAAATATACCCTGCCTTCTCTCTCTCTCTCTCTCTCTCTCTCTCTGTCTCTGTCTCTCTCTCTGTCGCTCTCTCTCTCTCTCTCTCTGCCTCTCTCTCTCTCTGTCTCTGTCTCTCTGTCTCTCTCTCTCTGTCTCTCTCTCTCTGTCTCTCTCTCTCTCTCACACACACACACACACACACACACACACACACACACACACACTGTCCTTGGCCCACTTTAGAGCAGAAGTCCCCAGTGCCCGAGCCGTAGACCGGTACTGGTCCATGGCCTGTTAGGAACCAGGCCGCACAGCAGGAGGTGAGCCACAGGTGAGCCACAGGTGAGCCACAGGCGAGCCAGCAAATCTCCATCTGTGTTTGCAGCCGCTCCCTAGCACTAGCATCATTGCCTCAGCTCCACCTCAGATCATCAGGCATCAGATTCTCATAGGAGAACCAGTCGCTGGTGCCAAAAAGGTTGGAGACCGCTGCTTTAGAGTTTATCAAGGCACTACGTCACTGCGTTCTCAGGTTCGCAGGTACCTACATTGTCCCCATTTCCCACAAGAGGAATTGAAGCTCAGCAAAATTAAGGGTGCAGGTGAAGGAACTGGCAATGGGTCTGACATAACACCTGGCTCAGAGTAGGCTAACGGCAAATTCTTAGGGGTTTGAACTGAATTAATGAATTAAAATATATAATAAATAGACACGTGGTTGGGTGAATAAGTTCGTTAATTAACATAAGGGCACTAGAATGTTTGGATGACATTAAAAATGTATGGATGGATAATTGATGAATGCAGGGTTGGTGGATGATGGATGCATAGATGGATAAATGGATTAATTAATAAGTATAAAGGTGTAGGATGGATGAAGGAATTAATGTAGATATAAATAGAGAAGTAAATAATCAATAGAGAATGAATTAATAGCTGACGGAGTGGAAGGATAGAGAAATGACAAAGTGGGCGGTGGTTCATGGGTGGGTGGGTAATCAGAGGGGTGCACCTTTCCAACTGCCCAGAGAGAGCAGAGCTTCTCCCGTCCTTGGCCACACAGCACCCACTTCTCACCTCCATCAGAATCCTGCAGTCAGGCTATTTTTGTCCCTGCTGCGAAGGGGAGCTTTTTTTTCCCCCCTTAAGATGTGGCTTGTTAGAGGAGAAAGCATGCAGAGCCCTTCCTCCCACGAGTGACACTTCAACTGCGAAACAACCCCCCTAACATTAGGCATCCAAGAATAAAACCAAGCAGAAAGCCACAGAAAATACAAGAAACCCAATGCAGAAAAACAGAAAAGGGAGTTGGGCAAGCTTTCTTGCCTTCTCTAGGGAAACAGATCCACAGGAGGCAAGTGTCTTGGGCTGAGCCTGAAATCTCTGACTCCCTTTCACTCATGCCACAGTTACATAGTGAGTTTCACATGCCAGGCCTTGGGGACTCAGCAGCGATTTGCACAGACACAGCTGCTTCCTTCATGGAACTTATCGCCTAGTGGGGAAGAGAGAGACAAAAATCAGTAAACTAAAATATAGAATGGCACCAGAGTAAAAGAATGGAGAGTGTATTAATTATTTATTGCAGCATAATGAATAACCAAAAAATGACCCAAAACTGTGTGTCTCTGGCACAGGGTGTCCTGTGATGATGCAACCAAGATACCAGCAAGGGCTGCAGTTTCAGCTGAAGGCTCACCTGGGGCTGAAGCATGCACTCCCAAGGTGACTCACAAACATGCCTAGGCAGTTAGTGCTGACTGTCAGTGGGAGGCCTGAGGGCCTCTTCACATACACAACTCCAGAACGCTGCTTGAGCATCCTGACAACCTGGCAGGGGGCTCCACTCTTGTGAGTGATCCAAGAGAAAGCAGAGGGGAACTCCCATGCTTATTATGACTTCGTCTCCAGAGTTGCACACTGTCACAACATCCAGCTCACTCTCAATGGGTAGGGGAATAAGGCTTTGCCTTTGGATGGGAGGAGTGTCGGAGAATATGAGAATGTATTTTACAGACACCATGGCCCTTTGCTGGGCGGCCTGAATGATGTGACAGTTGCTGTGCAAGGAGAGCTTTCCAGTAGAGGATCATTAAAAACAAAAGCTGGGAGAGGGAACAAGCTTGTGTCGAGCATGAGGCTGGAGCAGGTGAAGGAAGCAGGGATCAAAGCAGGTGAGGTTGGAGAGAGGCAGGAGTGGGCTTTGTAGAGCAAGGCGAGCAGTGTGGAGATTTGATTGCGTGCTTGCATGTGCCACTCTGCTAATCGCTCAAGAACCTCGGGCGGGAGGTCCTGCTGTCATTCCCAGTGCGGAAGTGAGGATGCTGAGAAACAGAAGTTAAGGAAGGTCACACACCCATTTGCGAATCCAGAGTAAGGATTTGCGTTCAGGCAGGCGGATCCCAAAAGCAACAGTCCTGATATCGTGGAGAGCTGGAGAAGGAAATGTTTCACTTAGAATATAGAAATATGAGGGTGAAAACGCCCCTGGAAGAAAGAGACAAAGAAAGAGACCGATAGAGAGAGAGAAACAAAATGCAAGTGAGAGAAGACAAGAGACCGAGATACATAGAGATCCATGACGGAGAAAGACGGCAAGGGCGATGGAAAAGAATCGAGCATGAAAAATATTTAGGCAGACAGGCCCAAGGGGGAGAGAAAAATAAAGCAAGAGACAGAGACGTGAAGACAGAAGGAGGCAGAGGGACAGAGGAGAGGAGCTGACATGCACGCGCAGTGTGTGTGTGCAGTGCAGTGTGTGTGTGCATATGTGTGCATGCACATGTGTGTGCATATGTGCAGTGTGTGTGTGCAGTGCATGTGTGCGTGCATATCGGTGTGTGTGTGCAGTGCATGTGTGTGTGCGTGCATGTGTACAGTGTGTGTCTGCACTGTGTGGTGTCACGGCCCTGGCAACTTGGACCATCCATCGTTCCTGTCTCCCAGGAGAGTCGGGGGAGAGAGAGGAAGCTGATAGGAGACAGTGCGATTCCAGTAATTCCGGATGAAATAACATCCAGAACCCTTGCCAGGAAATCAGGGTGGGGTAGCCAGGGAGAGAGAGAGAACGTCCAAAGAAAGTTTAGCAAACAGCTTTATAATTCCCTCCTCCATACCCCGCAGCTACCCTGGATAAGGGGGTAGGGATGAGGGTCCTGAGCTTGGGGCTGGGATAAAGATATCTGGGAGGGAGCGGTATCCACCCCCAAAGAGAGAGGAGGACTTTAGTCTCTCTCAGCCCATGCAAGTCTGGTGGCTCCAAGAGTGGGAACCTTGCTGGGGACCATAGTTTGACAGAATGTGGCTTCAAATATAACCTACCCTGCACACAGGACAGTGGGGTGTTGAGGGAGGAGGGGAAGAATCTGACCTTCCCCAGGTGCTTACTGTATGCACCATGAATCCGTTTCCCCTGAGCTAAAAAAGTGCCTGCCCCAAGCTCCACACACCATATGGCACTTTGTCTCATTGACACTCTCGTCCTCACCATCACCCCCCAAAATATTAGGTACTCAGTAAGGTCTTCATTTGCAAGGAAGATAGTGGAGTCCAGAGGGGGTCAGTTGCCAGCCCACTGTCATCCAGCTGGAAGGAGACAGTGAGTGTCCAAGCAGCCTTAAACCATCAAGCAATGCTATACCAACTGGCTTAAATGAGCTCCTTAAATTCCAGCGAAGGAGATGGCAACACCATCTTTCCTCAACTTTTAAGTTCTATAAATACCACACTTACAGAAAGGTTGTAAGAACAGTACTTGTTTACCCTTCACTTCGTTTTGCCATGTTTGTTTACTCTTTCTTCTCTCCCTCCCTCCCCCATCCATTTAAAAGTAAGTGATAGACATCAGGATACTCAACTAAATACTTCAACATGTATTACCTAAGAATAAGGACATTCTCCTGTAATCACAGCACCATTCTCACAGCCAAGAAATTTAACATTGATACAATGATAACATTATCTAAGTTTAGTCCATTTTCAAGTGCACCCAATTATCTCAAACACGTCCTTTAAGCTATTTTTTTTTAAATCCAGGGTCATGCATCACATTCATCTCCTTTGATCTAGAACAGCCCCTCACCGTTTTTTCTTCCCTTTTGATAACATCAACATTTTTAAAGAGTCCAGACAAATTGTGTTGTGGGATGTCCCACAATCCGGGTATGTCCAGTTGCGTCCTTACCACCAGATTCAGAGTGAACCTTTGGGGCAGTCATGTTACAAAGGCACATGCATCCCATTTCATCACCTCAAGGGACACATCATAATGCCACTCGGCCCCTTCACTGGGCATGTCAAGTCCGTCAGTTGGTTAAGGTGGGGGTCTCCTGATCTACCATTTTCCTTGTGTGAATAATACATAAAATGTGGGGTGCCACTTGGGGACTGTGTAAACATCCTGTTCTCCAGTAAACTTTTGCCCAGTAGTTTTGGTATCTATTAATGATCCTTGCCAGAATCAAATATCTCAGAGGTAGTTGCAACATATTTTTTCTTGAAAACTTATCAATTTTTTATACTTATTAGTTAGTATTCTTTGATAAAGAAGAGTTTTCCACTGCTCTTCTCGGTGTCTCATATGTCATTCACCAATGTTTTTTAATGCTAAAATGGTCTCCGATGCCGCCAGTGGGAGCTCCTTCAGGCTGGTCTTTGCATCCTTTCACACATCGTCCTCATTCTTCGAGAACTTCCTTCCTTTCTGATGGGATAGAATGTTCAAGGCTCATCGTGTATTTTCCTTGCTCCACCCTGGAATCTGCCATTTCTCCAAGACGTCCCAGTTCCTGTCCATGGAAAATGGCATGTAGAAACCAAGATCTGAGTCCAGGGTGTGCTCATTACTTCCAGGGCCTTTGCAGCTTCTAGGACCTGTCAGAGAAGCAAAGATATGTATGAGTTCACCTTCGATGCCTGCAATTCAAATCCAATATCGTGAAGTTCTTCCACATAGCCCCCATTCCTCATTTCTGTCTCTCTGACTCTACTGTGAGAACCTCAGTTCTCCAAATATCAAAATACTTGCTCATTCATTCTTTCCTCCAAGCCACAGGAAATCATTTCAGAATTATACCAATCTAGCTATCAAAGACCTACCCCTTAAAGATTTCTTTGAGGTTCTTCTTCAAAGAAATTCTTCTCTGAAGTACTTTGAAATTATTCTAAAGTATATTCAATTAAGAGGGTTCAATTAAAGAACTATGTTCAAATGTTACTTGAACTAATGCCCTTTCTCTATCATTATATTTTAGCATTACCTGTTTCCGCTTAACAAACTACCCAAAACTTAATTGCATAAAACAACAGTGTTTGTTTCTCACAGTTTCTGTGGATGCAGGTGTGGCTTACCTGGGCTTTCTGATTCGGAGTCACTCCCAGGCTTCAAGGTGCCATCCGGAGCTGGGTCCCTCTGGAGGTTTGAATGGGAGTTCCACTTTCAAGCTCACTCATGGTCTTGTTGGAAGGATTCAGTTTTTTAAAGGCATTGGAATAAATATCCCAGTTCCCCTCTGGATAGTCACCAGATGTTACTCTGTTCCTTGCCAGGTGGCCTTCTCCATCAAAGTAAGTATATGAGAAGAGCCAGAAACAGAGAGTGTTAGCAAGACAAAAGTCACAGTCTTTTATAATTTAATCTCAGAAGGAACATCTCATCACTTTTGCCATATTCCGTTCATTAGAAACAAGTCACTAGGTCTGGCCACATTCAAGAGGAGACTATTACAAAGTCATTTGAGCAACCGAGTTATCAACTTGATACGTAGTTAGGTTCATTTGTTTCTGTTTGTGTTCACTTTTAGAGTTTGCCGTCCTGTTCAATATTTTGGATCAAATTTTATCTTTGACTCTATGAAATGTTTATATGGGTCAAGAGTATAAATTATATAAAAAAGAAGACCAAAGAGAAATCTCACTCTCATCCCCATTGTGTCACCCCATTTCCATTCATCTATATAACCATTTTTGTTCACGTCTAACCAGAAATGAATCTTACTAGTTTTCCTTTTATAAATTTATATTCACATATTTTTCTTATCTCCTCATTTTTCTTTGATAAAAGAGAGCATAGTATAGATACTATGTTGTACTTTGCTTTTTAATTTACTAAGATAGCCTAGAAATCACCGTTTCTCTTTATAGAAATTATGTTCACTTTTATAGCTGCATAGTACTCCATTGTGTGCAAGTTCCATGGTTTATTCAACCAGTCTTTCATGAGTAGAAATTTAGGGTGTTTCTAACATTTTGTTATTAAAAATAAAGCCATAATGAGTAATTGTGTGCATTAGTTTTTCTAGGTTTATGAAATTGTATCTTCAGGGTAAATTCCAAAAAGTGGGACTCGAGGGTTAAAAAATGCATGTGTGACATATGATTTACCAGTAAGCTATTGCTGTGTAACAAACCACCCCTAAATTTGGTGGCTTTAAATGACAAGCATTTATTTACTTCATGAATCTGTGGCTCAGTGGGGTTTCTGCATATCTGGGCTGGGCTCTCTAATGTGTCTGTGATCAACTGCAGGACAGAAGGCCTGCTCTACTTCTAGAGGTTGGAAGGGGTGATGAGAGGAACTGGGCCACACGTCTCCCATCCTCCAGCAGGCTAGCTCAGGCTCGTTGTCATGGAAGCAACAGGACTCCACAAGAGACAAGGGAAGTTTGCAATGCCTCTTGAGTCCTAGGCTTAGAATTGACACAGCATGGCTTCTGCCACATTCCATTAATCAAAGTAAGTCAAATGGCCAGTTGAGATTCAAGAGTCGGGAAGGAGATTCACCTCTTGAAAGGAGGAGCTTGTAAAGTCACACTCCTTGCCAACGCCAAGGGCGTGCTGAAGAAGGAAGACATTTAGAAAAGCAGCGCCTTTAACAAAAGTAACTTGGCATGTGTGATCGCCTTACTAAGAATTTGGATATTATTCTAAATCAGGGCTCTGCAAACTTTTTTCCGTGAAAAGACAGATGATAAGTATTTCAGATTTTACGGATCATACGGTCTCTGTTGCAACTACTCTACTCTGCTGTTGTAGCGTGAACGCAGCCATATAAAAACTGTAAACAAATGAGTGTGGCTGTGTTCCAATAAAAATTTATTTAGAAAAACAGGCGGCTGGCTGGATTCGATCTGCAGGCTGTAATTTGCTGACCCCTGTTCTACGTGCACTGAGAAGCTATTAAAAGGTTTTAGGCAGGGAAATGCCAAGAACAAATTTGAAAATTCCTTCAAGCTGTAGAATGGATTGGGGGTCAGGGAACAGTGATGGAAGCCTGAAGACCCCTCAAAAGCCCATTGGAGTGTTCAGGGGAGAGATGACAGTGGCTCTGGACCTGACAGTGGCAGCAGGTGTAGAGGAAACCACAGGCATTGAAATCACACATAGAAGTGGAGATCACCGACGCTGTAGAAGGAAGGGTTGAGTGTGGACGGTGAGGCACAGTGGCAAAGAGATGCTTCTAGGTAGTGAGTACAAGGCAATGCCGTTTGCAGAAATGGGTATGTGTGGGGAAGCAAAGAAGCTGAAAGGCAGAGTCTCTGCCTTCGAGGAGTTCATGTCCTAAGACGGGACTAAGAAGTCTTCTTCATGTCAGAGAAAGAGGGCGACATATAATGAAGATCCATAGGAGGGGAAATTGAGGCCCAGGGTGGCCAGAAGACGTCTCTGAGGTCAGACAGCTATTGGCAGTGATTGGCAGTGAACCTCAAGCCAGGACCCAGTCTCCAAAGCTCATTGCCCTAGAACATATTGTTGCCCCGCGGTTGCTACCTGTCACCCGACTCCTTAAAAGAAAAAGAAAGTGAAAATCCTCCTTGGTGGATTTATAAGCAAGTACGATGACTTGAGTGATAATTTCCCTCCACCAGGGCTGATGGGTATCTGGCTCAGCCCTGAACAGTTTCTTCAGTTTCTGGAAGCTTAAAAGAAAAAGGATTTTGAGCTCCGGGGCTTTAACATCACAAGGAAATAAAGTCCCTCACAGAATTAGAGGATCAGATAAGTCGAGACAAAAATGGAATTGCATAAAGCAAAAATATCTATCTGGATTCACCACCCCAGCAACTGCTTCCAATAAGAATAGATGGTCGTGCCCTAGCCAGTGAGCCCTAGTCTGATGAATAGTGTCCCCCCACCTGTGCAGATTCCACGAGGCTCTTGACCATAGAGAGGCGATTTGGGCTGCCGAAGAGTAACTCCCAAGCACAGTTTCCCCCTCCTTTGCCTCCAGAAGAGAAGCTCACTGGATAGCCAAGTGGAAGAACCAGCATCCTATCGAGGGGACTCTAAGGATGTAGAGCATGGCTTATAAACACTCGAAATGAAAGGAACAGCTTTGTTCCTTGGTTGCCAACTCATTTACTGCATCCTTCCGTCCTAGGAACAAAAAGGCTGTCAGATGTGGTTACTGCATCCTGGTCTTCCCTGCCGAATCGTGCCCTGGCAGAAAGGAGGCGCAGAGCAGTAGGCAGACACGAGCTGGGTTGGAATCCCATCCACATGTGACCTTGGCCAAATGTCTGTGCCTCTCAAAACATCAGTTTTCTTACCTGGACAACGGGTATAATAATGATACACACTTGTGGGGCTGCTGTGAGAATTAAATGTGTGTATGATGGTGACACGCAGTGGGTGCCAAATAAACAACTGCTTGAATCACCCTTTTTCTGAGGTTTAATTCTTGGAAAAGAAGGATGTGGAAAGAATTAGAAACTAATATTTACCAAGAGTCTGTTATGGGCTAGACTTTTCAAAAAACTCATTTCAGAAGTTTCTCATGTACATATCCTCTGAGATGACTGTGTGAAATACAGATAAAGACTCCAAGATCCCCTCAAAACTACTGGTATAGACCATAAATCTGAAATGGAACAGAAAAAACCAGGCTGTGCTCTGGTGTCCAAACTCAGAATATCTCCCAGACCAGGTAGGTGTCCACACACCATGGGCCATATCCATCCTGCTCCCTGTTTTTGTCAATAAATTTTTACTGGAACACAGCCATGATTATTCATTGGCTTATTGTCTGTGGCTTTGGGATTGCGATGACAGAGTTGGGTAGCTGTGACCAAGATGGCCTAGCCCAAAAAGCTGAAAACGTTTACTACCTGGCCCTTGGCAAGAAGTTTGCCTGACTCCTGATCTAAAGCAATAATAGTAATGCCCCCGCCATGGATGGGGCTTCCTGGGTGCCAGGTGCTGTGCACGGCACTCTATGTGCACTGCCAGGTTGAATGCTCCCAACCATCCTGTGATATAGGTACTATTGTTAACACCCCTTACGGATGTAAGCCAAGGTTCAGGAAGTGAACAGGCTGGGAAGAGAAGTACCACACAAGGGAAAGATTTAAAGCCAGGTCCAAATGGACCCCAGAGTTTTTCTTCTAAACCTGTGCAGGAGGGAAAAAGCAGACTGTTTCTAGGACTCCGTTTCCTCAATCACATTAAAAGGACCAAGCTGTGATTCTCAATCCTGCAACTCGTTGGAATCACCCAGGGAGCTTTAAAAACGAGGACCCTTCTTTTCCCACAACCAGAGTCTGACTTAATTTTAATCGGTCTGGGATGGGGGGTGGATATTTTTTATAGTTCCCCAGGTCATTGTAAAGTGAAGCGAAGGGCGAGGTCCACAGACCTAAAGAAAAGTGGCCAGTGTCCTCCGAACCCCAGAATGACGGGGAGGCCCCCCGAGCCTGGCGCCCTTCAGCACACACACGTTGGTTTTGTGTGGGGTTAGTTAGAATCAGGCCGCCCCTAAGGGACCATGGGGGAAAAAATCACTCTTTTATTCCGGCAGAATTCACTCATATGATCTCCTATGAGAATCAAAACACTCACTTCTTGCAAACAATCGCTAATTGTGAAGGTATACTGAATACCCTCTCTGGGCCGGTCACTGGCCACATACTGTATGTTCTTTTTTAAAATCCTTGAAGCAACTCTAAGAAAACAGGTTCTGTTCTTAATCGTGTTTTAAGGATGGAGAAACTGAGGCCCAGGAGGGTGAGGCAACATGCCTGAGCTCCCCAACAGCAACCGAGAGTGCTAGAGCTGGAACCAGGTCTCCCAGCATCCAGCTGGAGAACATTCTTCCGGGAGGGGCCTCTTTGATTGCCGCACACAAAGTCTCCTTGGCTAGGGAAGATCTTTGTTCTGGGAATGAGTGCTGAAAAATAATAGGCCAGGGCATTTTTTTTTCCCCCTTGATGGGGCTCTCAACGTTCTCGAGAGAGAACTAAGCGATCTGGAGGTTATTCTGCAGCATGGCCCCCTCGCTGCCATAGGTCTAATAAAACAAAACCCCAGCCAAATTAGGGGCATATTTCATCTAATGGGAGGAAATAGATGTGGCATTTCTGCCTGGCGGTTGACCTGCTGCATTTATGTGCGGAGAGAGGGTTCGATATATCACGGGGCAGTTATGCGCTGCTTAAGTAGCCTCTCGGGTGGGCAAGGGACAAGAAGAAAAATCTCTTTCTTGCGTTTCCACTGCCTAGCTCTTGGGCCAGTGCTTCTAGGGAGTGTCACACAGTTTTGATGAAGGGGAAAGACACGCCTCCCCTCACCAGGAATCCAAAGACCCAGATCATGGTCCCCAACCTGCCAGTCACTGACTATGTGTCCTTGGGTGAGCTACGGTGCCTCTCTGATCCTGAACTTCCCCATCTGTGAAATGGAGAGGATCGGTGCCTTCAAAGTGAACTTGGCAATGATCCAGAATTTGGGGGGAGAAGGCTGATTTCTAAGACCACTTGGGGGAGCAAAGAGTACGTTAGGGGTGGAACTCTAGTTTTGCATTTCTCCTACACACTAGGGGAGGTGGGTCTGTATAACTCAGAGATGTCCAAGTTGTTTGAACTCAACCCCAGTAAATACATACATATATATACACACATATATATAGTTATAAACATACATACATGTTTATAAATTATGATCATTTACTGCTATATTCATAGATTACATACATTATAAAACAGACACAAAAATGGAAATTCGAAAAGGAAAAGCTAAACTACATAGTGAATTTCTATTAAAATTCCATCGTCTCCTCCTGCCCCGGGAAGCCCAATCTCTCTTGCCCTGATCTACTTGTTTTTTTTTCCTATAGTTAGCACTTTTCGTCTTCGACAGATTCTATAATTTGCGATTTACAAATTCTGCATTCTCCAGGGCTAAGGTAGCAGGCTGGAGGGAAGGGAAAAGCAGGCATGGCACTGCCAGGACTGGGGTTCCTCCTCCCCACTGAGGTGCTTCCCCAGAAGCCGGTTTCTAAATAAACAAGTTCTTGCAAAACTGGGAAACAAATACAAATGTATTAAGAGGATATACTGGGAGTTGTTTATGAAATAATATGGAGGCATTAACCCAGAAGTGGATTCTGTCCCAAGCTATATACAGGTAATTACATTGATCCCATAAAACAAGCTTTAGAGTTTTAGGGTATATATCGAATGAGAGAGAGAATATGCCAGACCCTATTGGATGTGGTCACATCCGGTGCCTCATTTAATCCTCACAGCTACCAGAAGAGATGGGTCAGATTAATAATCCCATTTAAGAGATGATGAAACTGAGGCAAGGCACCCAGGCAGGCAAGGTCTGCCTTCAAACTCAGGCCTATCTGATAGCACGCTGTTCCAGCATTGTGACAAATCCCGGCTGACGTGAGCCAGGCCAGGTGCCCAGCTGCCCCAGGCTGTCCCGGGACGGTGTGTCTTGGAGCCGACTGTTTCTGAGTCTGGGAGGAAGACATGTTGGAATATGTGCTTCTGGGCTGCAGTGTTGGCCAGGGTCCAGGCTCTGTGCTGACTGCAAGTGGAGAAGCAAAGAGCTCACTGATTTAGTGCCCATCTGGATGGACAGCAGACAGGAACCGGGCTGCTCCAGACGCTCGGGGAGTGTGATAAGCACGGCCTCCGGGTGCCCCCGCATTCCTGGCCGGTGATGCCGCTGTGGGAGAAGCTGCTGCTTGGAGTGCCTTGGCAAGTCCCCCTCTTTCTCTCCCCCCGCCCTCTGCCGCCTGTGGCCTCCTGAGGACCCCAAAATTAGCAGCGGTCCCTTGTTACAGAGAGCTCTGACTCTTCTCGTACTGGCTACAAGGCCTAGGGGACCTGAAGAGTGGGCTTGGGGGCTGCTCATGGAAGACAACCTAAGCTTCAGGGGCACGACCCCTTACCCAGGAATATGGGGAACCCCCAATTCCTTGGCCACCTCCTGCTTGTTTTCTGAAAGTTGAGAGCCACCTCCAATGCTGCACTGTCTTTCTTAAACCCTCATCTGACCATGTCCTTCCTCTGCCTACAACCTTGCATGGCTCCCCACTGCCCTCCAGTTAAGTCTAATCCCTTCTCCATTTTGGCTGGAAGATATGACCCCTGCTGATTTCCATGTCTCCTTCCTCCATACTCCCCCAGCCCTCACAATCACCCACCCCACCATCCCTCTACTTTTTGTTCTGTGAAAACACAGTATGGTCCTCAAATGCCTTTGTGCCTAGCTTACCACACGGCTTCTTGCACGTGCCGATCCCTCCACCTGCAGCCCTTTTTCCACTCATCTTCTTCTGACTGAGTCCGGCACATCCTCCAGGTCTCTCCAGCAGGACGCCTGCCTACATCCCACCCAGCCTGCCTGGCTCAGAGGCCTCCTGGGGGTTTCCCTCAGCAGCCCTGATCCCTGTGGGTGGAAGAGCCTGTTTACTCCTTTGATCCCTATTAGGTTGGGAGGCCCGTGGGGGCAGGGATGATGCCCCCTTGTTCACCAAGACCCTCAACACCTAGCACAGGGCCTGGTACACAGTGGGTGCTCAAGAAATATTTGTGGCTGACAGCGAGTGGCAGAGATCTCATTCCTCTGGGGTCTGCGATGACAACCCCAGTATATGGCGCACCCCTGTTCCAGTAGCAGTAGCAACAGCAGTAGCAATAATAAGAGTAAATCAGAGAGTACGAAGTACTTTACATATAATCAGTACTTTCACCTTCACCTTATGAGGCAAGTACTATTATTATCCCCGATCTACAGATGAGGAAAGTAAAGCCCAGAGAGGTTAAGTAACTTACCCAAGGTCATACATTGGGAAAAAGGCAGATCTGGGCAGGCTGGCTATAGAGCCCCTTGAAGTATATCACCCCCCAGTACATCACCACCCACTGTGAGGCCAGAGGGCCGGAACATGCTCTTGGCAATGAGCAGAGAAGAGTCTGGGGCTTAATTACACCAAACAAGCCAAGCATTATCAGTGAGTTTAATTTAACTCCACTCAGTCTCACCAGACCATCAGAATAGAGCATAATTAGCGACCACTAGTCAGTGCCCCAGGCTGTGAGCTCCAGGTGGGTCTTACTCACCCTGCAGGTGCTCAGCCCAAGGCCTGGTTCTGCCCACACAGGGGAAACCCTGACTCCACCCTCCATGGGGAGGTGCACATGCATAAATAGTGTGGACTCTGGTTTAAGATCCAATTTTGCCGCTCATTGGCTATGTGACTTTTGGCTTTGGCAAGTTGCTTGAACTCTCTGGACTTCACATTCTTCAGTTGAAATCTGGGATAATAATAGTGCTGTCGTAAGGGTTGGGAGGGGATTAAATTAAATAAGTTAATACATGTCAATCTCTTTGAACAATGCCTGGCACAGAGTTGGCCTTATGTAAGTGCTAGCAACAGCCAGGTTCCCAATTTATTCACCTCCTGCCCTACAAGAACAAATCATATAACATGTTCCCATTACTTCCTGGGAAAACAGAGTCACCTCCTCCCCAGGAAAGACATGCCTAGGGCTGCAGAAGAAACTCTAAGAGGATAAACACGTGAACTTGAATCCCAGCCCTGCCCCATCTTGCTGTATGACTTTACCCAGATACTTAGCTGTCTCTGGGCCAGAGTTGTCCCATCTCTATAAGGAATTGCTGCTCTCTGAGGGTCCTGTCAGCTCTGACATGAACCTTCAACCTTCCCATCAGAATCTTGTGGTCCCCATGGCAATGGGGATATGGTCTCTGAGGAAAGGACACAGATCTGGGCCCTGAACACAGAGAAGGAGGTCCCAGGAGCCAGGATTATTAGCAAGGCTTCCTTGTCTGCCAAGGTTCTAGGGACCTTTTGGCCTCAGCAGGCATCTCATAGGTCCAGGGACAGGCAGCCAAGCGGCTCCAGCTGCCTCCTGCCTGCGGCCCTGTGACCGGCTTGACCAGTTCCCAGGGGGTTCATTAGATGGGCAGCAGCTCTGTCCCCATAGGTCCTGGGAGAAGGCGCTCACTCAGCACCTTGTCCGGGCCAGGAGGGGCAGTGCCATTCCCTTAACTCTGTCTTATCCTAAGGATAGAGAGGGCAGGCCGGCCTGTGAGGGATCCTGGGAGAGGACGCACTATACCAAGAGCTTCTTCCCCACGTGCCTGGGATCCCACTCTCTTCCTATGCCCCCACCCCGCTTCTTCGATCTCTAAACCTTTTCCCTCACAGCTCTGCATCCCTGGTAGTGGGAGCCTGGGCACAGGGCCACTCCGATCCAGGTTTATTCCTGGCTCTGCCACTTGCCAGTTGGGGCACCCTAAGCAAGCCCCTCTCTGAGCCTCAGTTTTTTGCATCTGAGAAATGGGCATCATAACTTCCACTCGGCAGGTTTGCCCAGAGGATTAAGAGAGATGACAGTGGAGACCTGGCTTGCACGGGGATGGGCGTATCTGGTATGCTGCATCAAACCTTCTGGTCCTTCTCCCCCCTTCAGCTCTTCTCCTTGTTCCAGGTTCCTGCAGCCACTGATTTCCCTTCCTCAGAGGCCGAGGGGTGAATGGCTGCCTTTTGTGGCCTAAAAAGTCTTCTTTCATGTTCTTCTGGGCTTGCACTTCAAGCCCCTCCAGAGCGCAGCCCCTTCCCTCCTCTCCGGTCTCTCTCTCCTTCTATCTCTCTCTCTCTGCTCCACTTAATCTCGTGTTAGTCTCCTAACAACCTTTCAAACATCAGTTACATCCTTCTTATCTTGGTTAAGCATTTTGGTGAACTCAAAGCTTCTTGTCACTCAAGGAATTTTTCCTGCTGCCTTAGGCATCTATTTTTCTCTCTCTTCTCTTCTCTCTCTCTCTCTCTCTCTCTCTCTCTCTCTCTCTGAGGGGTAGCTGACCAGTGGGCTGGTTTCTGCATGCAGAAGGAACAGGGACAGTGTTTCTCAGCAGGACTTTTCCCGTGCTCTCAGGACCTCGTGCCTTATGTCATCTGTCCCCTTCTCAATCCAGGCTGCGTCTCACCCCCTTCCTCACCAGGGAAAGAGCCACAGTTGGATTGCTGGAAGGGCATTGCTCTTTATCTGTCAATGAAGTCGGATATTAATAATCCGTGTTTGCACTTCTGAGGTGCTCACACCCCGGGGAAGAGGGAGACGAGCATGTAACAGGCAGTGCCCACACTTTGCAGGGCAGCCAGGGAGGACAAGACATGCACAAGGAGAGATACAGAAGCTTTAGAGCCAGCAAAGGTGGCAGGGATCAGTCAAGGCTTCTGGGAAAGGGAAGCTCGAGCTGGGACTCCAGGGGGAGGTAGCGGAAACTTCACTGGTAAGCGTGAGGGGACAGGGATGCGCACAGTGTGACTGCACATCCATAGGTTTACCAACAGAGAGCTGTACGGGTGAGAGGGAAGATGTCAGGAAGATAGAGGGAGAACCCAGGAAAGGCAACTGATAGCCACTCTGGGGAAGACCTGGAAAGCCAGACTTAGGTCACCTCCTGGGGAAAAACATTCTGAACATCCCCCACCCCAAGTCACTGGGTCTCTCCCACGAGACAGTCATCAGCCTAGTCCTCCCAGGCCCTGTGCAAGCTCTGGTGCTGAAGTTCCTTTGCTGAGGTCCTGCAGAAAGTCACTCTAGCTGTGCAAGCCTCAGTTTTCCCATCTGCAAAATGGGCACACTAATAAAACCAATACTGTGTGTTAGTCTGAGGTTTGGATTCTCCAGAAAGAGCTATATTAGGATAAATTAGCTCATATGATTATGGAGGCTGAGAAGACTCAGATTTGCAGCCAGCAAGCTGGAAGCCAGGAGAGCCAATGGTGTAGTTCCAGGCTGAGTCTGAAAGCCTGAGAACTAGAAGAACCGAAGGTTTATAAGCTCCAGTCTGAGTCCGAGTTGGAAGGCAAGAGAAGTCTGATATCCTAGCTTGGAAATGATCAGGCAGAGAGCAAGAATTTCTTACTCAGCCTTTTATTCTGGTGAGCCTGAGGCCCACCCGCATGGGAGGAAGCAATCTGCTTCCCTCAGACTACTGATTCAAAGGTTAATCTCACCCAGAAACACCCTCACAGACATACCCAGAATAAAGTTTAAGCAAATATCTGGGCACCCCAGGACCCAGTCAAGGTGACCCATAAAATTAACCATCACATAATATGCACCAATAAAGTTATAGCTGACTAGGGAGGCGAGCATCATAATCCCAGGATTCAGATGCTGAATGGGTCTGCCACTTACGCATGGTGGAGGCTTGGGCAGGTCATGTAGACAAAGTGTTGGCAAACTACTACAGCCTGCAGGCCAAATCTTGCCTGGCTCCTCTTTGTGTAAATAAAGTTTTATTGGACCACAGCTGCACCCATTCATCTCTATATGGTCTGTGGCTGCTTTCACACTAAAACGACAGAGTTGAATGGTTGTGACTGAGCCCACATGACCTGCAAAGCCTGAAATATTTACTATCTGGCCTTTAACAGAAAAAGTTTGCTCACTCCTGACTTAGGCATGTGGTCCCTCAGTTTTCTCATTGAGCAAATAGGTACAAGAATTATTACCTTCCTCAGTACTGTAGGGAGAATTCAGTGGGGCTATTAAAGGGCTTCGCATGTAGTAAGCATTCCATAACTGGTAAATATCATTGTGCTTGTAGTTGTGCTGGTGTGGCCACCAGTCATAATTATCAGATGAGCTCCAGAGGTAGGTTCGTTGTATGCCTGTGGCTCTTCAGGAAATGGACATTGCCAAGGAGGGTGAGGCACCAGGCTGGGCTAGGATCCTTTCCAAACAAAGCCATTCCCGCCCATGAGGAATAAAAGGCCAACTGGGAAGTCATGCCAAGCGTCCATAATCGCCTGTAATTTGGACTCAGCCTCTTCAGGCAAAAGGATTTTGTCAAAGGCTTTTCACGGTCCAGTGACCTCAGAGTCCAAGGTTACTTGGATCGCGTCCTCTCCGACACATATTTATTATCAGGTTGAAATGGCACTTGGGTCTTTCCCAAGCTGTGTGCACACGCTGTCTTAGGCCCCTGCCGAGGGCCCTAGTGGGTAGCCTTGACAGAAATAGGGCAGAAATGGTGCTGGGAGAGAGGCTGGCCATGGGGAGGGCGTGCGAGTGACCTGAGGACAGGTTGGGGGAAGCTCACTCTGCAGTCCCTTCAGCAACTTTGCAATCTACCTTCGGGCCAGGATTTAACCTGAATGTCGGTTTCTTCATCTGTAAAATGTGGATAAGAAGTGCCTGTAAGATATTAACTAAGCCCAGCCCATGTTGGACACGCAATAACCTGCCATTATGCTTGCTTTTGTTAACGACTTCCTCCTTGTTTCTGAATCCACCAGTGAAACCATAGCACAGTGGGTGAGAACTCTGGAAATAGATAGAACTCAGCTCTAACACCTGACCCAATGCTTAGTAGCTGTGTGACCTTGGACAAGCTACCCGATCTAGACTCAGTCTCACCTGCAAAGTGGATTGACAACAGCACTGACCTGAGACAAAGCACAGCCTTCAAAGCGGCCAGCACACACTAGAGGCTCCAGAAATGGCTCTTTCTCTCATCAAAGGAATTCATGTTCAGCATCATTCTAAAAGGAGCTGAAGACACTAAAACAGGCAAATACCATGGAGACAAGAATGTATCCAGAAGGTACTAGTTTTCCCAAAGAAGAGAGGAGAGATGTGTTCTCCATCTCCTCTCAGAGGGCAGCTGTGAGTCAGAGTCAGTCATGCCTGAGAGGGGTTCCAGGTGGTATTCCAGAGCAATTATGACCTGCTTTCTGGGCTCCAGCAGATGTGCATTCTAATTCTCTCTTGGAGAAACTGAGCAAATCGCTTCACTTTCTGCGGCTCTGTTCCCCTTTCATTTCTTTATTTAATCTAATACTTAATAGAATGTATATCTGATTATGCACCAGGAATCATCCTAGGTACAGGAGATACAGCAGGGAACATGATGGACGAAGTCTCTGCCCACTAAGTGGGTGACACAGACAATAAACAAGCAAATGAATACATTTTGAGTATAATATGATAAATGCTAAAGAAAAATTAGAGCAGGATAGGGAGATTGAATGAGAAAGAGGGGCTGCTCTAGATTTGGTGGTCAGGGGAGACCTCTTTGCAGAGGTGACTCTTAAGAAAAACAGGAATAACTAGTTGAAGCTCTTACCACATTGTTTAGCACACAGTGGGTACTACATGCATGTGGGTTGGATGGTGAATGGATGGATGGGCGGATGGATGAATGCATAAATGGATAGACAGGCAAGGTTTAGGGAACCCACAAGAAATGTTGCAGCACCCAGGGACTAGCAATAGAGTTAGGTGTTACCCCTGATGGCTTTGAAGGGCAGAAGAAGGGAAAAGTGTCCCAGAACTTGCATTGTGGCCTGACAGGAGCTATGGCTATAGTAGAAAAATTCAGTCACTGCCAAAACAGGGCTCAGGATGGAAGAAGGAGAAAATAAACATGGAATCTCACTCCCCTCACTCTCCGATCTCCTGCTGGCATTCGCCATTGACCCTGCTCACCTGGAAGCCAGAGGCTAAGGGAGCCCAGGTCATGCAATCTATAGAGGTAAACCTCTCAGGAACAGAGCAAAGAGGGATAGAGAAAGGATCTAGAGATAATAGGAAAATGACCAGCGCTGATGGGTAGACAAATAAATAAGCAAATGAGTCTGAGAATCGCTAAAGCAGCAAAGAGGACTCAGTGACAGGCAGATGTTTCTTCTCAGATCATGAGCCATGTTGTGAACATTATTCTTATTAGTCAAGCGAGGTGATCGCATTTACAATTAAAAAAAAAATCCTAATAACGACATAATGAACATTTATTCCTCAGTCATGTCACAGGTGAATGCAAGTTGGGACCTGCCCTACGAGTGATGACTCAAGGAACCAGCCCCCTTCCTTGCTGGGACTCTACCATCTTTAATATGTGGAGAAAGACAGAGAACTGCCAAATGCATCTGGCTTTTAACTGCCTCAACAAGAAAGTGATCCATCACTTCCTCTCACGTTCAATTGGCCAGAATGGGTCACATGGCCCCACTTAGCTACAAGGAGTCTGGGAAATGCAATCTCCTTTTGTGCTCAGGAAAGTCAATCAGGTTTAGAGAGCAAATAGCACATCCATTGCATATTATTTCAGGATTCATGGCTGCCTAATACAAAAAAAAAGAGAGAAAGAAAGAGAGAGAGAGA
>NW_024356336.1:3615238-3768204 GCF_902729225.1 Pteropus medius
GGAAGGAAGGAAGGAAGGAAGGAAGGAAGGAAGGAAGGAAGGAAGAAAAAGAAATCAGCCTGCTCTGAACTTAGGTGACAAGATTGAGAAAAGTAGGTTCAAGCCTAGAATTTGGAGTCACAGACCCGGGTTGGATTCTGCCTGGTTACTCACCAGTTGTTTAAGATAAGACTGGACAAATCACTCACTCCTTCTTGCCTTCGTTTCAGTGTCTCTAAGATGAAGAATGATCAGCACATTGACAATTGTTGCACAAAGTACCTGGCACAGAATAGCTTTGCAAGTGTGGTTATGAGGATTGAAGATGGTGAAGCAGATGCAACATGTTACATCAAGAAGGACACATCAAGTGACCTCCAGCCATGTGAATATCATCCCATAAGCCACTGGGTCCAGGCACTGCCAGCTAGCAGTAAGCAGCTGATAATAGCTCTGGAGGGAAGGAGGTACGTCTACAGAGATCAAATTTTATGATAGGAAAATAAGGATGAGGGCTATTTTCCTGATTTGTGGATTGTTTTATGCGCATCATCTTACATTGGTATAAAACTGACATTGCATTTAGTTATTCATTTCTCAAATGGCCTTTATGAAAAAGAATATGACTTTGTGGTGGCCTGGGAAAACCAGACTTCATTCACTTCTGTTGCTGGTGGAGACTCCGTCTCTGCTGCAAGCTCTGGCAGGGGGACTGTGTTCTGGGGACACATTGTGCTAAGATCCCCGTCCCCAGATAAAAATGCTTAGGGGTGGTCTAGTATCAGGTGGTGGTGATTAAGAGCAAAGACTATGAAGGCTGAATGTATTCTGAACCATAACTCCATTCCCTGGCTGTGTGGTATTGGGCATGTTACTTAACCTCTCTGTGCTTCAGTGTCTTCAACAGTAAATGGAGACAGTTGTGGAATTGACAGGATTGTTGTTAGTACACATGAGTGCTTTGGTACAAGACCTGGAAAATAAGAAGCTCTCAGGAAGCGTGTTTATTTTTTGAGGAGGGAGAGTCCTTGTAATTTAACATTTATTCAACAGACATCGGTTGAACATCCACTGGGAGCTGGTTCCTGGGCTGAACAAGGCAGATGTGGTCCCTGCATGCACAACCTGGAATAGACATGGAGGGACAATTCCACAGAGGCCTCTTTAATCGTAACTCCAGGAAAAAGTCTGGAATGAGATGTGGCTAGAGTTCCTGTGGGCCTCAAGGCCTCCAGGATCCCCTCAGTCTTGTGACCCAAGGGCTCATTGTCCTAGGACATGCAGAGGTGCTTTGGGAGGCAGTGCTCCGATCAATGTGCGCACATGACATCAAAGCAGAGACCCCAGGCATCAAGGTGACAGAAATGCAAGCTGGCGGATGTGTGGCCATGTAGCAGAGGCTGAGTTGGAGAGGCTTGGATAGCGGCTCAGACCCCATCATTTCTGAATCACGGCCACAGCCTCCATTCATAGGCTCCTGCCCAGCTGAGGCCCCTCTGAGGTCTCTGCCTCTACCTCTGTGACATGGGGGAGCTGCAGGCCTCTGGGCTACAAGAGAGGATACTGTAGTCACATCAATGTCCTGCAAGTCAGACAGAGCAGGAGGCAAAGTGGGGAGGGGCCTCGAGTGGATATCGAAAACCACAGCTCAAGACTCAGATTTCTTGCTTTGCATATGACATTTGAGAAGTAACCTCTTTGTGTCTTTAGTTTCCCTATCCAGAGAATAGAAATAAAAATACCACCTCCTAAAACCACTGTGAGGATAGATGAAATGAACCATTTGAAGGAACTTTATCAAAGGTAGCAGAGTATGTCATCAAAGAGCAAGACTGGACTCAGGAGAGACACAAGGCTGGGTTCAAAACCCAATGCTACCCGTTATTTGCCATGAGCGCATCATCTGACTGAACCTCTCTGGCCTCAGTCTCCCCATCTGTAAAATAAGGATAGTGGAAACTATACTTCAATCTTTGGTCTAATGTGAGGTTTAAAAAAATATTAGATTAAAAACACATAGCCCAATACCCAGCAGGGAGCAAGGGCTCTCTAAATGATAGGTAATATAAAATCAGCAGTCAACAAGTGTATTTGAGCACCTACTAAGTGTTGATCACCTTTCTAGGTAGTTGTGATAGACCAGGGAACAGGACAACTCCTGTAGAGCTTATAGGAGAGATAGGCATAGATAAGATGAAATAAACTATGTAATAAGGTAAATAAGGGTAAGTGACTTTGAGAGAAAATAAGGCAGGCAGATGAGATAAGGAATGTTGAGGGGGTTGGAACCCTGGTGAGATAGCCAGAGAAGGCCTCCGTGAAAAGATGACATCTAAGTAAAGAGCCAAAGGCGGCAAAGAAATGAGACATGGAATCATCCAGGGCAAGAGTGGTCTAGGCCGAGGTAGGACCAGTACAAAGGTCCCGGGATGCATGTCAGGGGCTAAGGACAGGGACAGAAGCAGGGAATGGGGTCAGAGAGGTTATGGGGCAGATCGGGCAGGGCCTTATGGTCATTGTAAGGGCGCCGGCCTTTACTCAAAATAAGATGGTAGCCGTGGGAGGATCCTGAGCACAACAGTTATGCGATTTGACAAGTTCTGATTTGACAAGAGCACTTTGATGTGTTGAGTGCACACTAATGGGGCAAAGTTGGACACAGGGACCCAATTAGGATGCCATGGTCCAGACAGGAGGTGATAGTGGTAGCTGTTGAGGGGGTGAATATTATCATGGCCAAACTTACCAAGTCATTACATACATGTTATGTAATGACTTGGTAAGTTTGCCAGGCTCACAGTAGGAGCTTGTGCATGCCAGGCTCACAGTAGGAGCTTCCTCCCAGTTGTCAGCCCCCTGATGGCTGATCCTGCCTGCAGTGGTTGCCCCCAGCTCCCAGCCAGAGTTATGTCTTCTCAGACGGTTGTCAGCCACCCCTTGACTGCAGCCTGCCAGGCCGAGATATGTCAGTGCCTTTAATCTTCCCCAGAGCCAGTCTCCCCTTCCCCTTAATCATAGCAGCTGACGTGCACCAACCCCGTTCAAACTTGTCTAAATCTGTCTGAGACTGAGGGGCCCAGAGTGAACTCTAAATGCTCTCCAGACAACCACAGAATTGTTCCAGCTGGAAGAAGCCTCAGAGAGTCCCAAGTCTGGGGTTCCCATTTCTTAAAAAATTAAGAATTGGTGAGGGCAAGTCTCCTTGCTCACCAGTTAGTTGCACAGCAGATTAGTTGCAAAGCCACTACTGGACCTCAGTTCTGGGTTCCAGCTCTGTATTCTCTACCTCCAACTGCAATGGACCCCACCCTTGGAGGAATATTTCGCTTCTTTCACTGGAAGACCTTATCTCTCCACTGTACATGCCACAGTCCCCGCCTCTGCAGACTTGAGGAGTGTTGGGTTTAACCACATCTGATGGTGACCTTGGAGTTCACTGTGACCCTTGGATTCGCTCACTTCAGTTGGCCATTTGGTAACCAGAACTGTCTTCGTTCAGAGCTGCCATGCAGGAAGAAGAGAGCATGGAAAAAGCAAGGTTGGATACAGGGTACCCAGGCAAGACCCGGCACTGGGAGGTGGGAAGGAGGGGTCTCTGGGTGCTTCCCAGATCTTTTCTTGACTTCCCCTGGCTGGCGCTGTCGGGGCACTTGCTTTTCCAGGTGATTAAGACTGCTCCCAGCACCGTCACCAACACGGTGTCATCACTCTGCTGATCTTTGCTCAGATAGCAGGTGAAAATAGCGGAGCAGTTCCAATTCGCATTTCTCTTATTACAAATGACGCTGAGCATCTTCTTACTTGTTTCAGAAATATTTCCTTCTCAATTCATACTACTTCTTAATGGAGTAAAATAATTAGATGTTTTTCTGTGATACAAATTTCAAATGTTTTCCCCAATTTTTAAATTTTTTTGCATAGATTTCACAATGTGGATTTTTTATTTAGTTGACTTTATTGATATCTCCTTTTGTTGTTCCTATATCAGTTTTACCTCATAATTTATTCATTTACCATTCATTAAAAAGTATTGATTGTATATCTACTGTTGGTCAGGGAATACAGGATTAAACAGGACAAACTAGACCCCTTGCCCTCACGGAGCACGGAGTCGGGGAAATAGAAGATAAGCAAGAAACTGATGTTGAGATGACACTTTCAGAGAGTGGCAAGTTCAATGATGAAAATGAAAAAGATGACATAAAAAGTTAAGGCTGGTAGAGGACCTGTTTTAGATTTTATTAGTTACATACTGCTGAGCAATAAATTACCGTTTAGCAGCTGAAAACAGTCCGCATTTATTATGCAACTGTTTCTCTGGGTCAAGAGTCTGGGCAGGACAAAGCTGGGTGTCCTGCTCAGGGTCTCACAGGCTGTATTAAGGTGTCGGCTGGACTGTATTTTCATCTGAAGACTCAGCTAGGGAACAGTTGCATCTACGTTCCTTCAGATTATTGGCAGAACTCAGTTTCTATGGCTGTTTGACTGAAGGCCCAAGTGTTCTGCTGGCTGTCAGCTGAAGACTGCCCCATTGATCTTAGAGGCCATTTCTTAAGGCAGCAAGGAGGATCTCTTGCCTCAGGAAAGGCCTAATCCCACTTTTAAGGGCTTTGCCCGATTAAGCAAGGCCCACCCAGAATACACTCACCTTTGTTCCATAGCAAACCTAATCACAAGAGTGATGTTCCATCACCCTTGCCATTCTTATTGGTTAGCAGCAAGTCATAGGCCCCGTACTCACTCAAGGGGAGGTGATTACACAAAGGTGTGCACATCAGGAGCAATGTAAATGGGTGCAGCCATTATGGAAAACAGTATGAAACTTCCTCAAAAAACTAGAACTACCATATTGTCCAGCACTTTCGCATCTAGATATTTATCCAAAGGAAACGGAAGTGCTAACTTAGAAAGGTATCTGCACCCCCATGTTCATTGCATCATTATTTACAACAGCCAAGACAGGGAAACAACCTAAGTGTTCATCAATGAATGAATGGATAAAGGACACGTGGTATATATACAATGAAATATTATTCAAGCCATGAAAAGGACATTTTGCCATTTGCAACAACATGGATGGACCTCAAGAGCATGACATAAGTCACAGAGAAAGACATATACTGTATGATATCACTTATATCTGAAATCCAAAAATGAACAAACAAATAAACAAACCTGAACTCATTGATATAGAGAACAGATGGGTGGTTGTCAGAGGTGGGGTTTTGGAGAAAGTGGGCAAAATGGGTAAAGGTGGTCAAAAGGCACAAACTTCCAGTTATAAAATAAATAAGTCATGGGGATGTAATATACAACATGGTGACTATGGTTAATAATATTGTATTATATATTTGAAAGTTGCTAAGAGGATAAATTTAAAAGTTCTCGTCTCAAGGAAAAAAATTGTAATAACGTATGACAGATGTTAACCTGACTTGTGGTGATCATTATACAACATACACAAATATCGAATCATTGTGTTGTACCTGGAACTAATATAATGTCAATTATATCTCAACTTAAAAAAATTATTGGGGGTCACCCTAGGATCTCTCTGCCACATAGATTTTGTTGAAGAAGACCTTGGAGAAGAGATGATAGTTAAGCTTAACCACAAGGAAACAATCATGCACACATAAGAGGAAACAGTTTTCCTGGCAGAGGGAACAGCAAGCGCAAAGCAAATTTTAAAAGTCGGGTGACAGGAGTTTATCGAATAGAGGTGGATGGGATGGCACAATAGACAAATGCACTGCACAGTGAAATGAAATGAAATGAAATGAACAAGAAGTAGATCTAGGACCTCAGGACTAGAAGTTGGGAGACCCAACCTCAAATCCCAGGCCAGCCCCTCACTTGCACAGTAACCCTGGGCCTCTCCCTTTCCTCCTTGGCCTGAGCTGCCCCTCTATGGACCAAGGGTGATCAAGTCTGATGGCCTTGAGGACCTTTCTAGCTTGAGCAACCCTAGAGTCTCTGATAGACTGAATTACATCTCCACCTAATTAGCCAATGACACCAAATTAATTAAGGCCTGGGAAAGTGATTATGTCTACTTCAGACTTTCTCACGCTTCTTGGATATCATTGGGGGAGGAAGGGGGAGAGAATAAGAGCAAAGAATGCAAGCACACTCAAGGGGACAGGAGTGGGGGCTCTCAATCCGCCGGAATCAACGCACAGTATTCTGGACCCTGGCTGGAGCACGGCGGGTCTGCACAAATCATTAAGCCCCCTCGCCGGGCAAGAGGCTCAGCCAGGGCCCAGCCCTTCTCACTGACAATCCATACGGAGTTAGTTTGGCCCCACGAAGTGTAGAGATCAGATTTCTCTGCTCATCTTTGCCATGGAAAAGCAGACACGTGGTGGTAGTTGGGAGTTTGGGGTTTGCTGGGAATTTTATTCTTAATTTTTTCAGTCAGTTCCAGAGGAAACATTGACTTTCAGCCGAGCTGATGGAAAGACAGAGTGGGCCCCAATCAGAGTAGGACTCCATCCAGATTGCTCTGCATCTCTTACTGGGAGAACAGGCTATTCCCCACCAGTACTGGGCCAGGACAGAGAGACGATGGGTGTTCCGAACACTGTGTTCTATTATGTGGTCACCTCAAAAGCACAAAGTTCCAAGAGGAGCCTGAGTGAATGGGAGGTGTTGAAAGCAACTGTTAAGGGTCTAGGTTCAGAAGGGAGAGTTGGGCATTCCACTGACGTGTCATCCAGACAGGGGACCCATGGTCCTCCACTGTCAGGAGATGGGAAATTTGGCAAAAAAGCCCCAGGGTGGTATCGATTGATACTGTTTTTGGAAACAGCTTTATTGTTTTTTATAAAATTGACACTTTCCAGTTGTATTAAAAAAAAAAAGGGAAGGAGGGAAGAAAGAGAAAGAGAGAGAGATAAAGAGGGAGAAGGAGGACAGATATTGCAAAGAATAAGGAACAAAATAAAAGTCCCTTTAGTGACTCTGGATGAGTCCCTCGAGACTGTAAGTCCCTTGAGGGTAGGGGAGGCTGTGTCGTGTCTCACTCGTACCCTCGGGGTCTTTATTAAGAGGGAAAGGTGCTCACGCAGGGAAAACATGGTGACCTCTGAGAGTCTTCTAAAATGACCATCCACGTCCAACTGATTGGAAACCGTGCGCGGCATAGAGACGGAGGCAGGACCCCAGTGTGCCCACCCTCCTGCCTCTCCAGGATCTGGTGCTGCGTCCTGAAGGTGGCAGATTGTGTCTGAGTCCACTTCCTGTGGCCTTGGGAGGTACCAGGGAGGGAGGGGACAGGCAGGGTGTGGTTTCTGGGATACATAGAAGAAAATTCCAGGAGAAGATTAGGCACGGGTATGGGATGAGGGCACAGGGCTCTGGCCTTCATTCACGCCCTGCAAGCTGGTGACACTTGTTTTTGGTTCATGAAAAGGCAAGTGGCATCTGGATGCCCAAATAGGGAATAATTTTCTCCTCGATTATTTTCCTCTGATGATAATCTCCTAATTAGAATATGAGATGTTCAATTACACAATGAGAGAGCATCCAATGGCAGAGCACTCCGAGTCATGCTTGTTGTTTACGACAGAATGAGCGGTTATCCTTCCCTCTTCTTAAAACAGAGAAAACTGAGGCTCTGGGAATTGATATGACCTCCTCAAGGTCCCGTGGTTACTCAGCAGCAGAGAAGGATAAACATACAGACATCCTCACACCTGATCTTCCTCTTATCTCTCCAGCTTCATTTTCCACCCTTCTCTCTCGTGTTTTGCCCAGCACCAGTTGTGAACCACGCCCATCTTCCACCTTGTAGTTCCTCACCTCCACACTGCTGCCCATGCTATTTCTTCTCTTGGGAAGTCTTTCTCCCTTTCTGGGAATTTCCAAGCTGTATCTGAAGATTCATTTAAGATGTCCACCAGGCTGCCTTCCCTGATATCTGCAGTGAAGAAACAGCTCCCTTTTTCCTGCACCATATTTGTACCATTTATATTTTTTGTTGCAATCTTCTAGTATATCTCCCCAACAAACTAGCGTGCTTGAAAGCAGTAGCTGTGTTCTACTTAGTTCTGCTCCCCTACAGCTACACACAGGTAAATATCTGTGGAATGAATGAATAAATTTTGAATTTATAAATATTCTCATAACTGTCTGCTAAAATGGCAACTGTCATACTAATCTGCTTCCTTCGGCACCAGGCACAAACAGAGACACGTGGGTACCAGTGGCTTATCACTGTGGTGCTCAGCTGAATGTAACAGTGCTCTTTGTTCTGTTCCAGTGCCATGTGACCTCCCCTTTAAGCAGATGGGAAGGGCTCACCCCATTCTCTCCCTTCCAGGAAAGCAACATGCCCTCTGTCCCTTGAGCTGTCACCAGTAGTGTGCTAAAGTTGATAGCTCCTCAATGATATCTTTTATAATTTTAATATTAATTATAAATATTTCTCTTAATTTTCTAATGAAATGTCCTTCTGTCAAAGCCTATCAACCCTAGAACCAGAAAAGATGGAAATGATAAATGTCCAAGAATCCCTGGAAATCAAGGTAGCTTCCTTGCCATCACAATTGTTGGTCTCACGCCTTGAACACTTGTTTCCACAGCCAGTGACTGTATGACCTTGAACACATCGATGACCTCTTCTGAGCCTCTGTCTCCCCACCAATAACATGGAAATAAATGCACTGCCTACTTCACAGAACTGCTGTGAGAGAACTCCACGCAGTGTCAGGCATGCACCGAATGAGTATAGTTATTATTGTGGCTGTGGCTGTTTTTAATAGTAGAACAGCTAAAGCCTGACTGCCTGGGTTTCAATCCTGGCCTTGCCACTTAGCTAGCTGGGCAACTTCCGACAAGTGCCTGATGTTTCTGGGTCTTTGTTTCCTCATTTGTCAAAAAAGAGATATAGTTCTTACCCCACAGGACTGTTGTGAGGATTAAATGAGATAATAAATGTAAACTAGCACTTAGAATGGTGGCAGACTCATAGTGAGTGCTCAGTAAATCATAGGCATATTGGGTTGCTGTTGCATTTATTATCTTTTTCAAAGCTGCTTATGTATTCTGGATTTAGAGATAAAATTCTAAAAGATTGCAGCCAAAAGAAATCTCAGGAATCATGAGAAGAGATTCTTCCCATTGCTCAGCTGGCCAAACAGAGGCCCAGATTGGCTAGACCAATTGCCAGAGATTGCAAAGTCCAGACAAAGGCAAAGACTTCCTGGACCCCAGCCTCTCCCTCCTGAGCCCCTTAGTGGGAGGTGGCTGGGTGGAAGCTGGCATTCATAGAGGACCTGTTCTCAAGACTTCACTGAGATCCTTCTCCCACACCTTTCTGCCCCATAGGAATCATGGGTCGTCATGGGTCGTATTACCTGGTAACAAGGACTTTCTGGGAAGGAGCTGTTCCCGTCTTCTGGTGTCATCACTGTTCTCCCCACCTCCAGAACTGCAGGGTTCCAGAAAGAACTCTTCTTCCTCTTCCAAGACTAAGGTAGGGACTAGGGTACTAGGAGAGAACTCCCAGCCACTTTGAAGGCAACATTGACCCTGGAAGGAAAGTCAAGACACAAAAGGAAGGAGGAATTCTTGAATACATTCCAGACATTGAACCTGACACAGCCCTGCCCTTCTGGAAAGCACATTCTACTTGGGAGATGGCAAGAAATGAGTCAATATTAAAATGGTGATGAAATAGAGGGAACCAGACCTTTTAGATGAGGAGATCAGAGAAGGTTATGTTATTGCGTGCTCACACACAGTGCCCCAGGCCCCCAACCAGTCCCCAGATGGATTTTCCCAGGAACCCTATTGGTCAAAATGCAAATTAACTCTTGGAGAATTGCCCAGATATCCCAGAGTTCCTAAGAAGTTTGTAGACCAGATCCCCTTTAGCAGCATTCAAATCCTCAATCCTCCCTCCACCCATCTCTGCAGCGTGACTTTGAACAACGTACTTACTCACTCTGAACCTTGGTTTTCTCATCGCTAATACAAGATGGTTATAGGAGGAGTCAACCATAGGGTTGACGGGAGGAGTCAAGGAGATCATACATAAGAAAACACATAGCTATGGCTCAAAAATGTTAGCCATTATTTTTTTCTTTATCCTTTCACCTCTTTTTCTGTCCACTTTTTTTCTATACTCCATCTTCCCTCTCTCCAGGATTTTATACTTCTTTCTCTTCATCTTTTCTCTTTCTCTGCACCTACTCCTCTTTCTCCTCCTTCTCTTTCTTGACTCTTTCTCTTCTCCTCCAAGTGAATATCAGAATAAATTTCACTCTAGCAGGGCTAAGAACACAGATGCCCTCTGGCTATCTCCCAGTGGCCAAAGCAAGAACACGTTCTGCCCAGGTGAGCAAAATGAGAAAGTCTGGCTGGGTGACGCTGCTGGCCAGACTCCTGGGGGTAGATGTGCAGAGGGCGCCTCACTTCATTTCCTGGGCACTGAGGTTGTGGCTGAATCAGTCTCCTCACTGTCTGCATGTGCCTCCCTTTCTTCCATCAATGTAGAGGATAAATATATTATGACCATATTGTTGCAGTGTGGGAGGGGCTTGGGGCTCCTCTCAAGAACTGAAAACAAAGGCATATTGCTTCTAACTTATTTTAGCAGTTTTTAGTAATATAATTTTCAGTTCGCTTGGCTATCAAAAACACACTTTTTCCCCTTTTCTTCTCACCAAAAAAGGTGAAATAGATCTGGGCTGTGCTGGGGGTGCTAGTGGCTTAGTTTTTCTTCCTTTTTTTTTTTATCCGAACTAATTTCTCCATGCTGTGGAGAATTTGTCACATGCGCAGGTCTGTTTGATTTCATTAAACAGAATATTTAAGCATAAAAATTGTTTAATCGCCTTGTGTCATTATGAGATGAATTTCATTTTGCATACATTTGCATATTTCATCAGAATTAAGGCTGCTAATATGCAAATGAGAGACAGGTTGCGGCTGAGGTGTTTATTGTAATAGCTGCAGGCTGTTCCACTTGGACAGCTTTCTAGGTGGTGGGGAAGGAGGGGGAGGGAGGACTTGGGGTGGCTAAGAGACCTTCAAGAAGCCGTTGGGTTTCTGGAGCTTCCGCCTTGCTGGAGCAAAGATAAATGGGCGTGGCCTGCCTTCCTGCCCTAGGAGACTGGCCAATCAGAACAGACTGGGCTGGGGGAGGTGAGAAGAAGACCCGCCGTCTGCCCCAAAGGCTCCTGGGAGCCAGCGGGTACCAGGGCTGTGATTAAGGACCAGGGCGAGGTTGAGGCATTGCTATTGGCCCAGATGCCCCCTCAGGATGGGCAGATGACATTCTGAAGGCCTCCATAGCCTTCTCTCTGCTCCTTCTTCCTCTGCCTGCTTTTTTTCTTTCCCTTTGTTTTCTCCATGGCTTTGTTTCAAGACCTATTGAGTTTTTTACCCTTTATTTCTTCCTCTTTGTTTTTCCCTTACACATTTACTCCTGTGCTTTCTTCCATCCAGAATGGGTTGGCATCCTTGTCTATTGTCTTTTTTTTTTCTCCTCTGCTTCTTGCCTGCTTTGTTTTGTTCCCCACCCTGACTTACTGGTACCCTTCCTCTCCTTAGCTCCCATTTCACTTTCTCTTTCCTCCATCACAGCCCCCTTTCCTCCCCACCCCGCCAGCCTAGAGGGCGTCTGCTGCAGCCACAAATGGTTTGCCGTGGGGACAGAATAGGCAAGGCCTCATGCATAGCCACTTTGTCCATCCATCTGAGATCCTTGATGAATGCCCGCCCTCATTTGAAGGTCAGAGATTAGATACATACCATTTTCTCCTCCAGGGCCTGCACTGATTGTCCCCAGGAGAACAGGTTCGAGTCACCCCCCAGGCACAGACCAAAGAAAGGGGAACTGGTGTTTGGTGCATAATGAGCCAGTTGTGAGATCTCTGAGGGATTTGATAAAGACACCACTTTCAAAAGAAAATAGCAAGGATGATCCCCCCACCTCCTTTTCTGTACAGTCAGTGATTGGTCACAACACTTCCGCAAAGATGAGTGAGGGCGATTTGGAAAAGGGCCATTCGTACATAGCAAACCTGAAAGACAACTTGAGCAAGACGCTGGCCTGAACAAACCTAGCCTTGTCTCCAGGCCTCAGTTTCCCCTGCTATCTCTTGGGAGTCTCTGAAGACTTCTCTAGCAGTTGCAGGCAAAAGATGATTTGGAAAGGGCAGGATAGGTTCATTAAATCAACCACTCTTTATTAAGTATCTACTGTATTAGTGAATACCGAGGCAGCTGTAAACAAGACAAGGCCCTTGCCCCCTGGCAGCTGACACTTGGATAGGGAAGGCAAACCACAGGAGGTGTGATCATGTCAAGTAGTGACAAATGCCATAAGTGGAGAGGTGGACAGTGACTAGACCCTACCACATCCCTTTCTATTGCTCTCTTTGGCTGATGTTGGTAGCCTTGTCCTGGGCCCATTTTCTGGGCCACACCCCCACTGGCCACTGGTCCCTTGTTTCCACACTACCCAGAGGGCCCTGCAGAGAATCACTGGTTTTTTCTCAGACCCTTCGAGCATCTCCCCAGAGCGGGTAGAGCAGCATCTGCCAGGCGAACCAGCCCCCTTCAGATTAGCTGTTCAGGCCTGCGTTTTAGAGCCTGAGCAATTAAAACAGAATTAATTGGCTAGTAGGCAATCACCTTCCAAAGCAGGCGGGGTGGTGTGTTTTGCTGAGTTGACAAACTGAACACAATGCGTATATCGACCAGGGGCAGCGGGGAGGGGCAGCTAGGCTGGCCAATGGGATTTAGAGGCATCCTCTGCTCCCTTCCCACCTCCGCTGCATGCAAAGGCCAACCATCAGGATCTGAGCATCTCTGTGGGGAATCCAGCTTTGCTGGTGCAGAACGTTCTGGAATAGAATTTTGCCTTCACAACTTTGAAATCCCCAACCCAGGGATGTTTTGAAATTTGATTTGATTTTTAATATCTTTATTCTCTTCACAATAGTAAAAGCAATACATTTCCTATTGATTTTTAAAAATCAAATTTTGCAAGTATGTATGACTTAGAAAGCCCTATAAAATGATGTCTGCAAATATATTAGCATTTGCTAGGGGGGAATCTGCAAGAATATACACTAAACTGTCAACAGCAGTTAGCCCATGAATGTGTGTGTGTGGCGGGGAGGGGGGATTAAAGTAAGCTTGCGTACATGTAACACATTTAAAGGAAAACTGAATGGGCACTAAAGTGGATAATGTGGCTTGTTGTTGTTACTGTGGATTATGTTGTTTTGGTTTTAGTATCATGAAAATCAACTATGCTTATGATGAAGACAAAAAAGAAATATGGAAAAGACTCCTAAAATCCATTCTTCCATTTCCACCTGCAAGTGGTGACCCACAAATGGAATGTTCTGGTGGGGACGAGCATGGCTCCTGGACTAGAATTCAGGCTCCTCTGCCTCCTGGCTGTATGACCTTCTTCAAGTCACTTGCCCACTCTGGGCTTCAGTCTCAAAAATGGGGAGTAGACTTAGAGTCTACCTCAACCTACTGAGATAATTACACATAAAGAACTGCCCCCAGTGCCTGGCACATGGTGAGCGCTTAATGAATGGCAGCCATCAGTATTGGTTACTGCCCAGTCTTTCTCGCAAGATGCCATGCACGCAAGTTTTTAAAGAAACTTGACTTACTGTATTAAAACCCCCTAGAACACAGGGACCACCAACATCTCCCTCCCTACTCTGTCGTGCCTAAGTAAGATGATAAAAATTGAGTAGTTCTATTTCCAAGGTACCTGATTTCAAAGTGTCCCAGGAGGTGTCGAGATTCTCAGAAAGAATTGTTAAAAGAGAGCACAGAACCCAGAAGAGAGAGGAGGTGGCAGCAGGGGAGGGAGTACTAAGACTGAATTATATCAAAGTTGGGATGACATGGGAAGCCCAGGGATCCGAGTTGAATTCCCGGCTTTGCCACTTATACCTCATGGCCTTGGGCCCGTTCCTTTCTCTGTCTGAGGCCTCAGTTTCCCCATCAGAGACACGCAGCAAGAACAAATAGCTTATCTAGCACCCATTAACTGATAGAAAAATATTGCAAATTAGCATCGTTTTTTTTTCTTTTAACGAACTTACATATCCAGTAGTCAGGGCTCCAGGAGATCAAGGAGAAGAAGCAGAGATGGGACTGTCAGACAGCTAAGTTCAAGTGTTTGAGAGTGAGAAAGGTGGGCCTCGAAAACTCTGGACAGAGAGCTGTGTTGTAGAGCCTTGGAGCTCCTTTCTAGAAGCCAGTGGCTAGGTCTAAAGCAAGCTGCCAGGAAGCCCTCGGCCTGAAGGTAAGTGTTTGTGTAAGAAGCCAGGGTGAGAGCCAGGAGCGGGGCAGCGTGATTGTACTGACGAGACCTCGAAACCTGAGCGCGTCTTGCCTGCAGTCAGATTGGGGTCACCAAAGCCAGACTAAATAGTCTGGCGAGCCGGGCTCTGGGCTGTCTGGAAAATGATCCCAGGATGGAAGGAATAAGTCAGGGAGGGGGCCAGGAGTGGAGACACAGTCAACAAGGCAGAGCCCTGTATCAGCAGCTACCCTAAGGCTGCCTCCTCAAGGTGGAGCCTAACCATGAAAGAGATGGCATTTTTTTATTTTTTTATTTCAGTTTCCGCTTCTTAATGGTGAGGAGGAGGAGGACGGAGGCTGCAGGGCAGCTCAGGGCCCTCCTCTGCTCGCCTGCACAAGGCTCCTGGAGGCACACGTCACTCTGTTCTTCAGGCTTGGGGCCAAGTCTTCATACCAAAAGGGGTTTGAGTGACACTGTGTGGCCTTGGGCTGGTTAATTAGCCTCTCTGTGCCCTGTCGACCCTCATTTGCCAAGCAAGGATAAGCCTATGTGTCTATGTTGACTACTGAGGCTGGGACCACAATAGCACAGATGCACTTTTGTGTGGGTGGGAAAAGGTGCCGCTCCAGGCAGAAGCTGTCCCCTAGATTCAGACTGCCAGGTTGAGGATGTGGACCAGGTGCCCTTGGGCAGTGAACAATACGCATAATTGCACATGGCAGTCTTGGGAGCGGCAGGAAATGAGTAAGGCCTAGAGCATTACTGACACTTGCTCTGTGCCTATCACCATCCTCAATGCTCTAGACCTGACGTCAACACAAGAAGATGGCCATTCTTTCCCTCTTCTTAGGGATGAGGCAGTTGAGGCTCATCCCTAAGAGAAATAAAGTAGCTTGCCCAAGGTCACACCGCTAGTGACAGGATTCGAGCACAGATCTAATTCTAAAGCCCTTTCTACAATACCTTATGGATTATTACCATGAATATTAATATTTCCTTCTAATGATTAAGCTTCAGTTTAAATATTACTTCTTATGTCCCCAGCAACACTATTCACAACAACCGAAAGGTGGAAGCAATCCAAATATCCACCAATAGACAAATGGATAAAAAAAAAAGTGTGGTCTATCTATACAATGGAATATTACTTAGTCCTAAAAAGGAAAGAAATTATGACACACGCTACAACATGGATGAGCTTTGAGGACATTACGTTAAGTGAAATAAGCCGGTTACGAAAGGACAAATACTGTATGATTCCACTCATATGACGTACCTAGAAGTGTGAAATCCACAGAGACAGAACGTACAATGGTGGTTGCCAGGGGCTGGAGGATGGGGGAGGGGTAGTTAGTGTAATAGAGACAGAGTTTCAGTTGGGAAAGTTAAAAAGTTTTAGAGATGGGTGGTGGTGATGGCGGTGGTACAACAAAGTAAATGTGTTTAATATAGCTAAACTGTACACTTAAAAATGGTTAAGATGGTTCATTTTATGGTATGTATGTTATATCCCAATAAAAAAGAATCCCTTCTTTAAGGACTCCCCATGTACACCCCAGCAAGGCTGCTCCCACAGAGGCCTCCGCTCCCCCTTTCTCATCCTCTGGCACCCCCACAAACATGTATTTCATTATCTCCAGGCTCCCAGAAAAGACGGTGGCCTTCCCTGCCTCCATCACTGCAGTGTCCCCTAGGGCAAGCTCAGCACCTGTACCTGACAGGCACTTAGAAATAATTCTCAACAAATAACGCCAACTGCAGGTAAACAATAATGCTGGCTACTTAAAAGTATCTGATTAGAAAAGAGAGTTTTCTCTGAAGAGTATAAAAAATCTGGCTCGCTTGACCATGCTGAAGAAGTCCAAGTTTGAGGGCCCCATGGTGCTCATCTGGGAAGTGAAACACAAACCCTCACAGTTTCTTCTGGAAGTCTTGGAGAAGTCCCTCCATGTCTCCTCCAGGTCTGGTGCCTGTAGAGCGTGAGCACCATGCCCACGACACTGTGACCGGCTCTGTTCCCTGGGGCAGGTCTGAACACCCAGCAAGGGCACATTGCTCTCCAGTGCTTCTCAGGACTCGGGGTCTTGGCTCCATTTCCTGGCTCTCAATGAGCCAAGCAGATGGTCACAAAAACTGAAGGTGGCCAGTTATCATGATCCCTGGGTATCTCCCAGTGCCTGCCCTTGGCTCTTGTTCCTTCCAAACCTCAGAGCATTTGGCTCCACTCTAGGTGGTCTGGGAGTGTCCCGTAGGGTACTGACAGGTTCCCAGGGATGAGAGATCACAAGCCCATTTCAGAGTTGGTGAAAATGAGGTCTGAGCAGGGGATGCAAGACCCTTCATGTGACTCCTCATTCACCCATCTCCCTGAGCTAGAGAACACAGTCATTCATTTTCAAATACCTGTGAGTCCTTGAAAGTGGAGGGCTGGGTACTAGAGATATAATGGGGGAAGGGGTGTCCGAGAGGGTGCCCTGCCTTCATCAGACTCACAGTCCAGGGCTGGAGACAAATCGGCAGCAAAATCTGCCCAGTACACTTAACCTGGGAACCCGGATAAGGGCTGTGAAAGAGGAAAAGGGAGCTGGGAGAGCTGATGTAATAGGAACGCGTGGTCCAGTCTGGGGAGGTCCCACGAGGCTTCTTTGAGCTCCCTCAGATTAATGCTTCTGATAATCTCTTCACAGGGAGGAGGCAGAAAACTTCCAGATGGAGGGAACACCACATGGGAAGGCTGGTATGGTGGACCAAGCGAGGAAATACAAACCACAGAAAGAAGGTCAGTGTGGTTAGTGCTGTGGAGAGCCACAGAGGGTGCTGGTGGAGAGGGCCAGCCACACCACTGTGGGAGGGACTCTAGTCCACAGCCTGGGGGCCAGAGGCAGCATGGAAGGGACTCACCAGGGGTGAGACATGATTGTGTTTTGAAAAGATCACACTTACTGCTGAGTGTGCAATGGATTAGGGGGACCCGGAAGGCAGAAGAGAGGCTCCTACAGGCATCCAGGTGAGAGATGATGGTGGCCAGCCCCAGGGTGGCAGCAAGGAACGGGGAGGAAAAGATGACAGAATCAAGAAAGATTTGGGTGAGAAGGTCTCCAGAACCTGCCAGGTGATGAGGAGTATGGGGTAAGGAAGAGAAGGGGTGCGGGGAAGTCAGACTACTGTGATAAGGATGTTGGGACAGGAGGCCTGAAAAATCCACAATCACAAAATCCACACCTGTTATTTTATGGATGGCAAAACTGAGGTACTTAAAAGCCACGTGCCTTTTCCAAGATAATGCAGTGAGGCCGTGCCAACCAGGGACCAGAATTCATGTCCCATGTGACTGATAACATCAGCTGCAGTCCAACTAGAGCAGAAAACTTCATTTGCTTATTCATTCATTCATTCAGTGGGTACTTTTTGATCCCATTAGATGGACATAGAGATGAACACATCCCAGTTCCTGACCTCGAGGAGTTCTTGATGGGGGTGACAGACACACAGACCTGCCCTCATAACCCAGGGAGGATAAGGATCCAAGCGAGATTTACCACAGCTGCAGGAAGCAGAGAAAGAAGCATTAATTCTGCTTGGAGGGGAAGGGTGTTTTTGAGAGTCTTCAAGAAAGATGCGTTTTAAGTATGTGTTTGCTAGTAGTCCAAAGTGGGGAAGGAAGCATATTCAGGAAATGGGGAAGCATTGCTTTGAATGAAGAGTAAGTGGGTTTGAATGAAGAGTCAATGCAAGGAAGCAGGGCTGGCCTGGGGGCTCAGGTGAGATGCCTGAGCTAGGGAGGATGGCTCTCGGGTCTCAGGCAAACTTTCCTCAAAGCTCATTGCTTGGAGTACCAAGACCAGCCTTGCAGGCAATGGCTTTTGTTATTGTTTTTGTCAACTGGAAGCCTTGATTTGCAGTCAAACATTCACATCCTCCAAAATACAAAATAACGTGATGCTATTAGCTTTTCCCATGTGCTATTATTATAAGAGGCGACTTAGGGTCATGATAACACCAGGGCTCTGGAACAAGCGTGTCTGGGTACAGACCTCAACTTTGCATGACCTTGGGAAATCACCCCACTCTCTTGGTTTTCTTGTCTCTGAAATGGGAATAAAACTAGGATTGGGAAGATTAGCCTCTCTGAGACTCAATTTACTTGTCTGATGTGCACAGTTCTTAAAAGAATACCTGGTACTCACTAAATATTAGCTACGTTTGTTGATTTCACAACGACCCTATAAAAACACGCAATTGTTATCATTTTTAAAGATGAGACAGGTGAGGCGTTATAAAGAATGTGACTTAACCAAAGGTTCACAGATAGAAGTTGGTAGAGCTGGAATTTGAACCCAGGTCCTGAGCTCCTACCTGCCTGCCATACTGCATCTGAACTAAATCTAAAATTCAAGGCTACGTGCAGGTGATTCTAGCCCACGGAATTTAGTGTCAAGCTGGCAAAGGATATAATTGGCCTGCATCCAGCAGGGCTGGTTTTGGCAGGGACATCCAGGGAAGCTGGTCCTGGCCTCTGAGCCACCACAATTGCTTGTCCAGAATCGGGCACTGCTCTGGAGACAGACAACTGTAGGTTCAGATCCTAGCTCTGACTGCTTCCTTCCTAGCTGAGTGACCTTAGACAAGGCATTAACATCTCTGAGCCTCCATTTACCCATCTATGAAGTAGACGGCTGGCTAGCTCAAGTGTAAGGAAACTTGCAGCACCAATATGACCTCTTAAGGCATGAGAGTCTCTGAAGCTAAGTCGGCAAAAGTAAATGATGTCTCCATGAGACCTCTCTACTGTGCCCCATGGCCACCTAGCCTCTCTGAGACCCAGTTTACTTACCTGATAAACAGGCAGAGTACAAATAAGAGGAGCCCTGCCCCCTCTCAGAGGTATTGCATGTGCAAAGTACATGGCTTTGGAGCCTGGCAGCGTGGCGGTGGATTCCCAGACCTGCCCTTTCCTGTAGATGCCTTTAAACAAGCTGAGTCCTCATCTATAATATGGCCACAACGATTCCAATTTTGCAGAATTTGTTTAAGAATTAGAGATAACGTACACTTAACATCAGGCACACGATAGGCATAGAATCGTTAGAAAATAATAACATAATAATAACAAGAGCATCTGGGACATTCCCTTTGGGCCAAGAAAGAAATTATGTGTTCTGAGCTTTTATCTTAATTCAGATAAAACATATGAAGGTGCTTTATAAACTGTAAAGTCCCGTGCACGACCCTAGCAGAAGGAAAACTTCTGCCTAGCAGCGGGAAGCTCTCCTTGATGGAGGCCAATTACATCCTTTCCAGGCCCCTGAGACCTCCTTAGAAGCAGAGACTCCACCTCAGTCACCACAAGATGGTGGGGGAGGGTGCATGCCCCCCATACCCTAAAAGTTTTCATTTGTTAGAATTTGAGATACAATACAGCAAAGGCATCAGCCACCCCAACAAAGCAGAGATGAAGTGCCCATTAGGTTCTTTTCAAGTTCCAAAGACACATAATCACGGCCTTTTCCTCCACTCATAAACCACATATGGATTTAATCGCCCCAGCATCAAACCCAACCAGCCTGGGTTTACTCGCCAGAAACAATGAGACATTAAAAAAACAGGGCCAGGAGAGGCAGAGGCTTTAACAAGCTTCTAGGTGGGATTTTTCTTCCCCTCCCTTTTCGCTTTATTGAATCTGGTCCTTGCTGATTTGGTTACAGCCTGTGATTTCAGTTTATGATTCAATAACCCATTTGAAAGCTTGTAAATAGCATGGTTCTGCTATCTGCTCCCTCCTCCCCCAGGGGGTTGCCACTGAAGAAAGACGGGGAGCTCTCTGGTTCTCGCGGCGAATCGGGCGGGCTTTCAGGGGTATTCTGAGGGTTGGGATGCTGAGCAAAGAGGACCTGGGATGGGGTCTTGACCACCGGCGAAGGTGAATCCAGCCTTGAGCATCGGCTGGACAACAGGGACTCACCAATCCAAATGAGGACTTCTACCAGTCCAGACATGGCCACGTCTTAGGGCTCTCGATTCTCCCCACCACAACCAGGGCTGGGGCCCACTGGCACGAGCCTCAACTCATCCCTCAGGAACCTGTAAGAGGGATCATAGAGGCTCTGGTTCACAGATTCTATGAGTCCTCACCACCAAATTTCTCCAGAGGGCCATCCACACTTCCTTTGTCTCTTCCTCACTTCCCTACACTCCCAACCCACTGCTAACTGGTTACCTACTGGTCCCAAGAGAAGAATGAGAGGCACATGGAACAAGACCCTACCCACGCCCCCCCGCCCCCCGCCTCCCCGCCCCAGACAAGCTTCGTCTAGAGCAGACCCTCCCCCCAGCTAACCAGCAGATGCAAGAGTGAGCAGAGCCAATATGAGCCCCAGGCAAAAACCGATCAAGACATTATTGTGGATGTGACTCACTGATTTGGGGTGGTTCGTTTTGCAGTAATAACTAACTGATAGACTCTTTACTGGGTGCTTTTCAACTTTGTTAACCAAAGGACTAAATGATTAGATGCAGTTTTTTAGATTGTTAGATCTGTGACTTGAAAAGTTCTTAATAGTGGGATTCTGTGCTTCCGTGTCTCTTTGGCTCAAATTCCTGGAGCAAAAGCTGGGCATGATGCTCTATAGTGGAGTAGCACAGTCTATGCAGAAAGATTTGTGCTGATTTTCACCCCATCCTGGGTTTCCTTTTGACCTTGATGACAGCAGCCTGGTGCCAGGCAGCTGAATGTGAGAGAAAGTAGAAGCCGTGAACAGCTGAACTGGAACACATTTTCATGACTCCCCTGCCCACAGGAAAAAGCCCAAGTGCCATGGGAGGACCTCCAGGCCCTGGCTTTATTTACCTCATGTTCTCATCTTGCTACTCTGCCACCACACTCCAGGAGGCATGCAATTCTGCTAAATGGTCTCCAAACCCACCATGCTTTTTCATACATCCCTGCCTTTGCTCTGACCATCACCTTATCTTATATGTCATTCTTCCATTTAGCCACCTAGTAAACTCCTACTCACACTGCAAAACCCAGCCAACATAGCCCTTCTGGGAAGTTTTCCCCCAATTCAGATCAAACACTTCCTATGATACTGAAATAATTTTACCGCATGTCAGACTATACCCCATTCCCTCGACTAGACCGTGAACTCCTCCGGAATATGTTAAATAAAACTGAAGAGAGTAGGTGAGTGAATGAATGGGGAATCAGTGTGGGTACCATTTCCAGGTATGATAGTTCCATGCAAATACCATGGGCATTGGGATCAACAGACCCTGGGTTCAGATCCAGACAACTATTGCTACATGTGGGCTAGTTCCACTGTTTCTCAGGTCTCAGTTTCCCCATCTATAAAGTGGGACCACAGAGTGATGTAATAACATACCAGCTTGAGGGAAAGGGCTTCTCTTCTTCCTCTCTGCCAGGGGATTCACAGTCCTCCTCTTCTCGGGGCTCTGCCTCCTGGGCCTCCATCCTCGCACCTCTCCCAGTGGTGGGAGGCCCCAGGAGCCTGGGAAACTAGAAGAGGCTGGAGCTCAGCATCCTCTGAAGGCAATTTTCCCTCCCCGAGAAGGTCTCAGTAAGCAACGTGACACCATCTTTATATTAATAACTCCCATTTATCAGATTCCAATCGGGACTTTCCATTCATTATCTCACAATAGCCCTGTAGGGTAGATACCCGCATTATTAAGATGAGGACACTGAGGATCAGAGAGGTGATGGGACCTGATAAGAGGCTTCCTGGCCCTCTGTCCCTCTCACTGTTCTCTTCTCTGTCTGAAGACCTTTTATCATTGACCTTGAATCTCTGTGTGATCAGTCACAGGGAGACCATGTTTCGATTTGGAACTGACCTTGACAAGCCTGTGGTTCAAATTTCCCAGGCTCTAGGCTCCGATCCCTGGGCACCAGTGGGGAGAGAGTGGAAGCAGGATCCATGAGAGTGTCTAGGGCTTGGAGTAGCCTCAGTACAGTGCTGCTATACATGTCAGCACAGCCTGAAGAGTTTGCTCCGCTTTCCAGATTCCCACACTTGACAAACATTTCTTCATCACATAGTGTCTGGCCAGGCCATGTGCCAGGAGGAGGAGATGCTGAAATAAATGGCATAGTTATGCCCTCGAGAGCCTCCCAGTTTGATGGCCAAGGCAGCCATGAAGACAAGCTTCTGGAGGCCATTTATTTAAAGACTAGTTAGTGACACTTGGGAGTGAGAACCCATTAAAGCATCATCTTAGTGCCAACACCAGTCAATTGCTCATGGCTGCCTGGAGGCTCCAGGACTCAGAAAGGAAGGATGCTATGATTGATTAGCAATGTCTGCCATGTGCATGGCTTGGAGAGTTCTGGCCTGTGTGCCAATTATCTGCCATCCCTGTTTAAGCGAATGACACTCTTACGAGGACTGGCAGCCTACCCAGTTAGCAAGGTTGGAGAGAGCCATAACAGTGAGATGTCTCCAGTCTCAATCTGAGTATGGGCTATATGCTTCAGAGGAAGGAGAAATGTCTGCTCCTGGGAGAATCTAGAAAGCTCCCAGTGGTTCTGAAAAGTGAGTTGAGCTTAAAGGGGAGGTAACATTTCAACATCTCCATGTGGATCCCATTGACGTATTGAGCGATGACTGTATTCCTTACATCTTCCAGGTGGAGCAGATTGCAAGGAGGGCCCGCTAGGCATTCGGATCGGTTAAAGATACAAGGGACAACTTGAATGCAGTATGGTGAGGATGACCAGAGAAAGGGGTGTGAAGAGACCAGAGCTGGGGAGGGGCAGCTCAGGAAGGTTCTGAAGGTTGGAGTTGGGCTTTAATTGCACAGGATCAAGTTGGGAACCTTGCACTGGAACAGTGTCTCTGGCTCCTTGCAGAAGGGCCACCAGTGAGGAGGCAGTTGCCAGGCTGAGGAATCTTTTCCCTGAATGTTCTCGGCCTGGAGAACCAAGCTCCTGCAGCCGTGAGGATGTGCCGCTGCTGCTATTTTAAGCCGCCTGCCAACAGCCTGCCTGCCTCCCCCGCTGCTGCCTTGACAGGCGGCTCCTGACAGCGAGCCTGGTGTCGCCCCAGCAGTCAGCACGGGGCTGCTGGATGCAGACGCACACCCAAGCAGGTGACAGCTGTAGGGACCCTGTGTACTCTTCCCACCTTAGCCTCCTTGACCCACTAGCCTTGGGGCGAGGGCTGAGGAAAACGCACCATCCTGCTCAGCTCAGACACTGGGCAGGTAGACCTAGCTGTTAGTCTCAGATCTCCTCTATCCTCACAGCATGACTGTGGTAAAGCACCACTCTTGTCACAACCTCGTTTTCATCTGTAAAATGGGTATAATGATGAGATTTAAAAAAAAAACCTACCTCGCAGGGTGGTTGGGGAGCTCAGATTATATATGTAGTGTGCCCAGCACAAGCGCCCGGAACAGAAGAGGCGCCGGAGGGAAGTGAAAGCATCTGTACTAACCATCGTCGCTGCCTCTCCCCGTTATCCTGCCTCATTCCTCGTCACCTGGTGTTAACGCTGGTTATCTGTTGGACCAGGACAGCAGAGATTTTGGATCCCTAGCATCTCAGATAGTGTCTGATACATAGTAGATGCTCAATAAGTAAATAACGAACAAGAGGAATGGTCCTTGTTAAATAGCCCCACTTCTCTCTGAGCTTCAGTTTCTCATCTGTAAAGCATTCGTTTGAACGGATGAGCATTCATTCATTCATACTCGCCCCTGAGTCACTGAGCCCCTACTATGCGCCAAGTACACTGTGTGAGGCTTTAAGAATGCAAACACGTACGACCCCTGTTGGAGCATGCTACCTAAACTGGGCCTGTTTTCATCCGGTGGAGGACTAAATTCCTAATTCTAAAAGCGGACCAAATTATAGATTATTTGACCACAAAACGGGTGGATTTTTACCCAATGTCATCATCATTCATCAAATAAGAGCCAGCTTTATGATGTTGCCTGCCGCCATCAGATCTAGTCAGGGAGAAAGGGAACGACAGAGGATTATGATGGTCACCAGTCCTAGCAGGGAGAGGGGAGCATTTAATGGTGTTGCCCAGGTCCCTGCAGTTCCCAGAGAAACCTGGTTCCACGTGGCCTGCTGGGAGAGGATCAGCAATTCTATCAGCAGGTTCCAGAATGCGTCACCCATTGACAGGGACCAGACAACTTAGGCTGAACAAGACAGACAGACAGACAGACAGAGACAGATAAAGACAGACAGACAGACAGACAGGAAGCTCCGCCCATAGGGCAGGGCCCAGCAGGGGTGGCTCTTCCCTACCATATCAAGACCCTCAGAGTCTGGTTGGCCCTGGCTCAAATGCCACCCTGATCCTGTCTGATTATATTTCTCAAAGCCACCTGCACTCTGATGTTTCAAATATAGCATCTGCATCCAAAATTAAAATTTCTATATGACAATTCATTTTCATGTATAGTGGATCAGAGCCTGTTCTGCAACTAGCTAGGGTTCAAATTCTAGCTCCATCTTTTACCAGCTCTGTGACCTCAGGCAAATTACCTAACCTCTCTGTGCCTGGTTCTTCACCTATAAAACAGATGATAAGAGTACCTACCTTATTGCGTTATTAGGAGGAGAAAATGAGTTGATATGTATAAAGCACTTAGAATAGTACTTGGCACTGTAGACACTGGGCAAAAAAATTGCCATTTAGATTATTATTCACATTTGATTTGTAAACTTCTGGCATTACTTAATGAAGAGCTGACTGTGAAGACCAAAGAGTATAATAAGTCTTTTTGCAAAACTGTATCGGCTAATTCCCAAAATTGTTTCTTCCAGAGATTCCTTCTTGGCACCTAACTCTTCACTCCCCGGTAGCAGTATTAGACATCTACATCTTGGCCATGAGCTCATGTTGGGCAGTGCCTACTGCCCCTCCCCCACCCCCGGCGCCCCGATACTGAACTTGCCTGTGTGATTTGCTTTGGTAAATGGGCTATTAGCTAATATGATGCAGGCAGAGGGGGCTAGAAAGGTGTTTGCACCTCTGCCATCAAGTAGCCTCCCTCTCCAGACGTGTGGAGCAGTCTGACCCAGACCCACAGTCTGCAGCTAAGCTCAGCTGAGCACAGCTGAGATTAGCGCAAGACTGACCTCCCTGCAGACCCCTGAGCAAGAAAAATAAATATGTGTTATTAACAGCTACTGAAATATGGAGGCCATTTGTTACGCAGCATTATCATGGTAACAGTTAACTGATATGTCTGCCCATGCGTTGCCACCAAAGGGTTCTTATGCTGATTAAAAGAGTTAATACATGCAAAGTTTTTAGTACAATAGTGGACACATAGTGAGCCTTCAACTAACCTTAACTATTTTTATCATCATCATCATCATCATCATCATCATCATCATCATCATTATCATTATGATTATAGCCTCTCCCAACAGCTGGACCCAACATCCTCTTCTCCTAACTTGAGGTCAAGTGCCCTCCAAGGGCCCAGCACATACTCCTGCCCGCTTCCCAACCTGCCTCTCCTTGATGTTCTGAAGAAATGAGAAAGAAGTGTTAAATTTGTTCTTGGCTACTTTTCCTTGCAACTCCCAGAGGCCCTGCTTACAAACTGAATCAGTTATCAGCTAGTTAGGCTGGCGGTCCCCGGAGGTGCCGCTTGAATACAGATAGGGACCCATGCATTATTCAGTGCGAAGACGGGGAGAAATGAGCAATGCGTCCAAAGCCAGAACAGCAGTGGCAGTAAGGGAATAATTAGCGAGCTGTCACTTGTCCCTGTCACTGTTTCCTCCCTTAACACATGAGGGAAAATAAAAAACTAAATTTTTTTTTTAAAGGAAGAAGAGAAAAAGGCAGGGAAGATCATCTTGCTTCTTGAGGCAGCTGGTAGGTTAAAATGTGACACGAAAGAAGCTTGAAGGAAGGGCTCTGGTTCAGCTCACAAAAGCCATGGCCTGAGGACCCCCTCCCCAATATTTTATCGAACTCCCCTTTCTGTTTGATGATTCATGAGCACTGCCCAGCTTTCCATTCAGATTTTCTGCACGTTTCCATAGCACTGGGAATTAATTTCTCCCCTCTAAGGAGGAGATGGGGGTGCTGGGAAGGGGTTGGTGGGAGGAGACGTGAAGGGCAGAGCCACTCAGGCCTGCAAAGGTTTGAGGTGACCTTCCAGGAGGAAACTGAGATGAGGTTGACAAGAGCCGTGCTTGGCTCCTTTGGGGACTGTGCAATTTGATTATTCATGAGTTTACGCACACAGAAAGAAATAATTTTGTTGCATGACTCCTCATCATTTCTTGCGGAAGCTATTTTTATTTATCTATTAATGTCTCGTTAGAATTTTTTTTTTGGTGGTGCGTGCTGGTTGCCACTTGGGGTGTCAAAGTGAGACGCGTGAGGGTCTGAGATGTGCCGATGGTGAGGTCAGTTTTCTCAAAGACTTCCCCTCCCCTTGCCCTAAGAAAAATAGCAAAAATGTGGTGAGGAGGGGTAGGGTTGAGAATACTTGCTTGTTCACTTCCTGCTAATGCTTGCCATTTGAAATGAGCAGGTTACCTTTAGGTAGAATAGTTGCTTTCTGCAGTTCTGGCTGCTATGAAATTCAACTTGATGGAATGGGGGAAATGCTTTGTATAAGAAGAGTCAGAAAAAGGTCATAGGAGGAAGCAGGGCTTGAGAAGCGTCATGAGGCTCGATGATGTGAAGGGACTCTCCAAATTAGGGCCCAGTGGGAAGCAAGGTTCTCCTTGTGCAACTCTCAACCGGTAAAAAAGTCACCTTTCTTCATAAAAACCTCTTGGCTTGCTTACTGCATAATGAGGGTCCCCTTATGGATGGAAGATTTTGTCCTGAGAACCCAGAGATACCCATTCAGACCACTGCTCCTACACCTGGTGCTCAGGACAGACATTGCTAATCGATCCCAGAGCACGCGACCCAGTGTGGCCATCTAAGTAGCCCAGGCAGCCACTAACATGCAATCGGAGTTGCCATTGGAACTGGAGGAATGAAGACTCTTACTAACACTCCTGGATATAGGAGAGGGGTGGATTCTTAGGGGAAAAGGCAGAATGCTAAAACTTATGCAGTCTAAACTTGCTCTAAGAGATCAGGAGTTCTGGATAAAAGAGATGACGGTGTGAACCCCAGTGGGACACTTGGTAGCTGTGCAATTTTGGACAAGTTTCTCCATGGTTAGGGCCTCAGTTTTGACATCTGGAAAATGGGTATAATACTATTAACTCATTGAGCAAGTTCCAATGAGACACAGCACACCAAACACAGGGCTCGGTGCCACTGAGTTTCCTCAACTCACCAATCCTTTCAGACTCCATATCTCCTTTTCACATATTGTTTCTTCAGCCTAGAATGCCCTGTCTCCTGGCTAACACCTCCCCAGGCCAAAAATGCCATCCCCTTTGATGCCTTCTAAAGTCCTGGCAGAGAAAATTACTCCTCCCCTCTCACACCTCCTTTCTACCATATCGTTACATTTGCTGTGCATGTTCAGAAATGAATGACCAATTTAATTCGTTCTCTCTCTTCTTTCCGCATTGGAGGTCCAGGGGATAAGTTGGGAGATTTGTCATCTGTCTATCCCACCTTAGCTTATCTGGAGAGTGCAGCTCCCTTCTGCCCCAGATGAAACCCCCCGCTGGAGCCCTGCCACACCACCCCAGGTGGCATCAACCCTCACTTTTCCCTAAGAGTGAGGCAACAGGAATGTCAAGCACAGAGGTGAAGGCATAGCAATGAAGTCAGCCTTTTCTGTGTTCAGATCCTGGTTCTTTCACTTTCTATTCATTTAGCCTTTTGTAGCCCCAGTTTCTTCATTTATAAAATGTGGTAACGGAGCGCCACAGATTCAGGTGGTTGTTGCGAGGAAGAGATAACACCCTGCGTGAAGAAGTGAATAGTATCTAGTAGGTGCTCAATAAAATGCTCAATATTATTACTACTGATTTTTATGTATTCCACATATACTTATTGGTCACCTACTAGCTGCCAAGGATTCACCTAGGTCCTGGGGAAATAACCATGAGTAGAAGAAAAAAGGACAAGGACTCTACCTTTGTGAGCAATCGCTTTTCTGTCCCACAGTGACATTTTGCCATCATCTTTATTTTCCTTGGCTCCACCCCAAATGATCTCTTGACCGATTTTCCTACCAAGATAGTTTTCCCCCAGGGTCTTTGTGGTCCTTGATCAAGAGACTCATTCATTTTCTTCAGTCTTTTGTTTCGTTTGCTTCATTTATACAATGAATTAAGGTGTGCCATGTATTTAAAATCTGTGACCTCTGTCCTCATACCTACTGAGTAGGTGTTTTGATTTCCATTTTGGAAAGGGGCAAATATAGACTCCAAAGGAATAGAATGTTTCAGCAGAGTAGGGAGGTGTAGCAGAGGGATCATCGTAGTCTGTGCCATCGAGTGTCCATGGGACCCTGGACAAGAGACTTCATCTCTCCATGTCCAACTTTGCCATCTGTAGCATGGGCAGGATAAAGTCAGAGTGATCTCATGAGGTGAAGTATACTGGGTCATTTTCAGTATATTCTCTCTCTCTATTCCCTCTGCCTTGAGCCATATACTCTAATCAGGGCACAAGACTCATTAATCATCCCTCATGTGCCCCTGGCAACATGGGGAGGCCCTGCACTTAGGAGGCCTCACCCCACATCCCACAGCTATGAAAACGCTCCCACGGACTGGGTTCCATACGCTTTAGAGATGACTTCCCAAGAGTTGGGTTCAGTAAAAGTTGTTTGGTTGATATGCTGCTATGTTTTACAGACAGTTGGTTAAGTACTTCTTAATTTTAATTTTGCAGCTCTATTTTAATATCTTGTGACCAAAGAATTTTAGGGGGAATGGTGTCAAATATTTTTGTAAATCCTTAAAAAGCTGTAGGAAAGAGGTCGCGCATTCAAGAAAATCTCTGCTCTCTCTCTCTTTGTATTGCTCTCTGCCTCTCCTTCTCTCTGCCTCTCTATATCACTGTCCCCTTCTATTTCTGTCTCCTTGTCTGTCTGTTTCACCATCTCTCTCTCTTGCTCTCCCATCCTTGCTCCCCAGCCCACACACACTTCAAAGATAAACAACGAAGATGCCTTTACTCTCCACACGGTCCCTTCTCAACAATTTTCTCCATCCTCCTACACAGATGCCCCCTAAAGTGGCACACAAGCATCATCCTACCTCTCCGCCATCTTCCTTTTCTTCCCTTTGCTCTTCTACCCACTGGACTCAGTGAAGGAAAGAATTTCCCTCAAGTACCAAGATCTGCTTAAGGTTTAACATGTGGCCAAGACCAATTTCCTTTTCAGAAGGGAGTTGCAGGGTTATGGAACCAGGGAGGGAGAAAGGCAGATAGGGCAGGTGTCAGTGTGAAGAAGGGAGCAGCGAGAGAGCTGGCAGCTGGCGGGTCGAGAGCTTGGCTCTAACTGGTGGAGCCTTGCCACAGAGGATCCAGCAGCCAAGGAGCCATGCCCTCCCCATGGAACCTGGCAGGGCTGAAGATGACCAGGGGCGGGCACAGGAGTGGTCGGTTCTCCTACAGAATATTGGTTCTGGGGGACCACTACATCTCACATTCATCTGGCATTTACCAAGAACACCCCATATACCCACCCTGCGTGGAGCATTCTGCTTCTCAGAGTATGCGATAATTTCATGTGGCCCTATGACTCACCTGATCCTTTTAACATTTTTTTTTTAGTTTTTTTAAATTAATGTGTAACTTAAATATAGTGAAGTGCACCAATACGAAGTGAGCAACTCAAGTTTTGCATGTATATATCCACCACCCACGTTAAGATGTAGCTCATTTCCAGGCCCCCAGGCACCTCTCTCGTGTCCCTTCCTGTTAATACCCACACCAATATAACCACCATGCTAACCTGTATTCTATCCTATTTCTGAAACTCATATGAGTAGATTGATCCTTGGTTTAGAGCTTTCACTTAATGTCACATCATCGTGTTGTTTCATGAGTCAGTAGTTTGTATTTTTTTATTGCTGAGTAGTATTCCATTGCATGAATATATCACAATTTATGTATCCATTGCACTGCTGATGGGCATTTGAGTTGTCCAAATAAAGAGCTGCTATAAAATCTATCTTGTGTCTTTTGGTGGTTACGAGCATTTTTTCTATAGTTTATATATCCAGGACTGGAATTGCTGGGCCAAAGTACAGCATGTGAGCATATAGCATAAATGTATGTTTAGTTCTGGAAGGTAGTGCCATATGGTTTTGTGGAGATATATGTATATCTGCAGTAGTTCCAGGCATATTTTATTGCTTAGAGTGAGACTATATATTTAAAGCAATTCTATCTAAAATTAAGCTAAAGAAAAATATTGTCAATAATAGTACTGGTGACAAAGTAATGGTCAGATGTGACAAAGACCATGGAGACAGTGGGTAAAATGGCTGATATTTAGGGACTTCTAGAGTGCTAAATCATTTATTCAATATGTTATTCAAATCAGTATTCAACACATATTTTATTGTTTCAGTTCTTTTATCTGTAAAATGGGGATGATAAAAACACCCCCTCCTGAGGCTTATTGAGGATTAAACGAGTTGGTGCATATAAAGCCCTTAGAACAACACATGGCACAGAATCAGTGTAAAATAATGTGAGCTATTGCTGTTGCTGATTTTTGAACACTACCATGGGCCAGACACTAAGAACTCTGTGGATATCATTCCATTGAATCCATACAAACACTCCATGAGGATGGAGGATGAGGGATGCTTCATTATGATTCTACAGACGAGAAAACTTGAGCTCAGAGAGTTTGAATCCCCTGCCTGAGGTCACACTGATGAATAGCAAAATAGGAACTCAAGTTGATATAATTTTGATGCCCGTACTCTCCTTACCACCCCTTGCAGAAAGTCACCTCCTGGTCACCAATAAAGCAATCAATTTCTGAAATATTTTATCATCAAGGACTGCACACACATAATTGAAGCTTCAAAAACAAATGGCTTAAACATGATATGGGACTACTTTTCCCTCATGTAAAAGAAGTCAGAAGGATGGCAGGTTAGTGATCTTCTCAGAAATCCAGGCTCTTTCGAGCTATTATGCTACCATCCTTAAAGTGTGACCTGCATCCTAATGCTTTCAAAATGACTGCTGGAGTTCCAGCCATCATATCCTTCATCCAGACTCGAAGAAAGGGAGAGTCTGATGATGAAAAGATAAATGATGGCTCAGACCGTCTCCCTTACAAAGGGAGCTTTTCTGGAAGATGTATCTAGCAACTTTCACTTACTAGTTATTAGGCAGAAGTTATCACATGAAAGTAAGGTGACAAAATGTAGTTTCGTTATTTGGGACAAATATCACTCATCCCATGAAAAATAAATGTTCTTTAAATGGAAAGAAGAGGCGAATGGATACATATGGCCAATAGTAGCACAAAGCACAAACACTAACTCAGGCTTCTTCTTTAATCAGGCATAGAGAAGGACAGGAACGATAAAAGTCAGAATAATTCCCAGTTTTGTATATATGTTCAATTATTACTCAAAGCATGAACCTTAGAGGCCCAGGGAGAAGGAGGTGGCATACCGAGGATCACAGAACAAATAAGTGTCAACCCCAGGACTTTAGTCTCTACCTCTAGACTCTAAAGTCCAGTGCTCTTGCAAATATCCAATGCTTTTTTTTTTTTCTCCAGACTTGGTACTTTCCTTTTCTTTGTATCCCAGCTTTTGACTTTGCATACTATGTAATCACTGCTACAGATAACAAAATATTTCTGGTTTTAATCCCTTCCAGAACATGCAGGGTTGCACTTCCTGCACCCCTGGTAAGATGTGGACATGAAACTAGTTCTGGCCAATAAATTGGGGACAGAAACAATATGTACCAAATCTGGGTAGATTTCATAACCAATGCAAGACCCTTCACAGCTCACTTTTCCTTCTGGCACTTTCACCAGCAACTTTTGAGAAGGCGACTGCCCATTAGCCTGGGTATCCAAATGACTTACGATGAGCAGATGTTCTTGCCAACTTGAGATGAATATGCAACATAAACAAAAAGCAAAACTTTGTTGTTTTAAGCCACTGAGAGTTGGGGGTTGCTTGTTGCTATAGTGTAACATCTTCTGTCCTGACTGGTATATATAAGATCCATGTTTTTTTAATGAATTACAGATTAAGTGACTCAAACCAAGGTTGTGACACAGTTGAGAACTTCTTAAGTTGTGCTTCCTGTGGAGAACCAAACCACCATAGAAAACTGGAATAAATCCCAGTAGAGTAGCCACTAGCTACATGAGACTATTTAGATTCAAATTAACTACAAGTAAATAAAATTAAATTTTGCTTCTTCTTTAAAACTAGCTACATTTCAAGCTCAATAGCCACATGAAGCTAACGGTTGCCATGCCACTATACTGGGCAACACTGATGTAGACTATTTCCATTATTGTGGAAAGTTCTCTTGGACAGCACTGGTCTAGGGTCCTGGAAACTAAATCCAAAGCTCCAGAGTTGAGTTGTAGTGGATTCTTAGAAAGATAAGATATGTCATCTTAAAATGTTGGCATCTTAACCCCATGGATGGACTCCCAAGACAGGCTTGATCATCAAAAGAGATAGCACTTCTCCTACTACATCGAAATGACAAATGCCACCATCAAACCATGGTTATCTACAGGAGGAGCTTGGGAATCACAGGAGGATCCAAACCCAAATTAAGAGACAAGCAAGTGGCACAGCAGCTCACCTTCGTTTGGGTCTACCAGGGTCAGCGTTCATCTGAGTTAATTCGAATGCATGGTGCCCAGAACTGGTCAGGAAACTCTTAAGGCTTTGAATGAGCAATGCAAGAGGAAGAGCAGTTTCTCATGTGGGTGGAATGTGAATGAGGCCAAGGGCAAGATTACTAACAGAGGACTCTACAGCCACCAAATCACTGGGCCTTGAGAGTCACTCCACCACCACGAGCCTCAATTGCCTCATCTGTAAAATGGCAATAATAGCTTGTATTTATAGTACTCGTTATTCTTGCTGGGCGACATGCCAAAGATGTCATATAATTTATCTCCTTTTTTATCCTCACAATAAACTCAGAAAGCAGGTTCTAAAATTACTTTCTTTTCTGTCTCTCTCTCCCTCTTTTTTTTTTTTTTTTCAAAGATTGGCCCTGTCTGCCCTAGTTGAATATGAACTGCGAGAAGGCAGTTCATCCCTTAATCCAGAGCACCTGGTAGAGAACAGATAACAGACTGTTTCTTCTTCTCACCTTTGGGGTGAATGTGAGACGCACCATAAGTGAGGTTGACTGAGGTACCAATCGTTTCTCTTTTCGGAGGCAGATATCTTTACTTTTCCCCAGTATTTCCAATTCACTTCTCCTTCAGGGAACGTGGGAAGATTATTTGAATTTGAACATGGTCACCTAAGCAGATAAAATGTGTGTCACTTCTGGACAGGAGAAACTTTGAGCCAGTACATGGTTTGCCACTTTCTTTTCCTACTGTGAAAGCACAAGTGTTATGGAGGCGCCATTAGATTGAAGCTTGCTGGATCATTGGCTTGCTCTGTAAAGGACAATTCCCTTGAGAGTCTTACAAATTCGCCATAAACTTTGTGAGAATAAGAAATAAGTATCTGCTTTGTTAGGTCACTAAGGTGTGGGGGCTTTTCGTTATGCAGGGTAACCTGACTTATCCCATCTAATACATCCAACTTTGAATCTCATTCATTCTTAACTAAGCCCTGGAGTGCTTCCACCTGCCACTCCAAATCTCCAGCATAAGATGGCCGATGCTTGCAGCCAACAGGAGTCCCAGGTGGTCTGGGCTAGGCCATCGAGTGGACACTATAAAGCCCCTGGGAGCAATGCTGACTCCTTTTACTTCCTCATAGGCAGCTGGCCTTGAAGCAGACCCTTGCACTTAAAGTTCCTGAGTCAAGCACTATTGATGGACTCTTCCCATGTACTTCATGGATAATTAGACAGTTTCCCAGAGATCACGTCTGTTTTTAAAGCTATCTCCTCCCTCCTTAGGAATAAAGAAAGCTTTCTCCAGTGGTATGTCCTGGACATACACCGGTTCTGTCCCATCATCCTCCCTTTCCCAGAAAGCCCTGGTTTCTGTGTGGGGATCCAAAGCTTCCATGAGTAGGAACAGAAGCATGTGACCCAAGAGGAGAGCCTATCAGCACACCCGCTTCCTCTGACCACAGTGATTGGTTCAGAACTCGACACAGGAACTGAGCTGCCCAATCACAGCGGATTTCAAGGCTTCAGGCGAAGTGTTCAGATTAAGACACTCCCTTTCCTTTGCTTGGTGGGCTCATAAACACATGAGGTTATGAGCCCTGCAAACAGCCCTGCAACAATCAGACTTATAATGAAGCTGACACAGTGAGAGACAGATAAGAGTGATAATAATGGTGTCCTTAATGAGTGACATCACTGAGCTCCTGGACCAAGCTTCACTTAATAGCTGAAGCCTCTAACTTTTCTGTTATGTAAACCCAGGACCCTTCGTTTTCAAGGTTATTTGAATCAGGTTTTCTCTTACTCTCAACATAAATTGTCCTAATTGGTACGCCCCTTATAAATCAGGGCACCAGGTCTTCTGTCAGTCTACTGTTCTCCCAGTTTCCTATAGTTAGAGACCCAAGAGACATGAGATTATCCTGTTCAAAGCCAGAAGAGATAAGGGATATGTCCAAGTTCACTCGGGAAGTCCCAGGAAGTTCCTGGCTTCTGACTTTGGCCCAGAAGTGGAATCATGCTGGATGTACACACATATTCAGAGAGAAACTGAGAAAGGGAGGGAGGCAAGGAAAGATACAGATAGAGAGAGACAGAGAGAGACACGCACAGAAAGAGACAGAGAGATGCTCTTTTTGTGGGAGTGAGTGCTGGCTGCCTGCAGCATAAATACGTGCAAATTTGTTCAGAATAATTCTGCATGGCATAGGCAGACATAAGCAAAGTGAAGAGGAAAATTCATCTCAATCCCAGGGATTTGGCCTCTGACAGAGTGCTCCTTGAAATGTCTGTGAAACTTTTATTATCTCTCCACTCTTCTCCCATTGGTCCCTAAGTCCCAGCTGATTCTACTTAATAACTAATCTCTCTAATCTGTCCCCTCTCACCAGCTCCCTGGGCCCTGTCTCATTTACTCTCCAGGGAGCTATTTCTCCAGTCCCTACCTGGGGACTGCCTGACTCCAGATTTGTTCTCTGCATGACAGAGCTTCCTATAGAGCCAATCGGATGAGGCCATGTCCTTGATTAAGCCCTTCTATGGCCACCTGTTATCCCCAGGACACAAACCAAGTCCCATATCCAGTACATAAGGACCTTGAGATCTACTTCAACAGACTTAGCTCCTCCCCTCTGCCCAATGGATCCCATGCTCCAGCCACACAGCCCTCTCTTTTTGTTGAATTTCCACTTGCACCCTCAGGCCACAAGACTTTTGTGCACACTGTTCTTGCTGATGAAAGTGCCATTCTCTCTGGCACCTGAGGAAAACTTCCTCTTCTGTAAACCGAACTCAGAAGTCATTTCTTCTATAATATCTTTCCTCATCTCCTCAGTTAGACATAATTACTTTTCCCTCCTGTATATCATAATCTACAATAATATGTAATGTAATATAGTAATATGTAATAATCATCAAAATAGTAAGAAGAACATTTACAAAGTGCTAACAATGGCCCTGCACTATGCTAAGCACTTTATATGAGTTATCTCATCAAATCCTTCTAACATTTCTGCCAAGGAGATATTATTATTATTACCCCTCCTCCCATTTCATAAATAAGAAAACCAAAGATTGGTGAGGTGAAGTTGTATGCTAGTGGTTCTACAACTAGAAGGAAGCAGGCTGACCAGAGCCTATATTCTAACCCATTATACTATTCCACTTGTAAGTTATATTTTTTAAGTTGATTTACAGTTTATTAAGCATTTTTACATGCATTAAGTAATTTGAACTTTGTGATGACCCTAAGAGGTATGTGTTTATCTCCTTCACTCAGTCATGAGCTTTGAGAGGACCATGTCCATTTCTTAGTCATCTTTGTAACCCTAGCACTCAACTTAAAGGCCTATTTTGGTAACTGTATTGGATGGATGGATGGATGGATGGATGGATGGATGGATGGACTAAGGGTGGAAGGTTTGAGAGAACGGATGCGTGAATGGTTGAAAGGATGGAGGAATAGCTGGAGGGGTGGCTAGAAATGTGGATCAGTAAATGAATGGTCAGACAGGTGAGGCAATAAACCCTAGTAAACTCTCTAATTCCAATACATCCTTGAATCCAGGCACCACATTAGCTATTAGAGTTATGTGATTGAGCCAAGAGTGCAAGCTCACTATAACCCAGCTGTCTTCTCTCTTTCCTCCACCCAAATCCCTCTCACTGCAGAGATGGGAAGCTATTCCTTTGGAAAGGCTGTCCTTTGGCACCTCATCTCCATGCAGCCTCTGGGCCTAGCACCCTGTGTACTTGAACATGCTTGGGCATCGAATTCACTGATGGTGGAACTAAACCAGGAAACCCATGGCATTACTGACTCCCGCCTGGAGAAAGCAGACAGTCCACACCACACAGCTCTCTGCAGCCTTTCCCGACCACCGTTGTCTGCTTTCTAAATAAACCCTGAGACAGAGCCATGTGGGGTTATAAATCAGCCGGAAATCAAATGCTAACATGTAAATAAATTGCAAATCAGCTGAGAAATTGGTTTCATTTTGAGACGATAAAGCACATTTCTCCTGCGCTGATTTTGTAAGGCGCCCCTTAAGAATTGTAATATTTCTGTGTGGTAATGATAAACATTAGTGAGTTGCTTTAGAAATGAAAAAATAGACAGCCTCTGGGGATTTGAAAAACATATGCACTTCAAATTTGAAAATCCAATTTAACTGTCCATTATAAGGAGAATAAAAAGGTAAGGATAGGATAATTTTGCAGTTACACAGCATTTGACTAAATCTGATTCCGCGATGACAGGCACACTTTAAAAGCTACAAGTCTGAATGCAAGGAGACAGCAAATCATTTATTTATGATTGTAATCTAGCTGCTGTCTAACAAGTTAGCTACTATGCTGCTTGCTCCCTGGCTGCGGACGGCATGTGTACACTTGTCAGCTAACACTCTTAAAAACACTTCTCGTGAAATTTCTGCGTTTGAGAGGGAAAAAAATAAATAAAAAAAGAGAGAAGACAAAAGAGATAATTCTTGTCAAATTTACCCAAACAGGCAGATGCTGAAATTGCAAAAGTTTAGGAAGAAACATATCTTTTTCCTTAATTTTTAATGAAAGTAACTTTTGAAAATGTGTCTGTGTGTGCAAGCTGTATGCACACGCACACACAAGTGTGTTTAAATGCAGTGCTGAACACGCACGCACTTCATCTACAGCTGAAAAAGTTCAAGTCTCAAAACTTCAACTCAACAGTTATATTGCCTACAGAATGTTGGCTTGTCATCAATCCTTTTGTCAGCATCTCTTTGGTGACGTCCCTCTGCCCTGACCCCCGTACCCCTGGGAACCCCACTACTATAATCAACTTGTAAGTTTGTTTTCTCAAAATATGCCACAGTTTCCCCAGAAACACACATGGAATATCCTGGAAGCTTGACATGGACGGGAAGATCAGAGAGGCTAAAACAAATACAGAGTCTTTAAGCTCTCGCACTATGAGTCCCCAAGTCTGGGAATCCATAATATTAATTTTCACCACTGAATAGAGTCCTTAGCCATATATGACTCTTCCCCATGCCAGGAACTTGGCTAGATCCTTTATGTGTCTGTGGCCTCTAAAGTCCCTCAGTGCTATGAGAGAAGTCTAGTTACTGTGTCCATTTTACAGATGGAGAAATTGAGGCTCATCAGAGTTTAAGTTGCCCAAGATCGCAAAACTAGCATGTGGTAAAGCATAGCGTTCACCCATCATTTCTTTGAATCCTGTGCCTGTCCTATCTGCAACTACATTCATTTATTTGTTCAGCCCAACAGATATTTATTGAGCATCTCGTGTATGCCAAATGCCGTTCTAGGCAGTAAGGATACGCCTATGGGTAACACACAAGATCCTGCCCTGGTGGACTTCATAGTGAGTGGAAAATAAGAAAGAATAAAATAAATTATATAGTTTCAATTATTAAGCGTTATGAAGAAAATTAAATGGGGGTAATAAAAAGAGAGTGATTTGGTTAGGGGTGATGCCTCTAGATAACGGGTCAGGAAGGGCTCTCTGAGGAGATTCAGGTAACGAGAAGGTAGGAGATCCCTGAAGACTGGGAGAGAAGGGCATTCTGGGCAGAGGGAATCGTAAGTGCAAAACTCCTGAGGTAGGAGAGAACTGTTTAGTCAAAAAAAGAAGGCCAGGGCAGCTAGAGGGGACCGGGAAAGGGGCAGGACTGGGTGGAGTGCTATGGGAAGCTCTAGAGAGTTTTAAGTGAAAGAATAGCATAGTCTAATTTAGCCTTTATCACTGCCCCCAGAAGCAGCCCTGTGCCCGGCATTGTGTGAAAACGAAAGCCTAATCGCTGTAATAGACTGGACTATGGAAAATGGAGCTAAGTAGCAGAAGGCAGGTGAAGCTCCTTTTACCAAAGTTGAATTTTCTCGTCCAGACGTGATTTGACATACCCCAAGATAGCTCCATGGAATGATGGCTGAGTTTATTCCCACTCATCTGGAGGTAAACTCATATTTACCAGGGTGACAGTCAATCACCAAACTGGAGATGGAGGGAAAAAAGCGGCAAGTTATTTCTTGTATTTGTGGATGGAGTGAATGAAAGAAAGACCCCAACAGGGAGATGGCTATTCAGGGTGACCTACAGTCCTTGCCTGGCAGGCACATGGTTTCCTTCTGGGGGCAGAAAAAGGAAAACCACACACAGAAACGTCCCTCTTAAGTGTCTTTAAAGTCCAGGAAAGGACTTTGGAGCAGGACTTGCCCTGCACAGGTTCAGAAATCACTGAAAATGGAGTCATGCCAGAAATCGTGATTATTCAAACGATTATTTGCACCAATAATAATAAAACCAAGATTGATTGAATCCCCTGCTATAGGGCAGATTCTGGACTGGGGGCTTCACCAGCAGCATCCGTCATGAGTACAACAGCCCTGTGGTGTAGCTGTTTTTATTATCTCGAATTCAAAGCTAAGAAGCTGAGTTCAGCAAGGATCAGAAACTTGTTAAAGATCACACCCACCCCAACAGCCGACTCTGGATTCAAACCCAGCCTGTCCGGCTCCCAAGGTCACCTCTCTCTGCAACACGTGCTCACATTCCTCCTCTTGACGAGACCCCATTTTGACACCTCCAAAGACAGTTGCTATAAATATATGTACAGTAGTTGCAATCATCAGCGGCCCATCGTACAACAAAATCTCTCTAGCCCAGGTTGTTGTTGTTGTAAATATCAGTTACTGACCCATTCAAATCTGTAGAACCTAGTTGTGATTTTAGTTGTTCTCAGTCCGCTTGTCACCCGGGAAGTTTACGCGAGATTTGATCAGAATTTCACGAAACCAGGCAGAGCTGTCAGATGAAATAATTTGTCAGTGATGATTGTGTGAATTCGTAAATATTTATGAATTCACAAGTTATAAATGTGCAGCTTTCGGGAGGGTGGAATTCGATGCTCACCGAGTCACAGATTACAATGAATATTTACAGAAACCCCAATCTGCTAATATTAGTTCTTTGTGCTTACGAAAAAGCTTTTCTTGGGATTGTAACCCTTTCGGGATAGAACGTCTGAGGGAAAAGAAGGATAGCAAAAGGAATCATCCTCTCCATAAAAAATAATAATAAATCATGATACATTACATTTATATAAGGTTTATGATTCTCTCTGTGTTCACAAATCGTTAGGTCTCTTGCTAGCCATTTTAAAGCTGTTTGTCGAATCATTTTTGAACTGAAGTGGATCGAAAAACTCAAGATGGCTGGTGGCGGAAAGACCTTCTCTTTTTTTTTTTTTTTAGTTCTTGTTGAGTGACCTGCCTTCTCTGAGGTCTTGAGCAAGTCTCCGAATCCCTCGGGATCTGTTTCTACAAAGGACGGCATTTCACAAATTCGGTCACGGACATAACCACCTTAATAACACTTCCCGTTAAACATCATTGCTGGGAAGGCACTGAGCCTGAGGCCCCATCTCTCTTTGTGAAACAATATTAGGAAGCATCGGAGAGCTGTTAAAGGTAGAGTAACACCAAGTCGGGACTTTTTCCTTGATGAAGTCAAGAGAAAGTGAAAAAGAAGTCCAAATGGAATGAGTTGCTTTTTGTTCATGAGAGGCCACATGGTGTAACATGGTGTTCAGGGTGGAGACCCGGCGGGGGGAGGGCAGGGCTGGGGCAGGCAGCTGCTTTCGGCTCAACAGCCATGTATAACCTTGACCAAGGAATTAACTCTTTATGCCTCAGTTAATGCATCTGTGAAATGTGGATTTTAATAGTACCTACTTTAAAGGATTGCTCTGACCAGGATGAAATGAGCTAATGTCTGAAAAGCACTAGAACTAGCAGATGATAAATGCTCTATCTGTATTTGTTAAATAAATACATGAATACAGGCTAAAAGCACCCCAAGTACTGTCGATCTATTATGAGGATACAAGAAAAGCCAGCAACGTGTGGGCCCTGGGCATCTAATCTCACTGAATGGATGGCTCTGGCTAGTCTCTTCGCTCATCTGTAAAACGGGACAGGAAGAAAGGTTTGGAAAGAAGATGGACTAGATGATCTCATAGATCCCTTCTCTTCTAGGGTCCGCCCAGCAGCCTGGGACCAGAGACTGGACAGGTGACACTCTCCCATTTAGAGTGCACAGTGGAACTGTTTAGGAAGCTGCTTGAAATGGGACTCGCAGTGAGACACCAGCCTATATCCCGCCTCCCGCTTTCTCACACCTCCCATCCCATCTGCAAACCCCAGCCCAGTGCTTTACTCTCAGGAAGGCAGCACTTGGTAAGGAAAGATCTCATCATGGCCTGTAATGAAATTTTTCTCAAAGGCAGCTGTGCTTTCGTGAAAACAACCTCCATCACAGCTACTTGCCAAACTGGGATTTTCCTATATCGCAGATCGAGGTGGCTCTGCATCTTTTGAACAGCTACGAGACCTGGAGCCTCAGTCTCCCCATCACAACGTGGGGACAAAAGATTATTACCTGTATCTAACATTGTTTTTCTCTGTCTCCTGCAGTCATTAGTGCTAACAAACAGCCGTCTTTCCCTGCATGCCTAGTCTGCACGTAGTAGGCATTGTGCCTGTCACCCCATTCATGTGGATACCCCCAGGGCTCAGTCTCAAAGCTCATCACATCTGGGGAAGCTTTCCCAGAAAGCACCCATAGGGAAAGAGTGAGCGTCCCCTTTCTAAGCTAGAACGCTCTTCCACGAGCAGGGAGTAGGGCAGTGACAGGGAGATGGGAACAGGCAAATATTAAGAATCTTTTGTTCTACTAAAACAGAGGAAAACTGAGATTAGTTAAATTATCTCAGAAACATCTTGTGTACCTTCTTTCCCCCTTGGAACTCAACTATCTTCATTTCGAAGGTATTACTGCTCTCGTTTAGCAGGTGGAGAAACTGAGGCACAAGGTCACCTACCTGTTATGAAAAAGCAAAGCCACAGAGATCTGTGACACCCTAGCAGCTGAGAATTTTCCATGATGTGTACCCACGTGGGTGTTTTCTACCTTGACTTCTGATAACAAGAGCGAATATGTATTGTATCAATTTTCCAAGCAGTTTATATGTACTGTCCCATTTGTCTTCATTACTGAGAGGCAATGGGTACCTTTCTTACTCTCAGCTTACACACATGGCAGCTGAGGTTCAGAGAAGTTAATTAAGCAGCCAAGGGACACACAGCTGGAAGGTGGGGAAGGCAGGATTCAAACTTAGCAGGTAGATTCTGGTCCCTGGGCCCCTGAGACATTACCAGTGAGTGTGGCTAGACATGTAAGTCTTCAAAGTTTGGGGCCGCTCTGCAATTATGCCCATATCCAACACAGAGCCTGGCACAGAGCATGCACTTGGCAAATATTTGTCAAATAAATTTTAAAAAAATGCATCAGTCTCCTGATCCTTAAAAATCTCAATTTATAAACAGATATGTCAGGGAGCAATTATTCACATTACTTAAGATGTCTTCATTTTATAAAAAGGATTTACATCAGAGTTTCTTTAAATAGCAAGTCCCCCAGTGCATTTAAAAATACGATTCAATTTATAGCTCGGGATTACACACGTGCTTTTCAGAAGCCCTTGCTTGAGTAAAAGAAGCTGGTATGAATGTCATTCATTCATCTAACTCTTCAACAAGCGATTATTGAGCACCTACTATGTTCTGGGTGCTCTGTAAGGAGCTGGGGATTCAGAGATAAACATCACAGTCCCAGCCTTCAAGGGGTATCAAGGCTGGTTCGATAGGCAGAGAAATAAACAGATGAGTTTTCCAGTTTGATAATGGATTGATGCTTTGTGGAAACAAACAAAGGAGCCCACTGCTTTCTTTCCAGGCACATTAGGGAGGCAGACTTCCCTGAAGAAGGGCAATGTGAGGTGGGCCTGGCGAGATGAATGGAGTTTACCACTTAGAAATTCCCCCGGTATTGAACAATTTTCAAGATTAAGACATTAAATCAATAGATATCTAATAGTCATCAAATTCCATAAACGACACCATTTCTACACAAGGGTGGTCTTGTTTTATACCCGTGTCACTTTTGGAACTTCTGCAAATATTTTCATATAGTGTCTCTCAGTTGATTCTCAAAACAGTATATTAAGATGAGAATGGCATAGAACTTTCCCTTTGTGTTATTTTATTACAAAAGTAATGCATGTACACTATAAAAAACATAGGCAAACAAAACATCAGTATGATCTGTAATTCCTACCTCCAACATATGCAAGGTTAATGGTTCAACTTACATGTTTAGTATTCTTTCTTTTGCTGAATATGTATTCTTTGTTTGAAAAAAGTTTGTAATTTTATGATTTGCAACCAGTTCGTTAAAAAAAAAAAAAAGATACAACACAAGTAGAATATCTATCCATGTGAATCAACATTTGTCTGCAGCGAGTCTTTAAACGATTTAACGCTTCGCCATTCATGTGTGTATTTTATCAAACTCACCCCCTAGTGTTGGATAACTAGGTTCTTTCCAATAGCTTTCTGCTAATTTAAGCAATGCTGTGCTGAACATCCTTGTGGCCATATCATTGTTGTGCACATTCATGTTCATTTTCTCTTATTACCCCGCACCTACTAAGTAATGCCATTGAGTCAAAGAATAGGCAAAGTGTAAACCTCTGAGGGCAGGAGGCATGATCTCCATTTTAAAAGAGAAAAAAACAACTCGCTTGGGTTTCCAGAATCTAAGTGAGGCCTCCTACCTGTCAACACCGAACCTTCTCCCTCTCACAGGTCCACCTGGGTCTTCTACCATCACAGAAACCAACCCACATCCCCCAGAATCCTATGAGAGGGAGGATTGGGCAGAGAGAGATGGAGACGTAAATTGATGCAGAGTGGTTTTTCTTTCTTCCATTCTGATCTTGTTTATGGGCTTCGAAAGGCAGAAACAGAGAGCTTTTCCAAACTAAGGCAAGTTCATGCAATGTCATGCCAGCCCCCTCCCTGCCTGGAGGTCTCCCGGCAATCAGAGGGTGTGGCCAGAACTTCCTTGTCAGACACAAAGGCTGGTCTGCTTAGGCAATGGGGCTTCTGCTGATGGCGCTGCTGGGAGAACAGGCAGCTGGCGGGCAGAAGGCTCAGTCCCAAACAGCACCTGAGACTCTACAAAGGGTGGGAGGATGTTCCTGCCCCAGGAACATCAGTTTTCCCATCTATGGAACAGAGAATGCAGACATTGTACTGTGTAGTGGCTGAGAAGTCTGGGGTTGCAGCTTTCCCGGCATGGGTCCCAGCCCCAGCTGGGAGGTCTTAGGAAAGTAGCTTCACCTCTCTGAACCTCTTTTAGGTCAATAGAGACTTAAGCCCCTCTCCCTGCCATGTATCAGAAGGACACCCCCTGCTGGGGCTGGGGATGCAGAACTAAACCCAATAGCACAGGCCACCCAACCCTAGGGGCTCATGTCCCAATTGGGGAGTCAGATAATAAACAGACTGCTACTACCCAAATGACCGGGCAAGGTAATTGTCAATGGCGATAAGTGCTCAGAACTTAAACTCAGTGAGGTGATGAGAAACAGAGGGGAGGGCAGTTTTAGATGTGGGTTCCTCTGAGGCCATCAGGTTTAAGATGAAACTGTGATAAATGACAGGGTGCCAAAAAGGATGGAGAGCAGGCGTTCTCTGTCCTGGTGAAAACAAGACAAGGCACTGGCTTGCAGGTGATAGGATTTTCATTCATTCATTCATTCATTCGTTCGTTCGTTTGTTCGTTCGTTCGTTCAAACCGATAAGGGAGCTTAGAAATATTCGAGTTCAGGCCCTGCCCCAGAAGGTCTGATGTCACCGTTCTGGGGAAGGGCCTAGGCACTCTCGGCATTTTAAAAAGCCCTCATGTGCACCCAAGGGTGAGAACTAGCAATTTCAGTTTGGGAGACATTTTAGGCAGCGGGGAGCACATGCAAAAGGCTCAGAGGTGGCAGTGTGTTCGTCCTGTTCAGAATGAGAGGAAGATCGGCAGGGACGAAACATACTGCTCAAGGGGAGAGGGTGCAGGGTGAGGGGCCAGGCGAGTACGCAGGCTGGAAGAGAGAAATGAGATTTTATTTTCAGGCTGTCCACAAGACCGGGGTGCCTCGGTTGTCTTGTTAGTAAAATGGGCTTATAAGTGTCCCACTGTTGGTGCACTGTGGGAACTGTGAGACTCACTCATTCAACTGGTCACAGAACTTTTTTCTTTCTTTCCTTCCTTCTTTCCTTCTTCCTTCCTTCCTTCCTTCCTTCCTTCCTTCCTTCCTTCCTTCCTTCCCTTCCTTTCTCTTTCTCTTTTCTCTTCTCTCTTTCTTTCTTTTCTCTCTCTTTTTTTTTTGCTGTAGACACAATGTTTATAACACAAGGAATGCAGCTTGAGAAAGAACCTGCTGGAGTGCTGACCCCACTACAGAGGAAAAAGACAGGCAGTCACATCTCCTGGTCCATATGCATACACCATTTGATTGATTTACTTGTTTTAATTTCTTCAGCTTCTTACCTCCCCCCAGAGAGCGACCACCTGATTGCACACACACTCAGGCACCACATGGAGCCGCGTCACCGCTTCGCTGCTGCAGCCCAGCCCAGAGTCTGCTGTTGGCACCTTGAACCCACCCATGTGGTTGCTCAGCCCGTCTGCCTCCTCCCAGAGCCACGGGTCCTCCAAGCGTCAGCAGCACAGCCGGGCCAGGCTGCAAAGCCCGCCTCAGAGGGGAACCAGATCTGAATGGAAACATACGGATCTGAAAGGTGTGGGAGTCTGTCTTTTTTTAAATTGCATCAAACCCTTCCCTTGCCTTGAGAGTGCTACATTTTTCAAAGCCTCTGAACACGGTGCCAGGCTGCAGTTTGCCTTTCCCCGTTCACCTGCCTTCAGAGAACGGAAAAATAATGAACCTCCCTCTCCCCCCAGCACCTCCCCTCCAGCCTGCAAAAGGCAGAAGGAAAACAAGCCGCCGCCTTCCTCCTAACCATTTAACATGTCTTGATGCCTTCTCTTCCCCGCTGGAAGGAACTGGCATTTTTTTTTCTTCCTCCTTTTGCAAGAGGTGTTTGCAGCGTGCAGATCAAAACCCTTTATTCCCAGTTTCTTGTCGGCTCCTGTGTTCCAGAACTTCAGAATGCCACAGTGGGGAAGGTGAATCTGGGTCCTATGGAAAACAAGATGAGGCACTGGCTTGCGGATGGCAGGATTTTCGTGCATTCATTCATTCATTCACACAGTAGCCATGTAGCATTCATTCATTCATTCATTCGTTCGTTCATTCATTCATTCATTCATTCATTCATGGGTTCCTACTATGTGCCTGGCACTGTGGTGGGCACCAGGAATACAGACACAAGTGTCAATGAAGCTGGATTCAAAGAGACCACACTTCAACTTGCAGATGCCAGACCGACTATATTTTTAGCAGGAAAGCTAGTTAGAAAGTGAAATTAACAAAGGCCAACCCAAGGAAAGGCTTAATTTCCTGTAGGTTAAAGTTGAAGAAGGAGGTAGGGGTGAGGAGCAAGGAGCAGAAGCACCAGGCACATTTCATTCAGACTTCATCGGCACCCTGAAACTAGACACAAATATACCCGTTTTGCATAATTTGCTGATAGAGATATGGAGGCCCAGAGAGATGAAGAGGCGGGACCAAGCTCACACAGGAGGAAGACGGGTACGGGTCCCTGTGTGGTCAGTAAATGACCAGAACCACAGTGACACTCATCTTACAGCAGATTGGAACAGCCTCGTCTAATTTTACCCATAAGGACTATAGTGATACAGTCTCCACAAGGGTGATAGAGTGGCTTTTCCCATTATCCCTGTTTTGCAGATGACGAGAACTAGGCTCAGAGAGGCTATAGATTTACTTTAGGTCACACAGCAGTAAGAAAACCTACTTTAGGATTGGTTTCGATGCCCTCTCTGTCCTCCCCGCCCCCGTGTGTTATTTTTCCTCTCTCTCTTTTTCAGACACACACATACGCACACGCATGCGCGCACACACACACACACACACACACACACCCAGTTCAGCCTCATTCTACCCACAGCAGCCCAAGGACACTCAGGGCCCTGAGTGTGGCTTTTCCCGACAAAGCCAGCACTCAGTTATTGGGAAGTGCCTCTCCTTGCCATTTCTAGATCCATTTGAGAAAAACAAATAAGGCTGGGGCCTGACTCTCCCGTGATGAGATGACGGGCAGATGAAGAGAGAGGTCAGATCGCTTTCCCATGCCACTGGTGAGAACAGACAACATTCCTTGTCACTGATGCGGTTCAGACAGCACCCCCATGTGAGCCTACGGGAGGTGCTGGTAATCGAATCTGCATAAAAACCTAAACCTTCGCCACTCCTTCCTATCCATTTGATCCAATTACTTTTTTGTTATAGTAGCAACGCCTCTAGTACGGTTCAGATAAGATTAAGGTGACAGGAATGAAAGAAAGAATACACATTTTAAAGTTGCATAGCTCTCCCCACCCCCCACCCTGGTCCTTATTCCCCCAGCTAGGAAAAAAAAATTTTTTTTCAGGAAAGGTAGGTTCTGTATTAGGTTAGCAAAGGACTTTGCAAATATGTATCTCGATCAAAAACCCAGATAATTCGTCTTGGGTTGTCCCCAGCTATCATCTTCTTCTCCCCGACTCTACCTCTACCTGAGGAGAGGTTATTTTTGTTTTAAATGGAGATTATTATCTTTCAAACAAAAATATTGCCTCCAAATTTAGAGTAAGCAGATAATGAGGCCACTCTGGTAATTTCACACTGATGACAAGAGAAACATCTACATGACTGACTGACAGTTGCCATGAGGAAACAGAACCCTCTGGAATACCTCCCAAGCTAGCTGCAGAGGGGTGGGTGGGGGCAGGGCTGAGGCTGAGCTGGGAGCTGCTTGGAGGGAAGTGGGAGTGGGGGTGGCCTGGTGGCCCCGTCACCCCTGCCCGCGATCTGTGGGGTCTTCACCACCTCATCAGACATTCAAGCTGACAAGTGTGTAAAATTGAAATTGTGGAGTTGATTAAATGATGTATTTAAAGCTTCACAAAAGGAGGAGGTGGGCTTGGCGGTGGGGGAGTGGCGGGGGAGAGTTAAAGAGATGGAGAGAGCTGGAAAGAGAGACAGAGATACAGAGAGATAGAGAGAAATGAGGAGGAAGAAGGAGAGAGGAATGAAGAGGGAGAGGGAGACAGAGAAGGAGAGAGAGAGGGATTGGGAGAGAGGAACAGAGAAGGGACGAGAGAGAAAATAGGAACGAAAAGGTGAAATGAGATAAAGAATTGAGAATCTGGACGAAGAGGGGAAAGGAAGAGAGGTAAGACAGAAAGAGGCTGAGACACGGAAGGAAAAAAGGGAAGAAGACATTAAAAAAAGAAAAGAAAGAAAGAAGAAGAAAGACGGAACCTGGAGAAGAAAGGAAGAAAAAGAGAAAGGAGAAAGGAAGAGGAAGGTAGTGGAAAGAGAAAGAAAGATCAAAAAGAGAGGCGAGAATGGAGGAAAGGGAGACAAGGAAGAGAAAGGGGCTGAGCTGGGGGCAGAGACAGACAGAGTGGAAAGCCAGAGGTCGGGGAAGGAGCAGGAGAGTGTGGCCGGGCTCAGATGAGCTCCCTGGTCCCCCCCACCACCTCTCCCCTGTAATGTGGGGAGGGTTTATCTCACCAGGAGCAGCAGGCTCAGTCACTGATCTAATCAAATTATTCAGCATTAAAAAACTGCCAAGACATTCCAGTACTTCAGCTTCCAGAGACCCAGCTGGGATCAAATGCTAATCAACATAGCCAGGATATTTATTCCCACTGTCAGGCTGCAGCGTGTTTGTTTTCCGAGGCCTGAATACTAAACCGGAGGAGCAAGATGGATCGGCCAGTGGCAAGGGGATGCCAAGCTAAGGATGGTCAGGAGGAAGGAGGGTAGGTGGGCCGGAGAGAGAGGGATCCGTGAGAGACACCTAGATAGAGCAAAGGAAACGGTCCCCTAAGTAGCATCTCCTAGACACGGACTACCTAGTCCACAATCCTTTTCTGAGCTGCCTTTTCCCCATCTCTACTCTTAAGTGTCAGATTTCAAGGGCATGTCAGCTGCAGGGTTGGACTCAGAGAGACCTATCTTTAAACTCAGGTTCTGTGACAACTGGCAGGTGGCTTGTCCTCTCTGAGATTCCATTTCCTTTCCTGTAATATGGGGCCTTAAAGCCCATCCCATCAGTTTGCTGTGGATTCAATGAGAGGAAGGTGATAAAAGAAGCGGGAACCTGAGTTTCACCATAGAGATGCAGGTCTAAGCCTAGGTTGTGTGATTTTGTACGAGTGACTTAACCTCTCTGTGCCTCAGTTTCTTCCTTTATAAAATAAAGATAATAATAATAGTGCAAATCCCGTAACATTATCTGGTGCGACATTTAAGCGAGTCATTACACAGAAAGTATATGGGGAGCATTCAATATACATTAAGAATAATTATTAGCTCTTAACATTAGGGCAAGGGTTGGATAAAATAACACTCAAGAAATTTAGCAGAGGAACCAGAATAGATGAGATCCGATGGTGATGACATTGATCAGGGAGAAAGAATGATTCAGTGCCTAACGGTGTCATTGTTTTAAGGTTGCCAGGCCCTTATCTCTCTCAGGAGTCCCTCTCTGGATCCCCAGCATGGGGCCTCTTCAGCCCAGGCAGAGAGGGACAGACTTCCAGGAAGCTCACAGGCCTTCTCTGCAGGGTCAGCAGAAGCCAAGCAGAAAGGACAAACCCAGACTCACCCCTGAACTTGGCGCTTCTCTCCTGGGATCCTACCCACCCCTCGCCCACTCCCTGAAGGTCACAGCACGGGGGAAGACTAATTAATTTCCTTTGTTTTTCGGAGTTTCATTTTTTAAATTACAGCCTTCCCTCCTCTCTAATAAATACTCAACAATTAAAGCTTTTTTTCCCAAAGTGTGATTTCAACATTTCAATGTCCCTCCCCTCCTGTCACCTTCACTGCCATAAACAGATTCGTAAAAACTGCTTTTGACGCCCCAGCTGCCATTAGCCACTTAAAATCCCGTAATTATCATCCTATCATGGGCCTGTTAACGAGCAGTAAAAATAAGGCCATTGAATATGGTAATTTATTCGTAAATTAGCCTAATGAGAATAGGTTTCAGACACTGTTTACTTTCGGCTGCCTGTGCCTGGCCAAGGCAGCCGGGACAGGAGTGATATGCCTGGGAGGGTGGCCTAGTACGGGCAGTGAGCCCACCAGGTGGCAATGCCCCCTCCCCAAGGCTCTGCACCCAGAGCATTGATTCTTGTTCCCTTTACCAAGACAATGCCTGGCTCCTGTGGACCACGGGAGGAGGAACAGACAGGCCTATCACCAGCAGGTCTCCGGATAGTAAGACTCAGCCTTTGCATGAATGCCAGGGCCTCTGGCCAGTCATTGCTGACCCACGGATGCTGGGAAATGCTTAGGAGTTGGGTGACCTCTGACATATTACAGTATGGCCCTCAGTTTTCTCATCCGTAAAATGGGATTAATATGCCAATTAATGGAGTTATTTTAAAGATTGAGATATATGTGTGTGTGTGTGTACACACACACACACACACACACACACACACACATACATATACTTAGAATAGTGCCTGGCACATAGTAGGTGCTTTACACATATAATTATCTTCATTAGTACTGTAATTATTAGAGCATTAGCAGATACAATCTAGAACTGAGTGACTTGCCTTTAGAATGTGTCCTTGCTGTAATAGGTTGAATAGTGTCCCTCACAAAAGTCATGTGCACCTAGAACCTCCGAATGTGACCTTAACTAAAAAAGAGGATCTTGTAGCTATAACTAAGATGAGGTCATAGTGGATTAGGGTGGGCCCTAAATCCAATGACTGCTGTCCGTATAAGAGGAGAGGACACACAGAGACACAGAGAAAAGGAGAAAGCCACTGGAGGCAGAGACTGGAGTGAGGCAGCCACAAGCCAGGGAGTGCCTGGGGCCACCAGAAGCTGGAAGAGGCAAGGAAATTTCCTAGAGAAGGAGTGAGGGTGACACCAAGATTTTGGCTTGAATGCCTAGAAGGACAGAGGTGCCATTTTCTGAGATTTGGCTTTGACCGAATTGTGTCAAAGAAGAGCCTGCGGTCTGAGCCGAGCTCAGCCACATCATAAGCCTGGCCTCTAATGGTCAGTCCAGCTCCCCAAGAGCAGAGATTCTGTCCACTCAGCTCAGCGTAGCATATTTTGTGCATAATTAAGATTTGTTGAGCAAATATTGAACCATGAGCCAGTGTGGGATGTTTACTGAGACCTTTCACTGTGTGCCAGGCATCTTACCGGCCCAGGCCAGTCTGGCTAAGCCACAGCCTGCCCTCCAGAGCTCCAGGTTGATGGGGACAACAGGCATCAAAGGAGCCTTTGACAGAAGTACTGCCTTCCACCTGGTGAATCTGTGGACCATGGAGCCCAGAGGAGGCACTAACCAGGACTGGGGTCTCAGTGATGCCTTAGAACAGCGGTCCCCAACCTTTTTGGCATCAGGGACGGGTGCTCCTATGAGAATCTGATGCCCGATGATCTGAGATGGAGCCGAGGCTGTGATGCTAGTGCTTGGGAATGGCTGCAAATACAGATGAAGCTTTGCTCACTGGTCTGCTGCTCACCTCCTGCTATGCAGCTGGGTTCCTAACAGGCCATGCTTTAGGCATGTCTTCTTCGCTCCGAAGGCATTAGTCAGGAAAGAAACGGGCAGGGGCCAAATCCTTAAGGTGGTAACAGAGGACAGTGCATTCTGAGGCCAGCAAGTCAGTGAAAATGTCCAAGTCTCAGTTTTCTCATCTGTAAAATGGGTGCAGTAATGTGCACCTCCCAAATCTTGGAGGGGAACAAGTGAGGTATGATACGTCCGTTGAGTGCATAGCATGGTGCTAGTTTGTGTGCAGCCAACAGAAGCTGCCACTGCACTGTTGTTGTAATTACTGTCCCTCTTAGTGATCAAGTCCCTCTCCCAGGGCTGAAAAGCCTAGCAAGTTGGCCAGGTGTCCTGACTTCGCTACCTTGTTGCTTCTCTCTCTTTCCACCCTAATCCAGCTTCCTTTGCCTTCCAAACACTCCACCTGGAACCACGCTGGTGACAGACGCTAGATTCAAACTCTCAAAGATGATAGTGATGTTCTCACATTCTAGATGAAGAAACTAAGGCTTAGAGATGTGAATGGGCTTGCCCAAGGTTGCCCAAGCTGCTGGCCGCTCTGTCTCAGCCAGCCCAGTACTCTACTGCTCCCTTCCATCTGGTCTCGGTGCTGCCAGTTTGAATGTCCACCCCCAAGGCCTTCCCAATGCCCAATGCGGTGACATCTGAACCCAGTCCCATACCCGGGCCAGTCTTCTAGGAGTCTCCAAGCTCCTGTGACTGAACTCCAAGCTTTCTCTCCAAGCTGGAACTAATCCAGATGGAACATGGGAGGAACACTGGATTCTAGTCCCAGTTCTGCTTCTGATCATTGCTGTGTGACCTCAGGCAAGCCCTTTGCCTTCTCTGGTCCTGTTTCTATCATTAAAGGTGATGAACATAAATTGTAAGTCATAGAGCTGTTACAAAGATTAAATGAAGAGAGCTGATGCCTAACAGATTTACCAACCCTCCAGTGCCTTGCTTGCTACATTAAGGATGTCAGGAAGCTGCCAACTAGCCCATAAATTAAGTAATTAAACAAATATTTATTAAGCAATTGTTATGTGCTAGATACTGGAGAGCTGAAAAGGTATGGTCTCTGCCTTGGGGCTCACAGTCTAGTAAGAAGATGGATGCTATTCTGATAATTGCTGGATAAATGTTGAATTGCACCTGTGATAAGAAGTCAAGTGACAGAAACATGGTGTCATGAGAGGGAACTTGATATATCTGGGGATCAGGAAATGCCTACCTGAAGAGATGACACGAGACCTGAGACTCAAAGAAGGACCAATAGGCCAAAGGATAGGGGCAAAAAAAAATGCTAGAGACATCGGGGATGACATATGCAAAGGTCCCGGGGTAGAGGGAGCTCAATAAAAGGCCAGTGTGGCTGGGTCCCAGATATAGTGAGGGAAAATGATATGGGACAAGGTGGGAGCAGTGGACAGGGTCTGGGCCATACAGGAGCCTAGGAGTTGGGTTTTCATTCCAACAATGATAGGAAGTTTAATTTGGAGGGAGGGCTGTCTCTGCAACTTAATGTAGAGAAATGTATAGAGGACTGTGCATGAAAGCAAAGAGATGAATTAGAAGTCTGTTTCTTTCACAGCCCAGAAAAACCAAATAAATAAAAAATAAATAAATAAAAGGAGGGAAGGAACAAGGGATATCAACTACAGCTACTCAGGTTGTTGACTGCATCAGGGCCTTGCAGAGCCATAGACCCTGGGGCAGGGCTAGGTCCACCTAAGAAAGGGGTCTCTTCTACCGGAAATGCTGTATGGGCTCTGTCTGCCATGATAAAAGGCAGCTCACATCTCTCATCCACACACTCCCACGTCCTGAACTTAATGCAGTAACCAATTACTACAGATAAACTGTGCCTATCAGGGCTAAAGTGTGAGACGGTCTCCTCTCTCTCCACCCTGAGGAGCCCTGGCACCTAGTTCCACCCCTGAGTGAGGAAGCTGACGCCAGCACAGCTCCCAGGCAGGAAGGCAGCCCCTTTAGTAATCTCCTCTGAACCTAACCTTTTGGATGACTCAAAGCTTTGCCCCCTGGAGCATCTTAGTTGTCGTGTAAGACAAATGTGCTTGTCCTAAGAGCCATCATATCTCCTCTCCTCTCTTCTCCTCTCCTCCCCTCCCTTCCCTTCCTCTTCTCTTTCTCTGTCTGTCTGTCTGTCTCTCTCTATCTCTTTGTCTCTTTCTGTCTCTTTGTCTCTCCCCACCCCCCTTTCTATGTCTTTTCCCTATCCCCATCCTTTTCCTGGCCTTGATTCCTAACAATATAACCTTCTCTGACTGAGGCTTTGGTTTCCACACGTCAGCCATCACCCTCATCCTACTGGGGCAGGTGCCAGGTATCTGCACACTTATCTTCTCAGGGACTCCACACGACAGTTCTCTTTCATTTTTACAAAAGAGGGAAACAAGGTTCAGAGAGACCCAGTGACTTATCTGAGGTCACACAGCCCAGAGTGGGGACAGAGCCATGGCTCAGACCAGAGTCATCTGCCTTGTTCAGGGTTTTCTCTTCTCACTGTGGCTGTGGGGAAGAGAGCCACCAATTCAAACACCACCACTGGCAGCATGTCCTTGGGCCATCTGTCCCTGTCGGACGTGAACGCAAATCTCCAGTTCTTATTAGCTCATTGGAGTGCTGTTTTAGTGCAGGCTCTGCTCACACATTGGCTAAGAAAAGGTCCCCGTGAGTATGGAGCCAGAGCAGTTGGAACCCAGGTAAGTTCTCTCCCTAACACCATAAGGGACACGGGGCTTCAGCTCCCAAAGCCACAGCTTAAACGACCATCTATTAAGGTCCTTGAAATAGTTTAGACCCACAGGCAACAATATCTGATAAACCATGATGCCTCTGCCCAAAGCAGCGCCCGTTACACCTCTTCATGGAGCTATTGGTTTGACTTCTGCTCAGGACCTGGGCCATTTTTCTTCTACCCCTGGCAGAGGCTGCAAGTTTTCACGGGCAATGGTGATAAGGTTTCTGACCGACTTTTGACCAAACGGATTTCCAACTGCATTTGAAAAGGAAAATATCTTTCCAATGTACCAAATAATGAAAAATGACAAGGCGAGTTTATAACTGTTGATTTAGCCACCAAGTTTCCCCCCAGCCCTGACTCCGGTTCTCTGGAGGTTTTCACTGAGCATTAATTCACTCTCCTTCTCAGCTCGCAAAGAAATAGGCCCTTCCGAATCCATTCTGCAGCGCATTAGCTTCAAGGCCTGTGGAAATGGTTTAGCATCTGCTCTTAATAGACACCGCAGCGTATGGGGCGGGTGAGGGCTGGGCTGGGGACGTACGACATCAGGAAACAAACATCAGATCGTGGGCAAGCGGCAGCCTGAGAAGCCTTTGCCTAGCACAACAATAGGAAATGGCCAAGGAAGTTGGATTTGGTGGCAGGGCCCAAAGTGACATGGAAGGGGGAGCCACCAAGTTAAGGGCTACGCATGAAAGCATAAGCTAAGCTACACGTGAGCCCTCCAACCAACTCAGTAAGCCACAAAGAAAGTCAAGGTAAGGAGCCAAAAACTAGATGCTGAGCTGGAGTTTCTCCTACCGTGCTGCACATTCAAAGCACGCAGAGGACTTTTAAAAATCCAAGGCTTGATGCCTGGTCACACCTCGGATCAATTCCATCAGAATCTCTGGGAGAAGATCCTGGGAAACAGAATTTAAAAAACAAACAAACAAAAAAAAACCTTGCAAGTGATTCTAATGTGCGACCAAGATTGAGAACCAGTGGCTGTTAGACCAGTGGTTCTCAAAGTAGAGTCCAGGGCCAGCAGCATCAGCATCACCTGGGACCTTGTTAGAAATGCACATTCCCAGGTCCTACCCCAGACCTGCTGAGTCACACTCTAGGGATGGGCCCAGCCACCTGGTTGTTTTCCAAGAGATTTCAATGTTTGTACAAGTTTGAGGGCCGATGAGCTAGACCTTACCGGGGAATGTATATTTGTTCTCTTGGCCATTCACTTACTCTCTCATTCATTCATTCAATCATGTATTCAGAACGCAGAGTATCCCTACTAGGAGCCGAGCACTGTGCCAGGTTTTAGGCATCCAATTATAAGTCAAATGTGGATTTTGTACTCAAGGAGTTTGCAGTTTCCATATGCTATTTCCCAGATAATAGAGGCAAATGTGAAGGTCATCAAAATCAGGTCAGGGTTTGGCCCAAGCCTTCTAAGAACAGCCTCAGTTTCCCTCTTTTCTTTGTCTGTGTGCATCATTTGAGCTGCCAGCACCACCACTAATCCGTGTGTGCATTCTCTTACCCAACGCTCTTTCAGGAAATACTTCATTAAGCATCTACAGAGTGCCATGCTCCATGCTAGAGGCTAGAGATTCAGAGAGACTCAAATCTTTCAAATTACAAACTCTAGAGGTGAGCAGAAAAGGTCAGAAGGGTGAAGGACCCAGAGCAGACTGTTTTTGTTGAAAGTTCACACCATGATGACTGGCAGCATGGTTCTTCCCAGCCTGGTGAGACCCAGGTACCAGCCAGTTTCCTTTCCACTCATAGAGGCAGAAAAATGCATCAGTCAAGACTATGGACTCTGTCCCCAACAGCCTGAGTTTACATCTGGCTTTTAGGCTTACTAGCTGGTTGGCCTTGAGCAAATTATCTTATTTCTGCATGCCTCAGTTTCTTGATCTGTAAAACGGGGATAAAAACATTACCTGCCTCATTGGGTTGTTATAAGAATTAAACGAGAATTAGCATAGTACTTAGAACAATGTCTGGCACACCAGTACTATTAAGACTTTATTAGCTAAATCACAAACATTAGTTTTGAGAAAGTTGCTCAAAAATAAAAGCCATTTTAAAACCAGATTGCTTTTCAGATGTACTGAGGACTTACATTGCTTGTTCAATGATTACCATAGGGGATTCATTTTATAAAGAGAATAACTTGGGTATCCATATGTTGAATTTGCTTAGTGAAGTAGGCACCTCACCAGCTTCTGACAGTGGCAGAGAGGGAATTTTGCTCGGAAGTGTGGCAGAATTGTTATGAAACATCCATCTTTGAAGGATCTGGAAGTCCCTTGAATGCCACAATTCTACCCCTATGCCAATCTGTCTTCTTTCCTTCCTTTGCCCTGAGAGTGCTCCCAACATTGAGAGATGAGAAAGTGTTTTAATCTAGAGCTAGTAAGAGACATGTCCTGCCTTCTTAACAACTCAGGATGGAAAATATTAAGAACTTCTATGAATCTGCAAGCTACCCCTGCTCTGAAAAATGGCTTCCCTGTACATATCTTTCCATTTCCTGTGTAGTTCTCTCTACTTCTTGTATCACAGGAAGTGTTGAAACAGGAAGTGATTTCCTCTCATCTTCTGGGCATCTGACCAAGGTGCTCTAACCATAAATATTCACCTCAGCCATGTCCTTGGCATGGGCTACACATTAGTGCCTCATACCCATTGACCCAGGACCACCTATGAGTGTCATGGCCCAACTGATGATCTCAAACTTTTCACAACTATTACAGGTGTCAACAGCATGGAAATAAAGCCAGAAGCTGTGCTGAGATTTGGCTTTCAAGATCCAAAAAGGAGCATTCTTCTTCTCAGCATTTCCTGCCAAAGATGATCTCAGAGTCATCTGTTCCCATTCACAGTGAGCAAAGGCCTCAATTTTAATAAGGGTGCGGCTCCGTTCCCCCTTCTCCTATTCCTGAAATTGGGTTGGGTGGGGAGGTTGATGGTCAGAACTGGAGTGAATCCAGAGAAAAGTGTCCTCATCTTGGCAGCCAGAGATATCTGCTACCTACAAAGATTTTGGCATCTCTCCTTGCAGCTCTGCTCTCACACGATTCACTCCCTCCTGAAGGCCTCTGGCTCCCAAATCTCCGTGCACTCACTCACCCACTCACTCACTCACTCATTTATTTATTTATTTATTATTTATTTATTTGTTTATTTATTTATTTATTTAATATTGAACATTTACTCTGGGAATGCAGAGCTGGATGAGATTTAGCACTGCTCGTGGAGCTCACAGTCGGAACACGGGATGGGGGCAAGTGGATGAATAAATAGGCAGTTAAACATGGTTGTAGGAAGCGTTGCACTGAAGGCAAGGGTGCACAAAAGCATGGGAAGAGACACTAAACCAGCCTGGAGAGTTAAGGAAGATACCTTGAGCAAGGGGGATCCAGGCTGGGTAAGGTCATGAAGAATCTGTATCAGAATCTGCCTGTATCTCTCAGATCTTATTGACTTAGTATGCTCAGCTGCAGGTTCTTCGTGTCTTAGGGATTGTTCTAGAGATAAACAAGGTAGGGTAGAAGTGTCATGGAATTCACTAGCCCCAATGTAGAGAGGCCTTCACCCAGTGACTCTTGGGAGACAGTGAATCAACACCCCAGCTCTCTCATTCCTCAGGTGGAAGATGTTGAAGCTCATGTTTTATAGTGTTTTCTAGAATTTCTCTGCAGGGTTGAGCTCCAGTTATTCTCAGTGATAACGGGCTTTGTAACATAACCTTTATTACCTGCCTTACTTCCCCAGTGTCTTATTGGGGCACCCTGGGATCCCCTCCACAAACTACTACTGGCCTTTGAATCCTTATTTCCAAGCCCAATTCTGGGGAAATTCAAACTAAGATAGTTTGTGAGGAAGAGAGTGATGTGGTCAAGTTTAAGTTTCTGAGAAGGGCCACTCTTTCCATCTGTGTGGTTGGGAGGAGTCTCAGAGTTAAACTTCTATGTCTCAGTGTGGACAGGTGACACAAGACAGCCAGTTACAGACTGCCCAGACACTAGGACACAGCCTGACCTTCCACACCTGGAAGCACTACCAATGGTCCATGGCCATGGCCCTGACCAGCTTGAAGTGACCTTCGGGCTTCAACGTGCTGCCTGGTCACACACAAATGAAACATCTGCATGGAGAATGAACCCGACTGAAGGCCACACAACCCAACTCCCCCCAGGTACTCATGCATGCACTCAGTGGGAGAATAGGGGGAAAAAAGGAGCCTGTAAGCTAGAAAGTATCCTAAGAACTACTATCAAGGGATGGCAGAAAGTAAATCTTGTAAATTAGCATAAATTAGCATAAACTTCCTTTCAGACTCCTCCCTGGTATACCTTGCCGAACTCAAATATTTTCAGTTTCTGCTTTGTGCAACCTCAGTTGTGTAACCTATGAGTGCTTTCTTTTTAAAGTTCAAGTATAGCCTACTCCAGCCCAATGCTTACTGATATTCAATACAGCTAGGTCCAGCTCTGCAAGGAAGGATGAGGTCAGGGTGCTATAGCCCCTCTGTATCCCAGAAAGCACTCTTTTCCTCTAAACCTCACAACCTCTATGAGGCATATTCTGAAGATGGAAATCCTAAGGTCTAGAGGGCATGTGACTTGCCTGCAGTCAATATGCTGTCACAGGGGAGAGGCAGGATTGGGGCCAGCTGGTCCCAGCTCCTAGTCTGGCATATTGTGAGGAGGAAACTGAATCCAAGAGAAGGGAATATCAAAGCCCAGAGAGGTCAAGGAGACTTCTGGACCCAGGACTACTGATGATAACTTGACAGTCAGTGAGCAGCCATGCCAAAGAGTGAGTGTGGACAACCTTGGCTGCTACATTCTCCAAAGTGATCAACAGTTTCCAGCAAGTGTCTTTTACATGACCAAGTCCCCGGTGTGTCTCACGGTTTGAAAGGGGAAAAGAAAAGTTAATAGAAAGGAAGAAAAGGAGGGGAAAGATGAAAGTAAAGAGGGAGGTAGGAAATGAAGGAGAGAAGGAAGGAAGGAAGCATAGAAAGGAAGGAGGGAGATTAACCGCAGAAGGACAGTCCCCCTGGGGAGGTGAACTAGAATGTGAAACAGCTAATATCTTTCTCTGGTGCTGATTCCTGAGAGTTTTACATCTGGCAAGAAGTTTCTTGCTATCTCAGTGCCTCTGTTTTCTTATTTATCTGCTGGAAGTCTGTTTAATCCACTTATGAACAACAGCAGCAGCCATATCTACAACAACAGTAATAGTAATGCTTCTATAGAGCCTGCTCCACATGTGCTCTAAGTACTGTATGACCTCGGCTCACTGGATGCTCAAAAAGAACTCGTTAGAGGGCTCTGATCCTAGCCCCTCTTACAGATGGGAAACTGAGACACAAGTGTGGTCAAGTCTTGCGTGCGGGGCCACGGGGCAAGGGAATGGCAATGCTTCAAGGCAAGCACAGGGCCGGGGTTTGCACCCCTCAGGTAGCACTGTCTCTGCTCTCTGACCAGGCAGCACATTGATGGGGCCATAAGCAACTGGATGGGAGAACATTTGTGTGAGAACATGGCAAGATGTTGAGGACACAGTAGGTGCTCAGCACACACTCAGTCTTTGCCTGGTCTGCCCAATTCAGTCCCCCAAGAATCACCAGCCTTCTGAATCCATAGCCCCTCCTTTCCTCTTGGGCATCTATTAATTTAACCACAGCCTCTCCCACCCCTGCTAAAATAGGCACTCCTAGCAGGAGTTCCAGACCTGCACAGGCCAGGCCTTGGCCAACCAGTAGGGGCCTGGCACCCCATTATCATTTCACCGCCTTCAAAGGGAAATTATAAGCACTTTGTGTCAACCCCCATCCACCCCGGCAGCCGCGCCACGGGAAAGCGATTGAGGTCAAGGGAGGCAGACAGCCTACCCATCACGCCCGCCATGGCCATTCCTCACTCGGTGACATGCAATCTCCCGCCAAGGGTCACCTCTGGGGAAGCGATTCCTTCAAGCCCAGAACGAGTGCCAAATTGCAGCTTTGCCGAATAATCATGTGGAACACATTGAAAATAGCCACCTCAGTAATAAATGGTTAACCAAAGCAGCCCCTTCTTCCACATAACCAAGAATGTATTTACTGTAAATACATTAACCTATTCGTGCTGCAGCACATGGCCCAGGAGCCCTCTTTGCGAGCAGCAAAGCACAAACCGCAGCCAGGCTGGGAAGGAGCAAACAGTGAGTGAGAGGATTTCATCAGCCAGGAAAAGGAAGAGGTGAGCAAAAGCGTTTGGGACAGACAAGCCTGCTGCTGCTCCCATGGCCCAACCTCAGGGAGATGTGTTTAGAAGGGGACTTGACATTCTGCAACCTGCCATCACCTCTGTGCTCCACGGAATCCATGAAAGAGCTGTCTGTGTTTCTTCCTGCTCACGTGGAAATCTGTGATGTGGCAACTCCAGACTCCAACAGGACCAGTATATTTGGGGGAGCAGGAGAGGAAAGGGGAGAGAAAGAGAAAGAGAGAGACAGAGAGAAGGGGGAGAGAAGAGCGATGGTGAAAGACAGAATAAGAAACAAGAAAAAATGGAGATGATTTGAAGGGTGAAAGAGAGAACACTCCCAGATGAGAAAAAAGGACAATATAGGAAAAAACAAACAAACAAACAAACAAACAAAATTCCGAACGAGACAGAAGGAGGAGGGAGGAGCGGGGAGAGGATGAGATTGAGAGAACACGAGCCTGCTTCTGCACGGCTGGTTTTTGTTTCCACTGAGAAGAAAAATTGTTCTTTGTTATCAAAAGCTTTGAATGACACCAGCAGACCCCCCCATGCCTCCTCTCCAACACAGCGACACTCAGGCTAGTGGGAGCAGGCGCACGCACACACACACTCACATGTACGCATGCAATGACATGCAACCCACAGTCTATCCCGCCACCCCCAGCCCTGAACGCAACCCAGTCCCAGAACAGATAGAGCAGTAAGGGGTCTGCGCCAAAGGAAATAGGCCAAAACCAGACTCGGGCTGGCGTGGGGGAGGGGGAAAAGGAGGAGGAGGCCCAGGTCAGGGGCCCAGACAGGACCTGAAAAGCAATTGGCATGGGGAAGAACCCTGGAAGCCCACTGTAGGGCTGCGGGCCCCAGACCTCGGCCTCCCCTTCAACCCAGCATCAGGGTCCAATCTTAACCGTTCATGGCCCAGCCGCTACCCTCTTACCTGAAGAGATTATGAACCATGGGCTTCAAGAGAGGAAAAACCCATGCAAAGAGAGGCCAGTCTCTGGGCCACCAGCCCAGCTCCCTCTGGCTGGCAGCGTCTCCCTTCTGAAACGGGTGGGCAGCTTCTGGGCAACCTTTTGCCTCGCTCTCTCTCTAGCCGCCCCTGCTACCTCCCAATAATTTGCCAAAATTAACAGATTTATGGCAACGCATTGGTTTGGATCAACTTTTCGTATGTACTTTGCGAGAGAAAAACATTTTCCTCTCCCCGACTTACTGTTTGCCCATTAATACGCTCCACGTTCACTGGTGCTTAATGACTGTTCAGATTTTCTCTGTTCATAGAAAATATTGTTGTTGTGATTAAGGGTGCCAGGGTTCCCGCAAGTACAAACACACCAAAGCCATAAAAAGGGCAATTAATTCTTTAAAAAAAATTCAAGAGAGTGGGAGAGAATGGATTCTCTGTTTACAAAAAAGCGAGGAAGAAAACAGATGTTTCTAAGAGGTGTCCTTCCTAGATAGTAATGTCTCCTGTAAACCACTGGGACGATGTTGGAACACAATTGTCCTTGGAAAATGTTGTCCAGCAGCTGTGGTCATTGGACGGCCATGTGTCAGCTACTTATTATAGGCCCGAATCTGGGCTGGTCTTTGGACATTCTGGCCAGGACATAAATCTCAGCTCTAAATAAGTACCCATTGCCTCTGAGCCTCAGTTTACTCATCTGCAAAATGGGAGACTGAACCCCCAAGGATGGCTGTCAGAGTTCAAGAGGAAAATGTGTGTTGAGGACTTAGTTTGGTGCCTGCAAAGAGTAGGTGTTCAAGAATTACCTGGTTCCTTATCTGCTCATGCATTTATGGACCACCTTATCTGGGTCAGACTGTGGGCTGGGTTCTGAGGGTACAGTGGTAAGAAAGATAGACAAGTCTTACCCGTGGAGAGCTGACCATCCAATTGTGGGAGACAGAAATTAAATACCTAAAACTGTAATATGTCCTGTAGTCCTAAATGCTTGAAGAAGATTATAAGAAAGTAAGAGGGTAAAGAAGGTCCTGGTGGCCTGTGCTGGATGGTGGGTGGCAGCAGAGGGCAAGGCAGGGGACAGGGAGGTGACTCGTGCAAAGGCCAAGCAGGATGAGGGCAAGTTTTGTTGATACCTTTCTCTATCTCCTCCACCTTTCTTGAAAATATGTTTAACCAGCCCTAGGCCCCACTCTTAAGTGACAGGGAAGAGCTGCTCTGTGCATAAGCCACTGGAGCATATTGTGAGAGATATTAAAACAAAGGTCAATACACATCGGTGAAATTTTTTTTCAAAAAAAAAAAAATTATTCTGAGCACCTACTTTGTGTCAGGAGTTATGCTAGATGGTGGGGATGTAGCCTCAAGGAAGCCAGATATGGTCCCTGCCTCCTGGTGCTTAGAGTCTGGGGGAAGAGGATTCAGATCGTAAACTAAGGCAGACGCCTTGATTTATTTCATCGTGAACTCTGGCAGGTGCTGTGAGTGAGCTCTGAGACAGGGGCCTGACGATGCTGGAAAAGAATTTCTCAGGGAAGAGACAATGTAGCTGAGATGGAAAGGGGTAAGCAGGAGGCAGGGAAGTGAAGGGAGGGTGAGAAGGGAAGAGTGTTCCTGGCAGAAGGAATAGCACTTAGGGCCAGTGGGGAAACACATGGGCTTTGTGGTTAGACAGACCCAGGTTCGAATCCCTGCCCCACTACCTCCCACCTGGCTGACCTTGGGCAGGTAACTGAGGGTCGTTGAGCCTCAAGATTCTAATCTGTAAGATCAACTCACTGAGACTTCACCAGGTTATTGTGAGGACCTGAGTGAAGGCAAAGGTTAGTTTCTTGCAAAATTGTCCGATCGGGGGATGTGACAGGCTCAGGACAGTGATCAAGGCACCTGACATCTAGTCCCTGTTATGTCATCCTATCTCACTCTGAGCCTGTTTCCTCAACCATAAACAAGGGGTTCCTTTCCTTGTTTTAAGGAAGTAACATTCGATTCAGAATAGATATTGATTGAGTGCCTCCCGTGTGCCCATCAATGGACTCAGGAGCTAAGGTGACCATCCGGAGCTAAGCAGACCAGCCCCTGTTTCTGTTTAGTGTGAGAGGCAAATGTCCACGCAGTACAACAGAGACAAACCTGAGATCGTCCTCTTATTGCCCCTTCGCTTGGTCAGTCGCAGATTCTCCAGTGGCCAAGACTCACCTGTCTTGTCGGGTCTTCCGAGATCAGCATCACTTCTGCCTTCTTGAGAGGGCACATGGCTGGCTTCCCAGGCAAGCCCCCATTCCTCTCTGCTCCCACGTCCCTGGCTGTGCCTTTGTTCTGCTTTGGTGGTGCCCCTCTCCTCTTGACTCCAGGGTCATTCTGTGGTCTCTTTCTTTCTCCTTCTGCCTTCTCTCCTGAGCACTCTTTGCAGGGTTCATGGCCCTCCCTGGGTGTGGTGGCCACCAGCGTTCACCTCCAACCTGGGCTTCTCTCCTGAACTCCAGCTTTCCATGTCCATTTGCTTCCTCCTCACTTCTACTTCAACATCTAAATGACACCCAAACTGAACATGATCAGAGCCGAAGCCCTGATCCCCACCCGCTCTACCTGCACAGTGTCCCAACCCGCTCTACCTGCACAGTGTCCCATTTCAGTGAAGGACAGTGCCAACCTTCACTTGCTCAGGAAAAAAAAGCTGGGCTTCATCCTGAACGCCTCTCTTTGGCTCAACTCAACCTACAGCTAATGCTTTTAGTTCTGGCTTCATAATTTATTCAGAGTCCAGACATTTCCAATCCCAGGCCACTGTCATCTCTAGCCAGGATTGTTATAGCTGTCTCCAAATGTCTTTGTGCTTTCCGCATAACTCCCTGCATTCTATTCTGAAAGCTAAAATGTACTCCAGGTCATATCACTCCTCTACTCAAGAGACCCCAATGCAGCCCAGCTTCCACAAAGTAAAAGCCCATGTCCTCACTGGCCCGGTTGGCCTCAGGGCCTTTGCACTTGCTGATCGGCCTGGAATGTTTCTTCCCAGCATGGCCACACCCTCACTAATTTTTATGTTTCTTTATGGAGCTTGGCCCCTTCTGACATTCTAGATTCTTTATCTTTTCATTCACTTGTCTCTTTCCCTCTCTGCACTAGAAGGCTGGCTCCTTGAGGTTTGTTTGGGGGAGGGGGCCACTCAGTAAGTATTTGTTGAATAAATAATGTCTGTGACTCAAGCAATGATTAATCCGCTGGCCCTTTTGATCTTAGAAAGGTGTCAAGGAACACCTTCTCAGAGCCTCCCACCTGTGAGGAGTCTGACTTCCCTTGAAGTATGAATGCCCCTTGACTAAAATGCCTAGATGCTGCCTGGAGCAGAAGAAGTGGCAAAGAAATTATGTTTCAGACAGAATCTACTCAAATCTCCTCTGCCATTCACCGACTACATGATACTCAGCCACCTGGGTACCAACTTCAGGTACCTGGTATTCGGTTTTCTTGCCCAGAAAACTAAAACAGGTTAAGGGTTGAATTGTGTCCCCTTAAAAGATATGTTGAAATCCTAACCCCTAGGAATGTGACTATATTTGGAAATAGGATCTTTGCAGATGTAATTAGCCAAGATGAGGTCATACTGGATTCGAGTGGTCTCTAAATCCAGTGAGTGATGTCTTTCTAAAAAGAGGGACATTTCTTACATGCAGACAGACACAGAGAGAAAAGAACATGGGAAGATGGAGGCAGATTAGAGGGATATGCCACAAGCCAAGGGTCTTGAAGCTATCAGAATCTGGAAGATCAAGGCAAGACCTTCCCCTAGAGATTTCAGAGGGAGCATGGCCCTCTTGACAGCTTGATCTTGGACATCTAGCCTGCAGAATTGTGAGAGAATAAATTTCCATCATTCTAAGCCACCTAATTTGTGGCACTTTGTTGCAGCAGCCCCAGGACATTAACAGAGTGATGACCCACATGTGCCGAGCACCATGTGATGTACAGAGAGCTCTCAAGGGCCCAAGTTATGAACATCCCTTGTTGCATGTCCCATGGTTCTTCTGACGTGCTGGAAGCCACCTCTGCTAGTTCTGATGGAGTAGATCAGAAAGAGGGTGCATATGAGTGACTGGCCAGATCTAATGTCTGATAATGTCTGATCGTAGACCATGACTTGTCCCTAAGATCTGGCACACAAGGAGACCCACCGGGACTTGAGGTCAGCCCTTCTCACCTGCAGAGGGACCAGAAGTCTTGAAGAGCAACAAGCATTCAGAGCTCTCAAAACACCACTTAAACCTCTGCTCCGGACCTCGGAGCCACTTCTCCCTGACACCCCTGCAGTAACACAGCCAAATTCTCTATCCAGTTCTTCTGAATAAACCCAGTCCATCCACCCCACCCCACTATATCCCACCTCCAACTGCCCTCGTCTACTGACGGACCCAAGAGCTAATTGCGGCAGCTTCATTTAAAAGGAAACCACAAACACTCTCTCACCCACGTTTTACGACTTTATAACTCACCAAATAAACCTGATTCCTATAACCATAAAACAAAGCCGAAATGAGTTGGACATGTACCAGCAAGGAGAAGCAGGAGGGGGTAGAAACTGCCGGAGGGGGCTCTCAGCTGCCGAGTCGCGGTTCCCCGGGTGGATTTCGGTGCCGCAGTCTTGCAGAAACTTAATATTCCAATCAGCACCCAAGCAAGGCATTAGAAGCCAAGGAGTGCATGAGTGCCCCCATAGCTGGGGGAATATTACTCACCAGGTCATGGTCGGCTGCGTAAAATACAGCCCTCATATATCATTATAACTGCCAGCCAACGACAGTTATAATTGAGACGGCAATAACTAGGAGAGAGTTCTTTAATTTAACATCCAATTATTACAAGTTATCACTTCTTAATAAATGTAATATAACAGACAATCAATGTTGCATGCGACGGCCCAGACTGCAATGGGATGGGAAATTTATATCCTGGGGAAAAAAAATATACTCTGTGTAGTGTGTGTGTGTGTGCGCGCTGTGGAGTGCATGCAAGTGTGCGTGCGTGTGTGTGTGTGTGTGTGTGTGTGTGTGTGTTTCAGCTTTCTAAAGTCTGCAGTGGCTGTGATAAGTGTTGCAAGACTCCAGCTATAAATAGCTGAGCTTGCCTCAATAGCTGACATCGCCACATTTGCATATGTACAATAGCTCCAGGCCAAGGCAGAGGAAAGAATAAGAAAAAAAAAAAAAAGATTTCTTCTCCCTGGTACAGATTCTGCGAACTGGCAAGTGACGGCAATGGCCCCCTGGCCCAGAAGGCGCCAAGGCCCAACAGGCAGCTGGTGAAATTGTCCTCAACTTAACTTGGCAGACAGCATTTTTTTTTTTTAATAAAATTTTTTTGATGTCTGACAAGCACACAGATAAGTGAATATATCATGAGTATGCAGCTTGATGACTTTTTACAAAGTGGACACACCTCAGGATCCAGCACCAGAAAAATCAATAGAAATGGTCAATACCCCAGAAGTGCCCCTCGAGCCCCCTTCCCAGCACTCTCCCTCTTTGCACCCCAATATAACCACTATCTTAATTTCCACCTCCATAGATGACTTTTGCTCATTTCTGAACTTTACCTAAATGGAATCACAAAGTATGTTCTTTTGTGTCTGACTTCTTTCACTCAATGTTATTTTGTGAGTTTCATCCACGCTCTAACATATCGAAGTGTTCATTCATTTTTATTTCTGGATAATCTGCAACTGTGTGAATATGCCGCGATTCATTTATATAGTCGGAGAGCATTGCGTAGTGTTGAATTCGAGTATCTTACAAGTAGTGCTGTTATAAACGTTCTTGTGCATGCTGTTGGTGAACATATGTAAATCACCCCAAAGCGTGTGTACCTGGGAGTGGAATCACTGGGCTATAGGGCAGATGCCTGTTCAGCTTAACTAGAAGCTACCAGATAGGTCTCCAAAGTGGCTGCACCATTCTGTATTCCCACCAGCGATCTATGAGAGTTTCGGATGCTCCACATCTTAGCCAACACTTGATGGTATCCATTTTATTGATTTTCTTCATCCTGGTGGATGTGTAGTGGGATCTTTGTGTGTCTTTATTTGCACTTTCCAAGCGACTAATGAGGTTGCATACTTGTTTACATATTTATTGGCCATTTGTATGTCCTCAGTGGTAAAAGTCTTGTTCAAGTGGTTTTGTTCATTCTTCTATTGGGTTATTGTCCTTTTCTAACTCTGGATACAAATCTTTGCTATTTGTATGTATTGTAAATGTCTCCTGCTCTGCAGCTTGCCTTTTCACTTTCTTATTGTCTTTTGATAAAGAGATATTTTCAAATTTTAATACAGTTCAATCTGCAAAACTACTTTTATGATTAGTACTATTTTCTGTGCGATACAGAATTTTGATCGTATTTTTAAAAAAGGAATTCACTCAAGACAGGTCTTAGTGAAGCTTCAGGAGAACAAAATGGTAGAGCATTTTTAGTTTTAGTTTTTGCTCTCTTGTTTACCTCCTGCAATTCGATGCACATGGATTCAGTGGGTAGGGAGTAGGGTGAATTACTCATTTGCTGATTATCTATCCATTTGTTTATTTACTTATTGAGAATTATGTGCCAGGCCCTGTGCTAAGAACTAGAGATCTCACAGATGATTATGACAGACACAGCTCATGACCTCAAGGAATATAAAACTCCTAGAAGGAAACACAGGGAAAAATTCTTAGGCATTTTGAGCTTGGTGAAGCTTTCTTAAATAAGACATGAAGAGAACAAAAGTGCTTGAGCTATAAAAGCAAAAAGGAAATTGATATAGTGTACTTCATCAAAAGTAAAAATCTTCTGTTTTACAAAAAGACACTTAAGAAAGACTATAAAAAGTGGTAATAATAACCATCAACAAAATGAACAAACAACCTACTGAATGGAAGAAAATATTGGCAAATAATACATCTGATAAGGGATTAGTATCTAAAATATATAGGGAATTCATACAAATTACACTAAAAATAATAAATAAATAAATAAAAAGCCAATCTAATTAAAAATGAGCAGAGGACCTGAATAGACATTTCTACAAAGTAGGCATACAGATGGCCAAGAGACATATGAAAAGATGCTCAACATCACTAATCATCAGGGAAATGAAAATTAAAACCACAATGAGATATCACCTCACACCTGTCGGAACGGCTGTCATCAAAAAGGTAACAAATAACAAGTGCTGGCGAGGATATGGAAAGGGAACCCTCATATGCTGCTGGTGGGAATGTAAACTGATGCAGCCACTATGGAAAACAGTATGGAGATTCCTCAAAAATTAAAAATAGACCTACCATATGACCCAGCAATACTTGGGTATTTATCCAAGGAAAACGAAAACACTAATTTAAAAAGATATATGCACCCCTATGTTCATTGCAGCATTACTTGCAATAGCTATGATAAGAAAACAACCTAAGTGTCCACTGATGGATAAATGGAAAAAGAAGATGTGATATATATATCATATATATATATTATATATATATATAATATATATATAATTGAATATTACTCAGCCATAAAAAGTGAAATCTTGCCATTTGCAACAACATGAATGGAGGGTATTATGCTAAATGAAATAAGTCAGATAGAAAAAGACAAATACTGTATGATTTCACTGACATGGGAAATCTAAAAAAAAAAAAAAAGAATAAAACAAAAGAGAAACGGACACATAAGTGTGGGGAATAAATTGATGGTTGCCAAAGGGAAAGATGGGAAGGGGAAAAAAGAAATAAAATTAAAAATACAGATTCCAAGGCCTCCCTTAGGTTCTGATTCAGTTGACAGGGTGGGGCTCAGCAATTGACATTTTAACAAGCTCTCCGGGTGCAAATTTAAAATATAAATGAAAAAATTTTAGTTGTAATAATAAAATATAGCTATGTTCCTGTAACTTTTGAACATGACAACATGGGTCTAACCCATTTTTCTGCTTATCCCTTTATTTATTTGTCCATACAGTATTTTCTGAGCAGACACTATGTGTCAGGAATCATGGTAGGGCCTGGAAAAATCACAGAGCAAGTAGACATGTCACTAAACATCACAAGAAAAGTGCTGAGGGAGAAATAAGTGCAGAGGTCGTGGGAACAATGAGAAGGACTCCTGGAAGACTTACTTGAGGAGGTGACATTTAAACTTGGCCTTGAAGGATGAGTACTAGAAAGCAGCCATCAGCTTGGAGGTAGGAAAGAGGTGGCAGGTTCCAAAAGGAAAAGTCACTTTGAGATAGAAGGGCAAGAAGTGAGCCTGGAGAGGAAGCAGCCACGACCACGTCTTGGAGGGATCTAAGTGACCTGAGGTGAATCTGAACTTCACTGTGTAGGCAACATGGTTGTTAGGGAGATGGGAACATCTTGCAAATAAGAGTGAGTGGTCCTTCACAGCAGGGACTTAGGGTTTAGTGACCAGCTGGAACTATGACAATATGACTAGAGCCACACTGGGCCTCCGTTTCTTCATCTGTAAAATGGGAAATGACAATGATAATAAATATTCATTGATGACTTACTCTGTCGCCAGCACTTTTCTAAGGGCTCAATGAGTGTTTACTCATCTAATCCTTTCAATCTCCATGTGAGGTGGATTAAATCACTCTCCTCATTTTACAGATGAAAAAACAGAGGTCACCCAGCTGGTTAGGGTCAGGATGCAAGCCCAGGCCATTTAGCCCCAGCACCTGGGTTCCCAACCATTTCAGGACACCGCTCAATGGTAGAGCCAGCCTCCTAGGGTTGCCATGAACACTGATTGAGGCAGCGAATGTAACAGGGAAGCAAAGCTCCATGCCGGGATTACAGCTGGGGCTCTCTAAGTGCCATCGCCATTAATAAACTGCCTAGACCAGCTAATGGCTATGAAGTCTCTAACCTGGAGCATTGGTCTCTAGCAGGACGTTGTTCTCCAGCACACATGGCCCACTGAGCAGCCAAACGTTGTTCACACATACTATCTAGTCAAAGCTCCATCCATCTACCACATGGGATGGATACGATAGAGCCATCACATCCATTTCACAGAAAGGAACGTCGAGGTTTGTATGCCGTGTGTCCGTGCTCAGAGGGAAGTCACGAGTGGGCTGGGGTTTGAAGCCCTGTCCATGTGGGTCTCAGTTCTGTGGACTCACCCATTCCTCACAGGCAGGGCGCCCCTGCAGGACCTGGCACCAGGGGAGGTGGCCTCTCAGGACATCTAGACTCGGGCCCAGTGTAGATCCATTGGGAGAGTGGCAAGGATTCTCCAAGCAAAGACAATTAAATCCTTTAATATGGAATGTATTAGTCAGCTTTAGCCGCCAGAACAAAATACCACAGAGTGTGTGGTTTAAACAACAGAAATTTATCTTCCCACAGTTCTAGAGGCTGGAAGTCCAAGTTCAAGGTGCCGTCAAATTCAGTTTCTGGTGAGAGCTCTCTTCCTGATTTGCACATGGCCGCCTTCTCGCTATGTCCTCACATGGCCTTTTCTTGTGCTTGTTGAAGACAGAGAGCTCTCTGCTGTCTCTTCTTATAAGGACACAAGTCCTTTCAGATTAGGGCCCCACCCTGATGACCTAGTTAACCTTAATTACCTCACTAAAGGCCCCATCTCCAAATATAATCATTTTGGGGAATAGGGCTTCAACATATGAATTTCGGAGGGACACAATTCAGTCCATCACACAGACAAAATAATAAAAGAATCAAAGAAGGGAGAGAAGAAAGAGCGACCAGGGTATCAAGTGAAGAAAATAAGAGAAGAGAAGAAGATCGTAAAATCAGGAGATGACAAAAGAGAGGAGGCGTGGCCCGGGCTGGGATTATGACCAACGAAGCCTTGAATACACCATCATTTGCTGGGGACACATGCAGCCACCAGACACTGCTTATCTGGGACTTCCTGAACAATTAGGAGTTTTCTGTTGGTGAAAGATGGAGTTGGCACATACCCAAAATGTCTATATTTGAGATTCATACATAAAGACCCTTTGATAGAATTAATTTAAAATGAACAAAAATCTGGTCGCCGTGGTTGGAATGCCCTTCCGAGTCAACTAACAAAGCTCTCCATTCTGCAGTTAGTGAAATGGAAGCCCAGAGTGGGGAGGACATCTGCCCCAGGTCACACGGTCCTCTTACATCCAAGATTTTTGACGGTACCTGCCGCATTCATTTCCGGAGGTCAGACACAGCACAGAGAGGCCGCAATGGGTGGCACATGTGGCAGACAGGGAAACTGAGATTAAGAAGAGTAAAAAGGCTTGTTACAGAGCCACCAGCACATAGCTTTCTACTCGAAGCAATGGTAATAATGTTTGTCGGGGGCTTACTGGGGGTTTCCTTCAGCTGAGAGCTTTGCACGCCGTAGTCTGCCTAATACTCACTGCATGATCCCTCCTTTTCCAAACTGGAGAAGGAGAAAGGGAGGCTCGGAGAGGAAATGACTGGCCCGAGACCACCTGTACACGACCATATAACTTCAGGGGGCGGGGCTTTGCTATCAGGCGGGACCTCAAAGAGGTGTGGGGCTCCCCAGGTTGGGAAGCAATGGCTGTGGCACCCCTTCCACCCTATCCTTCCCTTCCCCCACGGCATCCTCTGAGGGGCCAGCCCACATGGATTGGGAGCGACATCCACACTCCCCAGACAGAAGGTCCCCACGTGGCTCCTAAACCTGGGGTGTCAGCTCTCGCAGCTGAGGCGCCGCAGCCAAACCCTCCCTCCTTCTGGGGGAGACGAGATGTGCAGGGGCCCGAGGGGGAGGCTCAGGCTCGCAGCCGGATGGGCAGACTGAGGGGCTCCCGGCCAAGCGAGGTGTGATCTCCCCCCTGCTCAGCGTCCTGGAGTGTGAACTCCAAACGCCCGATTCCCAACATTTGGCCATATTTTTTTATTTCTTACCCTAAAGCAGATCCAGCTCCAATGCAGGCTCCTGGCTGGGGTGCAATTGGCGGTTTTGCAGAGTGAAAGTGGCTGCTCACACAGGGAGTGGGGAATAGGAAGAGAAAACCTGGTGGGGGCAGTGAGAGGTTAGGGAGGGCAACATTCTCTCCCTGTCACGGACCCTGAGAAGGGTCATTGGTGTGGAGTGAGTGGGTAAATGGATGTACAGAGAGATAGAGATATTGACAAACAGGCACGGAACAGGCAGTCTGGACAGGATGAGGCCACAAACCATCAGTCTCTCTTTCTCCCTGGGCCCCATGACACACAGCGCCTTTGTCATCACACTCACCCCCCTGGATGGCGAAGGTCCTTGTCCCTGTCTGTCTCCTAAGGGCTGAGCCTTACGAAGCTCTGTGTGGCTGGGACTGAGTATAGGGTCTGACCCGGAACGAGGCAGGGAGGTGGGAGAGAAGAAAGAAGGAAGAGAAGATGAGGCGAGGGTCATTTGATCTCCATACAAACACCGTGACATCTCACACACAATAAAGAAGAACCATCTACTGCTACATCCACGCGTGGATCTCAAAGACAGACATATAAGCAAAGTAAGGCAGACATAAAAGAGGAGAGACTATATCATTCCATTTGCATGAGTTTCAAACCAGGCGAAGCTAAGCTATGCAGTAAGTTTCAGAACAGTTGCCTCTGGGGGTATTAACATGAGGGGACAGGAGGGTGACTTCTGGGTTTTGGAAATGTTCAAAATCTTGATCTAGCTGATGGTTCCACGGACATCCACATATGGGAAAGTCCATCAAGTTATAACCTGAAGATTTGCGTACTTTGGGGTACACTTTCTTGCATGTAAATCCTATTGCTCAATTATTTTTAAAGTAGATAATACGACAGAAAATGGATGGATGGATGGATGGATGGATGGATGGATGGATGGATGGACGAATGGATACATTCATTAAGTATACAATAACGGGCACTTGCTGTATATGGGGCCCTGTGCTGGTTTGAGGACCTGGAGACAAATGAATCCCAGCTTTTTCCTGCAAGGAGCTCGCAGGCCTGGAGACAGGTGCATGCAGGCAGGCATCATAACAAAACAACAGGAGGGCTGCAGTCAAAAAGAAGGGAGGGCCTGGATCAGAGGAGAGGGAAAATATTTGCCAAGAGCATCAGATGGGCAAAATGGGATTAAAAAAAAGAGAGAGAGAGAGAGAGAAATAGACTGAATGCAGAATCGTACGACAAAAAGATACATGAAAAATAGAAGTAGATGAATAGTGGGTAGGTAGATGGATGGACGGATGGAGATTTTATTTTACTCCTTGAAGGTAAAAATTTCCCCACACATAGTAAATGTTTAATTACATGTTGAATGAATAAATAATTGAATTGAATATAGCATAGAAAATCAAGCAAGGATCTTAAACATTTTGAGATTCTTTTGTCTGATCATCTACCTGCTCGGCTCCAGCCTAGAGAATAAACAGGACGCAGGCAAGACCTCAGGACAAAGTGTTCATCGTGGCTTTATTTATAACGGCAAAGCTTAGGGGGCAGCCCCCCAAAAGGTAACAACAGAGAGGCCTGAACCAGCAGCCACATGAGGAGGCCTGAAGCAGTCATATGACCGTGAAAGGTTTAGAATGAAAAATAAAGACAAAATAAAATAGTTTGTAAAAGTAGGTATGCAATATGAACTCCCCAATGTTTGTGTTTATTATTATTTTTTTTTAAAGGACAGGAAAAAATCACATCGAAGCATTTTTTTGTGGTTTTCCCCAAGTGGCAGGATGATTTTGCTTTGTGCTTTGTTACTTATTCTGCATTGACTAACCATCCACCATGGCAATAGAGTGCTTTAATTATCAGGCAAAGGAAGGCCATTCCTGCTTTGCCAACTTCAAGAAGAAAGGAAAAGGGAATTTGCTCTAAAAAATCGTCAGGATATTAGTGATGTAACCATGACAATCAACTTCAGTATAGTCTCACCTCGAAGTCGCCCCTTTTCAGTTCTCATAAATGCATACATCCTCAGAACATAGTTGTACTGAAAAGCCAAGGTGAGATAGACTCCTTGGTCCTCGTGAACAATTCCTTTACTCATCCAACACATTTATTGAGCACATATTATGAGCCAGGAAAGCCAATGGGCTGTAAAGGAATCTCTTTGCTGGGAGTATTCTGTTAGATATCAAGCCTGGGTTAACTGGACTGTCACCCCTACTCACTCAAGCAGGGGAGAAGAGGAGGGCTTGACATCTATGGAGTCCTTACTTCATGCTAGGGACTCGACATGCACCATGGAGACTGAAGTTAACCTAGCCCTGTGAGGTAAGCACTGTCGGAATTTCAAAGATGAGATAACAGAGGTTCAGAGAGGCCAGGCAACCTGCCCAAGGACACACAGTGAAAACACGGCAGAGCAAGAATCTGTAGTCACACACACAATGCCATCCTCTCTTTCTGAGACCTGCTCCAACACAGCGGTCATGGCAATCATAGTCAATCAGAGAGAGAGGGCAAACAAACGATAAAAAGATAATATAATGCCAGGTCTTTGAAGGTTCTGTGAAGGAAAACCAAGCAGAATGAGAGACAAGGAATGACAGATGTGTATAAGGGCCAGTTTAGATAAGACGAGTGTAGAGTCCTTTAAGTCAAGACCTGAATGATGAAGCAAACCATGTGGAGAACCATGGAGAGGATAACAAGCAGTGGGAACAGGAAGTGCAAAGGCCCTGAGGTAGGACAGAGCTTGGCACCAACAAGGAACAAATTGAGTCCAGTGGAGCTGGAGTAAAGTGGGCATGACAAAAGGGGGAAGGTGCTAGGAGGTGAGGATGAAGAGGTCCCCTAAGCACACAGAGCCATGAAAGACTGAAAAATGCCTGGGGGGGTTCACCATTAAAAGGTTTTGTGCAGGCTACAGTAGAGCGAGGGGGAGGTGGCTATTGCACCGGTCCAAGTGATAGATGAGTATGGCTCAGACTAGGGAGGTACCAAGAAGTAGCCTCCTCCCCACTAATAAAACAACACAACACTATTTAACTAAGTGGAATATGTTCAGAGAAACTGACTTTCAAGACACCATCTCTTTCTAGAACCTCGCAGAACTGGGGCATGTTAAAAGCACGTTGGCCGAGGGGATAAGGGGTCTGAAACACTCCTCTATATCAGGAGCAGTGCTTTAAATGGCTGCTCAGATGGAAGCAGGGATGTGGGGGCCAGCTCCTTTGATGGTCCGCCATATACAGTGCAGTTTCTAAGATCTACTGTCACAAGTTCACATAACCCCTTCTTAAAATAGTCTGTGACATTTGGTTGTGTTGTGAGCAGATACTGAATTTCTCTTGACCACTCAGTTACAGATGAGAAGTCTGAGGTTCAGAGAGGCCAGGGAACCTGTCTAAAGTCACACAGTAAGTTATCCAGTATTATGTAACTGGTAAGTGGTAGGGCTTGCATCTGAATTGTGACAGCCTAATCCCTGGATTACTTTATAACCGCCATCATATTATCCTGGCAAGCACTTGGTAAGCAAGTATTTTATGAAGTGATACATCTATGAATTACTATCTTGGGGACCTTTCCTGTCTCATATAATCCCAGAAGACAGAGAGAGGGCCAATTTATGAAACTTAGAAGAGCCAGTATAAAGGATGCTTTTAGCAGTCAGAGTTCCTTAAAGCTGAAATTGTCTGTGGGCATGTGGTAGGAAGCTCCCCATCCCTGGATGCAAACAAGCAGAAATAAACCAATCGTTTCATATGTATATAAATATAAATATAGGCTTTAAGCTTTCGGTGGAGATTATACCAAATTATTCATATTACATCTTCCAACTTTAATATCCTATACATGTGTCATTCATTCATCTATATATTTATTCAGTCGATTATTGAATAATAATCTACCATGCACCAGACACTGGGCTAAATGCTGAGACAGAAAAGAGAGAAGTATCAACAGAATCCCTGTCCTCATGAAATTGACAGTGAAAGTAACGTCATATGCATTCTGGTAACATTTACTCTTTTTTTCAAAAGTGTTGCCTGTGGTCCAGAGATATCCGTGCTCTTTAACTTCATTAAAACTTCTTCAAGAAAGAATTGGCATCGTCCCTTTGTAGAGGAAAAACTGAAGCACGGAGAGGTGCAGGGACCTGCCCAAATGGTGTGTTAATTAATGGCAGAGAGAGGACAGAAATCTTGATCTGCTAAAGTCTTCATGGAAACTTATCCCACTACTAAGTTCCCTATAGAAAACGCAGGGATCCTTGGAAAACAACGTCCTAGCCCCGAAATATACCTTCATGCCAATTTGCCGGGTCACGGGGCTGCTCTAAGAAGCGCTGGTCTTCCACCTCATGTGACAGGAGGAGGCCTGAACCAGAAACCAGGCCATTCTCCTCTCAGTTTAATGCATTCTCCACTAAATTAAAGTCATACCTCTTTTTAAGTTAAGGGGATTTTTTTTTAAATAAAATATTTACAGCATTTAAATATCATTAGTAATTACATTTTATTTTATTGTGAGCTAGTTGGAAAGATTTTATTTCTAATTAGGTACATTTGTTTTTAATAACCAGTTTATGGAATGGAAAGACCTCACTGTAATGAATGAGAAACAGGAGGGAGCCTTGCTGGGCGCATCACATGACCCAGGGAAGGGGTCTGGGGCTCTGCGAAGATAAGAAACCCACCCAGACCAAGACTCACAGCTCTGGGGCCAGAGTATCCTCCACTTTTATTAGTCATCAAAGAAACAATGGAGCAAATGCAGAACTGGATGCCGGTGAAAACTTATAATAATGATTACCGCAAACTTTTTTTTTTTTTTTTTAGCATTTACTATTTCTAAAGCACTCGTGCTAAGCATTTTACTACTTGAAACGCTGCTGCTAATGATGATCATAATCAGCTAACATTTATTGAGTAGTTGCCATATGCCAGGCACTTTGTGGGCAGGATTTGTTTTAATCCTCACAAGAAACTTTTTTGGGTAGATTTGATCCCCCGATTTCAATTCTATAATCCAAAAGGCTCTGAAAACTTAAAGTATTTAAGTAACATATTTGGCAGCAAATCCTGACCTAGCCCGACTTGAGACTCTCCGGGGTTTTTAAGGAGGCTGTGTTGTGGGAGCCTGCTGCCAAAATGCTATTGGGATTGTCATGAGTGCTGTCCCCAGGCCACAGGTGAAGTCTCTGAAATTTGAACGAGACGTGGTCCTGAGAGGTTTTGGTAAGGAATTGTGGACCTGTGTTATTGCTCTCTCTGTCGTACAGGTGGAAAAACAGATTGGGCAGTGAAATAACTCACCCCAGGGTTGCACAGCTTGGAAGCATGGATTTGAGCTCACATCTGTCTGTTATACTGTTCAAAGCAGAAGCCCTGGTGGCACCCCCCCATCCCCACATCCCCCCCATCCCACGCCACCTGCTCTAGCAGGGTCCTGGCTACCTGCCCCAAGTAGGACTAGAACCCAGGACTCTGCTTTTTTGCCCCATCCTTGTCTCTGCTCAGCAACCTGCCCAGAATGTTTATTGACTGGCTAAAGGATCTCATAATCTTCACCGTGAAGGGATAGGCTTAGAGTTAACCTAATTACTGAGTTGGAGGGGACCTTAGACGTTTTGAAATCTACGGTTACAACCTCGAGAAGGTTTTCATATAAAATGCAGATGCCTGATCCCCTCCCAGGCTTGTGGAATTGTAACCTCCAAGAGTGTGGCCCAGGAATCTACATTTTCAATATTCTCTTCTCAATCATGATCTGATGAAGAGCAGATCAGATCCCGAGCTGGTATTTTGGAGCTTAACCATATTATTCCCTCCTTTACCTTCACCTGTTATATGGATCCTTTATCCAACCTCCCTGTCAGAGAGATGCTTGGACTGTTTTATTTGCATACCACCAGTGACGGAGAGCTCACTAACTTTCATAACTATTAAACCCAAACCTGAAATTTATGAAACACCCCAGTGCTAATCTCTGGAGCCTTGCAGAAGGGGCAATTGATCCTGCACTGGTTAACTTCAGTCAGGTAGATTAGATGAGTGTGTATGTATGCAAATAGGGGCTGGAGAGGTGTCTGCGGCCATATTCTAATGCATTTGGAAATCATCATAAGGTAAATGAGTGTTGAGGGGGCTTCACACAGAACATGCCTTGCCACATTTGCACCTGTGACCAGTGGATTTGATGGCATCAGGAATAGCTCACCAAAAGAGTGGTTAGGAGTTTCCAGTTCTGCCCATTACTGCTTTGTGACTTCATGTAATTCATCCAAGCTCTTCAACACTCAGTTTCCTCTTTTGCAAAAGGTAACAAACAAACACTACGTCTCAAAGATGTGTAGATAGACTTTCTGCAGGTTAGAGATGGCATATTTCAAATTTGGATCGTTGGATAAAGGGACTATTCACCAAGATGGGGCAGGGTATAGCAAAACTACTAGAAATAGGGCAGCACCCCAGGATTAGTAATAGTAGGGAGCCTTTTCCACCCTAGACCTGAAAAGGTGAAGTGGGGAGGTATTTCTGGTACCTGTGGTGTGTGTGTGTGGAGAGAGACAGACAGAGAGAGAGAGAATAATAAATGCCTGGCAAGTGAGGCTGAGGTCTTCAGACAGGAAAAGAAGCAGGTCAGTAGCAACACTACAGAGAGAAAAGCCTGAGCAGGGAGTAAATACCCCACCTCTCTCTGGTCCCTCCCTCAGATCTCCTCCTGGGGCTCCTTATTGGCCAACCAAGCCAGGAGCTGGAGCCAAGGGAAGACCTGATGAAGTCTAAGGAGGAGTATCCTGGAATATGCAACAGGAGGAAGGGATAAGGGTGCAGAGAGGACCTGAAGGGGCAAATGAACAAGATGGAGACATCTGTGCTGAAGATTTAATGAGAAAGTGGAGTTCAGTAGTTGGCATGGCCTCTTTAAAAAGGGACCATGTGTCAGCCACTGAAATTACTGTAAGGCCCCTTCTGCTTTCCCACCTTTGCTGTCCCTGGCATTGACCAGCATCCCAAACAGCATACCTGGATGGAGGCACTTTGGGTCAAACCCCTTAGGGCTGGCAGGACCCACCAAGTGGCCAATCCTAGGTGCTGCATAGCCAAGGGCATGGCTTCTCCAGAAAGCTGGGCAGGCTGGAAGCCAGGAGCCACCAGGGTTGCTTGTGAAATTCTGGCCATGTGTAGCTGTGAGCTGTCAAAATCAAGAGGCTGACATTTAACATGCAGCAGCTTTCTGTGATGGATAAATATTAAACACAGTGCAACCGACAAGACTAAGTAAATATCTATTAGTCTCCGAGATGTAGTCTGCAAGCACAAGGAGAGGATGTCCTAATTGCTCACCCCTCTCATAATATTAAATAAGCATCTCCCTAGACTTCAGCAAGGAGGACTTGTTGGCTTAACTCTCTTCTCTCTCCCTCTCCCTCTCCCTCTCCCTCTCCATATATAATTTCCAAATAAGGAAATTAGAATTTGGAAAACTAAGCATTTCTTTGACCCTCATTCAAAGACTAGACTAGAAGGTAAAACAGCAAGACACCTTAGAGATGGTCTAATTCAACCCATTTTTTTACAGGTGTTAAAAAATAAATTAAAAATGAAGGCCAAGAAGGAGAATTATGGCCACAAAAATCACCCCATGACACCAAGTCAGACCTAGTTTTCTCTCTAGAGAGAGACAGACAGACAGAGTATATACACATACAAACACTCTTTGGCAATGAGCTACAGTGCCTGGAGATGGTTATCTTTTGCCTACATTGGTAGGTGCATACACACACACACACACACACACACAACTTGGTAACAAGCTACAGTGTCTGAGATGAGCACCATTCAAATCTGTCAACAGGTACTCACTAAGAACCTACTAGAAAAAAGAAACTGTCCTAGGTCCTGCATTAGAACAGCAAACAGGACAGAGTGGGTCACTGCCTGTATTAGTTACCTAGTGCTGTGTAACAAATATCTCACAGTTGCTGTGATTTAGGAGTCCAGGTATAGCTTTTCTGGATGCCCTGCTTCAGGATCGCTCATGAGGCTATATTCAAGGATTCATCCAGGGCTGTGGTCTCATTTCAAAGGGTCGACTGGGGAAGGACTCACTTCCAAACTCACCTGCTTGATTGCAGCATTCTGTTCCTTGAAGGCTCAGGAATGAGGCCTGCGTTTCTTGCTGGCTATTAGGTAGAGGCCGTCCTCAGTTCCTTGCCATATGGGTCTCTCTCTAGGACAGTTTACTTCATCGAAGCCAGCAAGGGAGATAATGTCTTAGTAGAATGGGGATTACAGTTTTACATAACATATCATGGGAGTAACATCCCACTCCTTTGCCATAGTCTGTTGGTTTAGAGGCAAGTCATAGGCCCTGCCCACACTTAAGGGGATGTGTCACACAAGGATGTGAGCACTAGAAGGTGGGGCTCACAGGGCCACCTTAATTTTGTCCTCCACATTGCCAGAGGAGTTCATGTTTCAGTACAGGAGGCAGACAACACATATGTAAAGAAAGAAAATCGTTACTAATGGTGAAAATGTCAGGAAGGACATCACCAGGGTGCTTGATGGAAGAGGACAAGGGGACATTTTAGTGGCCACTTGAAGAATGAGAAGGACCCAAGCTTGTTCTGGAGAAAGGGCAGAGGGAACAGCAAGAACAAAAGTCTGGAGTCAAGAAGGAGGCCAGGGTGGGTGGAGAGTGGTGAGCATAGCAGAGGGTGGTTTGAGATAAAGTGGAGATGGGGACAGGGCCATGGGGAGATCTTTGCAGCTGATTCCTGGGGTGAGGAGTGGTATATTCATTTCCTAGGACTGCCATAAGAATGACCACAACCCAGGGAACATAAAACGACAGAAATTTATTCTCTCATAATTCTAGAAATCTCAAATCAAGATGTCAGTAGAGCCATGCTGCCTTTGAAGGCTCTAAGACAAATCTGCTCCATGCCTCTCTCCTAGCTTCTTGCCTGTAACCTTTGGTGTTCTTAGCCTATAGACACACCACTCTAATCTCTGTCTCTGTCATCACGTCATCTTCTCTCTCTCCCTGTGTGTGTGTCTGCGTTTCTTTTCCACTTCTTATAGGGATACCAGTCATTTTGGATGAAAGGCTTACCCTGCTCCAGTATGATCTCATCTTAACTTATATCTCCAAGACCATAATTTCCAAATAAAGTCACAGTCACAGGCACCAGAGGTTAAGGCTTCAACATATCTTTTTTGAGGGACACGAGTCGATCCGCAATAGGCAGTTACTAGAGGATTTGAAAGACAGGAGTGACTCTTTTTAAAGAGCCCTTTAGTTCCAATCTAGAAAATACACTTTGACTATAAGAGTTGAAGCATAAAGAGCAATTAGAATAGGAGGGTGTGGTGACAATCTAGACCGCGATGAAGACAGTTTGGTCAAGTGTGGGAGCAATGGCCAGGAAGGGGATTCCTGAGAATGTGTAGGTGTACCAGAGGTGGGTGCGTTCTTTGGGAAGGGTAGGAGTGGTAGGAGTAGTGTCTCCTGGCTGTGACCTCCTGGCTGTAATGTGCCATCTCAGGATCCTAGGAAAGCTGGCACCTGGATGCAGAGCAGGAATAGCAGGAAGAGGCAGGCAGGGTGCACACACTGGAGAAGGCCATGGAGGGCCAAATGTTTCAGCTCTCCTTCTTCCACATGGGTATTTGACCTGTACAGTCATCCTGGACCCCACACTTAGAAGGACTCTGAGCTTGGTTTAATTCTCTGATTGCCATTTTCGAATTCTTAGTAATTTTTGAACAGTTTTTGCATTTTCTTTTTGCACCAAGTCCCAGAAATCTTGTAGCTAATCCTATCTCTCCACGAAGACAGTGCTGAGCAGAATCTCAGCCAGCCCGTGGGAACATGCAATGTAAGCAAGAAACATTTGTCTTTAGCCACGGAGCTTAGGGACTTATTCTGTTACTGCAGTATAGCTCAGCCGGTCCTAACTGTTCCCAGAGGCAGTCTCAAGGCCCAGGACATCTGGAGAGGAGAGGAAGGAGCCTGGAAGGGAGAGGACTAAGCCGCATACCAGTGTCTCCATCCTGCATCACAAGCTCTGGTGAGATTTGCTTGGGAGGGACTTCTGTTTTTATCCCAACAGCTCCCACATGCCTAACTCAGTTTCTGCTGCGCTGGTGTAAGTTGTGACTAAAAGGTGTCAGACTTTGGATGGACAGACCTGGGTCTTATTACTGGCTCTGTGACTGTAGGCAGGTGACGCAACCTCTCCAGACTCCAGCTCCTCACCTGGAGAATGGGAATGATAGTGGCATAGACCCCTCACAGGGCCGCTGCGATGACCCAAGTAGGAGCTTCAGAAGTGGTGGCTATTATTATTGTTTTGTTGTTGACAAATGGCGAGCACGTGGTGGCCCTAAAGCTGACTTCCCTATCTGACTTTCTCCAAGGAACCCTTTAAAAAAGGGATCGCCCAGCAAGGAAGAGGTTTGCCAGGGCACCCAGTAAGCCAAGGGTCCACTGCAGGCATCCCAGGATGAAAATTTAGGCTGGGGCCAAGCACCTGTGAGCTAGATGCTGATGTTCCCACTTCCCAGAAAAAAAGAAAGGAAAGCCAGCCCCAAGCGACACTGGAAATTAGTGGCAGATCTGAGACTCATGCCAAGACATCCTAATCCCAAAACCTGGCTGCTTCACCACACCACTGCAGGCTTTTTGCAAAGTCGTGGTCAGTGAATTTCTCTGCTCACTCTCATCAGAAATTTCTAACCTCATGAGGTAAGCCTGGATGACAGGTAGTTTAAAACAATTCAGTGCTCATGGGCCTGAAGTCATTCGTCACTTATGTTTCCCTTCAAGGGCCCCAGACCTTCACTCCCCTTTAAAATCTTATTCTGATCTTTGTCTCATCCTAGAAGCAGTGGCAAATACCCTAGTTGATGAGCAGAACCAAAAGTTTAACAAATGTCCATACCAACTGAGTTATCTTATAATGTATCCAGGTCTGTACAGGTCACCACAACAGTCTCTGATGGTACAACAGCAAGATTCTAAACAAATTGGTTTACTGTCATGCCTGGTGTATGAGTTATCTATTGACATATAATGGTGTGTAACAAATAACCCTGGTAATGTACAGAAATGGGCTTGTATTGCTCTGCTGGTCTCAGCTGGGATCATGTACATGTCCAGGACTCAATTGACTACTGGCTGATCTAGGCTGGCCTCAGCTGGGATGAATGAGTCATCTTGGTTCTGTTTATACATGTACTTCTCATGGTGACAGCAGGGGTCGGGAGAGAGCGAGCACAGCCACACCAGCACATTTCAAGCCTTTGTCTGCATCCCATATGCTGACATCTCGTTAGCCAAAGCATGCCACGTGAGAGGTGCAGAGTCAGCGTAGCAGGGCACTGCAAAGTCACGTGGTACAGGGTATGGGTGCAGGGAGGGCCAAAGGCTTGGGACCAGCATTCCAATCTCCCACCATGGCACTGGGCTCAGGCCACACTGTGTCTAACAAGAGAGCAAGTCAGAGTGGTTGGTTGAAGTCTCTATAAATCACTTCAACAGGCCTCCTCTGAGTTGAACAACGGCTAATTCGTAAAGTATGGTGTTGGAAAGATGCTGGGTGTCTTTGATTCAACAGTCCCATGACAAGCAATGTTTTTTCATCCTAGAGAAGTCACCAGGCAGTGGACAAAGATGTATGTACAGGATATCAGAAGATTGGAAAACTGTGGCCATCGATAAAAGACCAGTGAGAACATTTATGCAATGGCCAAAGCAAGTCATAAGGGAAAGAAAAGGGAATATATAATGCTCAAGAGGGCAATAAGTAAAATAGAAAGAAATAAGTCAGGGGAGGGGGGGGGGGTGGCCTGAGGTGAAGGAGTGGGCTGCAGTGAGGTGAGGCCATACGTGGACCTCAGGAGTATGTGTTGATGGGGGCAGATGATTCCAGGTGGAGGGGACAGCATGTGCAAAGGCCCAGCCAATGTGAAGAGTCCCGATGTTACTGACTGCCACCAGCCCCACGTGCTCAGCTCTCCCTCCTCCCTCTCTCCAGAAGCCTTGGTCTCCGACCACCCCCATTTCTTCTTCCCTAGTTGACACACCCCATCCAGTCCTCTCCCATGGGTCTCATGGTCTCCCACAGTGACAGCTGGATTCCACAAAAGCTTCCTTATTCTCCAAGCTGGAGCAAATACCGAGGCCGCTATGTCTGCCCAGGGACCATTCCGTGTTCCTGAGAGGAGCCAGTCAGGTTCAAGGGCAGAGCGGCTGCAGGGACACAGACCTGCTGCAATAGCTGTGTTAAAGGCAAAGCCAATGTCCCCAATAGGTGTGTAACAGAAGGCAAGGGAGCATCCTGGGACAGATGAGAAGCAGTGGGCTTTGCAAGCCAATTGAGGCTTTACCTGGCCCCACTATTTATCTGCTTGTGACAGTGGGCACGTCACTTCACCTCTCTGAGCCCCAGCTTCCTCTGTAAATGAGAGTGATGCCCAGTTGCCATAGTACATGGCACGCCGGATAGACTCAACAGATGTTAGTCGGATATTATTATTGTTATTGTCGTTGCTGTTGTTCCAGCCACCCCATCCCCTTTCCCTGGCTCTTCGTAGAACAAAACCATGCACACATGTCAGCCAGGGCACAAGCTTCTGTTTAGCATGCAGTCTTTTGAATTTTAGATATAGGTTTGATTAAGGATTTAAGATATTAGAATATGAGAATATAAGTTATATTCTGTTTCCTGCTGTGGATCCAGGATTTCTCTCTCCATCCTTCCATTCCATGGACTTTGCCATGTGGTGCCTGGGATACATGTGGCTGGCACAGGCTGCCCCTATTTGTCCACCAGAGCAAGTCCAAGCCCCTTCTTACAGGTCCAGGTGAGGGTGGTCAGATAGTCACCATCCCAAATGCTATGATGATAATAATAATAGCTCTTTACTAAATGCTTGCTACAAGCACCGTCCATGTATTTTCTAATTTCTTTCTCATAGCAGTCAAAACCCTGCCACCTGCCTACACTACCCTGGACCCTGACTCAGACACAGGATAGGCTGGGGTGCCCAGGAAAGACAGGATGTCTTCTCAAAGAACAGAGGGACAGTCATGCTGCCCAGTCATGTACTCAGAGACGCCTGAGTAGGAAGGAGGACCCAGCAATGACTGCTGAGCACAGAAGGGGCACTCCTCAGCCATACATGGCCACCATGGACAACAGTAGGCTGGGATAGAGTCTCCAGGACTTGCGTAGTGGCCTCTTGTCACCTGTGAGTGGCTCTGTGCTGGACAGTACATGCCATTGCTTTCACTTGGGGACAATGAGATGAACATTAAGAGCTTCCACTGTCTGCCAGAACCAGGCCCAGCCCCAGCATCATTTCACAGGTGGTAATAAACATCTGGGTGTCTATTCATGTGCCCACTTTACAGAAAGGGAAACGGAGACCCCATGAAGTTAAATACAGTCATCCCCCCTTATGCACAAAGAATGTGTTCCAAGACTTAAAACCATGAAGATTACCAAATCCAATATATACTTTTTCCTATACATACATACCTATGATAAAGTTTAATTTATAAATTAGGCGCAATAGGAGATTAACAATAACTAATAATAAAACAGAATAATTATAACAATATACTTTAATAAAAATTATATGAATGTGGTCTCTCTCACTCTTTCAAAATATCTTCTTGTAATGTATTCACCTTTTTACTTAAAGGAAGCACTTTATGGCTTCTCCTTGGCATATCTGAATTGCCAGCATCACTACTCTTGTGTTTAGGAGCCATTATTAAGTAAAATAAGACTTACTTGAACACAAGCACTGTGATACCCCAACAGTCAATCTGATAACCAAGAGGGCTCTTAAGAGACTAACAAGTGGATAGAGCGTACAGCATAAAGGTACTGGACAAATGGATGATTTATGTCCTGGGAGGGTGCGATTTAAAACTGATGGATTATTTGTTTCTAGAATTTTCCATTTAATATTTTCAGGCAGTAGTTGACCATGAGTGACTGAAACCTCCAAAAGTGACACCACAGATAAGAGGGGACTATGATAACTTGTTCTCATTCTCATAGCAAGCATGAGGTGCGGTGGGGACTTGAACTCAGATCCACTTGGTGTGAAAGGTCAGGTCTTCAGCCCTGCCCACTATGTGACAAGTGGTTGGGCTTTGGTGGAGGACGTTGGTGTGATCCCCATGTCAGGGGCAATAGTGAATACAAATTGCCAGGAGCAAGAGTCTGTGATTGTCTACTTTTTTAATTCTTTCTTATTTAATTGGTTTTGACATACGTCTACATCATAAAATAACCACCACCCTCAAGATCATGGATGCATCAGTTACCCCCAGAAGTCTGCTCGTCCCTTTGTAATCTCTCCCTGCCTCCCCTCTTCACTTCCACCACCTTGCAACCCAGACAACCACTGATCTAATTTCTGTCACTACAGATTACATTGCCTCTTCTAGAGTTCTATATGAATGGAATGTACAGCATGTAATCTTTTGTGTCTGCCTTCTTTCATCCAGCATAATACCCTTAAGGTCCATTCAAGTTTGTGCGAGTATCAATTGCCCATTGCTGTTCATTGTTAAGTAATATTCCATTCTGTTGAGCCATTCACCTGCTGACAGACATTATTTAGATTGCTTCCAGTTAAGGGTTGTTACAGATAATGATGCTGTAAATATCGATGTAGTCTCTATAGTGACTTGTGTAGTGGTATGTTTTCATTTCGGTGTGTATCTAGGAGTAGAATGGCTGGATTTTCTGGTAGCCATATCTTTAAATATTTTAAAAACTGAAAACTGTCTTTTGAAGAGGCCGTGCCATTTACATTCCCAACAGCAGTAGATGAGAGTTCCAGTTTCTCCATATCCTCATCAGCACCTGGTATGAACAGCCTTTTAAATGCTAAATTTCCAGATAAATGTGCAGTGGTATCTCACTGTGATTTGAATTTGTATTTTCTTAAAGATTAATAATGTGGAGCGTCTTTTCTTATATTTATTTGCCACCTGTATATCTTCTTCTCTCACATGTCTATTCAACAGTTTTTGCCCACTTTTTAAACTATGCTTTTTATTTTGAGATAATCATAGTATCAACTTTGAGCATGTGCTCAGTTTTTAACCAGATATTTTTGTTGTTCTCTTATTGAGTTTCAAGAGTTCTTCATATATGCTGAATAAAAGGACTTTATTAAATACGTGTGGTGCAAATATTTTCTCCCAGTCTGTGTATATTTAGAGTCACTTAGCAATGTTTTTCAAAGAGCAGTTCTTAATTTTTAAAAAGTTCAATTTATCAATATTTTCTTTGATGGATTATGATTTGAGTGTTGTCTCAAAGAACTTTTTGCCTAATGCAATGTTGCAAAGATTTCCCCCTGTACAGTGACCATTTCCAGCATTCTTTACTCCTTTATACAGCCATACTCTCCCTTGATGTCATTTCCTTGGCTGAAGTGCTTCCCTAATATTTTGCATAGAGCAATTCTTTCTTGTGTTCTTTTGTAAAAATAAAAATAAAAAATATTTCACCTTTGTTTTTGAAAAATATTTGCCCCGGATATAGAAATTTAGGCACATTTTTTTTTTCTTTCCATATTTTAAAGGGACTGCTTCACTGTCTTCTGGTTTGCATTGTTCTTGACAAGAAATCTGCTATAATTATTATCTTTTTTTTTTTTAATCTGTATGTAATGCCTCTTTTTTCCTCTGGATACTTTTAAGATTACTTTCTCTCTATCACTGCTTTTAGGCATTTAATTATTATTTGCCTTAGGATAGTTTTTTTGTTTGTTTGTTTTTTCTGCTTGCAGTTTTGTGAGCTTCTTTAATCTGAGTTGTCATCAAATTTGGAAATTTTTCAATGATAACTTCTTCAGAGATTTTTCTCTATCTTCCTACCTTCCTTCAGAGCCTCCAATTAGATGTGTATTAGGCTGCTTGAAGTTTACTCACAGCTTACTACTGCTCTGTTAAATTTTTAAATACTCTTTTTGTGTGTGTGCAACTTAAATAGTTTCTATTTCTGTGTCTTCAAGTTCACTAATCCTTTCTCCTTAAATGTTTAATCTGCTGTTAACACCAATCAGTATATTTTTCGTGTCAGACATTGAAGTTTTCATTTCTGAAATTTGTTTTTATATATCTTCCATGTCTCCACTTAATGGACTTGATCTTTTTCTCCAGGTTACTGAATATATGAAATATAATTATAAAAGCACTTTTATTGTTCTTACCATTTTAAGGTCTGTTTTAATTGATGGAATTTTCTCTTCCTTATATGTTATGTGTTCCTGCTTCTTTACATGCCTATTAATATTTTGATTACATGCAAGCTATTGTGGATATTTTTGCATTTCTATAAATATTTTTGAGCTTTGTTACTGGATGTAGTTAAGTTACTTGGAAACAGTTTGATTCTTTCAGGTCATGCTTTTAATTTTTGTCTGGTGAGACCAGAGAAGGGCTCAATCTAAGACTAATTGCCCCCTAGTACTGAGGCAATGCCCTTCTGAGAGCTCTGCCTGACAGAACAGGGGTCATTCCTGGGTATCCTTCTATCTATCCCATTCAGATATTCTTCTCCCTCATCTCAAGTCATTTTCTTACAAGCATTTTCTGATAAGTATTCTGCCAAATACTCAAAGGTAGCCCTCTGCAAATCTCTGGAGCTATTTTTATGTCCACTCCTCTCCTCTCTGGTACTCTGCTCTGCAAATTGGAGCTTTCTTGGACACCCAGCTCCATCTCCTCAACTCAAGAGCACCCTGACCTGCCTAGGTCTCCCTGCCCTGTGCTGTGGCTTGGAATCTCTCTCCAAGCAGTAAACTGGGGTAATGATTGTAGAGCTCATCTCATTGGTTTGTTTCTTCTCTGAGATCACTTTCCTTTGTTACCTGAGTTCAATGGCTTAAAAACCATTGTTTTGTATGTTTAAAAAAAAAAAAACTTTTTCTGATGGTAGGGTAAATCCAGGCCCTGTTATTCCAGCTTGAGTGGAGGCAGAAACTTTGTATGATCAAGTTTTGATAAAATAAAGATTGCGAAGAGGGGTTCTGAAATTAGTGTTATCAAGGAATTTATTTAGTACCAGGCCCTCCAATCTGCCCATTGCATGGATCATCTCTCTCTAGCACTTGGCGTAGTAATGCTATCTCCACTTCGCGGAGCAGATGACTGAGGTTCCAGGGCTTTGAAGAAGCTGTCCAAGGTCGCAGAACAGGAATCTAAATACAGATCTGTCTGATTATACTTGCCCTCCTACCTCACCACCTTGCTTGTTCACTCTAAGGCTAGAATGAATGAATGAATGAATGAATGAATGAATGAATGAATGAAGTGGTAGGATGAAGTAAGTAAGCACATTCATGTCCCTGTGTCACCTAATTTCTCACAATCAAAAATGCCAGCGCTGGAAGGGAACACCTATAGATCACTTTGACCCATTTGAGAGTTTCAAGAAAGGCGAGGAATTTACCTAAAGCCACACAACAATGAATCAATCCTGAAATAAAATCTCCTCTCCTACTCTTCTTATTCAATTGAATCTCATAAAGCAAAAAGTGTTCCAGTAATATATATGTGTGTATATAATATTTGGCTTTAAAGATGTGTTTAAATATGTCTCTTTCACCTGGGCTTGCAGAACAGTCGGATTTTATTTGGACAAATTAGGTTTGAGTGCATGGTGGAGCTCTGGGCGAGGGGAGAGAGGTCAGAGCTAACGAGGAGAAATAAAGCTGAGATGTTCAGTTAGGATGTGTTGGGGCTTATTTAGAGAACACGCTCGGTTCACTTTCCCCTGCAGCTGTAACTTAATCTGGTAGTCTCTCCTCCCAGACTCACTCCAGGCTTTTCTCCATCAGCAGACCCACTAGGACTGTTTTCTTAGAGAGCTCATTTGGAAGCAAAACCATTAAAAATGACTTGCATTAAGGGGCCTTTCAGTTTAGGCTGAGAGGAACCTAGGGATGAGTTTGGAGTAAGATAAAGTCCGACCTAGATTACAAGAGTGTATTAGTTAGGACTCTCTCTGTTGTTAATTATAAAATTCATTTAGAACTAGATCAAATGTATGTATGTGTTGATGTATGCACACATTACATATTACCTTTTATATATTATGTATGTTGCATATTATATATTATACATTACATATTATATATAAATCTGTTCATATGACTAGGAAGTCTGAGGTGGAGTACTTTCAGATAAGCTGAATCCACCTGTGTCTACTCCCTCTTAAAATGTTACCATTACAACAAGAATTTATGGTTGTTTTAGGGGGGGAAATTAATATATTAAAAAGTGGGAAAAACAAAAATCACCCCACATTTGTCATCCAGAAGTAAACAGCCTTTTGTTGCTGAGATTTTTAAAAACATCCTTAATATTTATAGGTAAATGTTATCAATTCTTATGTTTGCCTTACTTTTTTATCTGATTCTAAAATCAGTAAACACTCATGGTTAAACATTTAAGAAAGAGAGAATAGAACAGAGTGGAAATAATCCATTAGAATCCAACTAACGGCCATGCCACCCTGAACAAGCCCAATCCTGTCTGATCTCAGAAGCTAAGCAGAGTTGGGCCTGGTTAGTACCTGGGTGGGAGACCACCTAGGAAGACCAGGTGCTATAGGCATAAAAATTTAAAAATAAGAGATTGTAAGCTGACAAGGTCCTTGCAATCTGTGAGGTCAACCAAGGGTTCCCTTGCCTGGAAAAAAAAAAGAATCCAACTAACAAAAGCCTTATTTCTATTAACTTTGTGGGACTTTTTTTAAACTTTGTGCTATCTTTTTGTGAGTGTGATATATACTGTATATCATACATCATTATAATATGAATGTATGTTATAACTTATAAGTATATAATTATATTCAATTATCCTATATATTCAATTACTCAATATATTATTCATATTCAATTTATATTTAATTATTCAATATATATTTGTTCAAATATATATTCAACATATAATCAATACATACCATATATATATTTATTTTATTTATTTTTTTTTAACAATAACATTGGATCATTTTGAGATTCCAGGCAGAAGGCAACAGGTTTAGCAGTTTGATGTCACTTAATATCTACTACTGGACAACCATTTGTCTTTCTTGACTTAAACAAAGCCCAGTAACTCAGGTCATTCAATGCCATTTTATATTTTAAAAATAACGTCTCGAATTCCTGAATAGTAAAAGTAGGTCTTTTGACTCTATCTAAAGCTCTGCTTTTGTGGACACAGAACAAGCCATGTGGTTTCTGTGCCCTCTATGTCCCAGTAAGCTCCCCTCCATCACCCCCGCCCTGTGTAAATGTTTCCACTATTGCCAAAAAGGAACAGAAAGGTTATGTTTTAAGAGTCATCCATGTGTCCAGGTAGCGGTGAGCATTGGGTTAAGTAGGACTTAACCATCCAGTGCTCTGCTCATGTTCAGGCACAGCCCAGAAAGCCCTCCTTAAGCTGGCTTCTCCATTGACACTACTAAAGAGATAATTGAACCCCAGTGGTATTTTATTTTAAAAGTGTATGAATACATTCTGTTCTATGGGCACAGGGACAATCTGCTCCTATTTGGACAGATTTGGCTTGGCCAGTGAGGCTGAGGCTATAGCCAGTTAAACCTGGCTCTATTCTTTTAAAGACCGCTGTTGGGAAGGAGATTTGTTAAAAATTCTATACATCACTGCTCCCCGCTGGGCTCGTGAAGAGCTGCTTCTGGGGCAAAGGTAGCCTGAGCTTTCCATAGTCCTGACCCATGGATGAGAGAGGCCTTCCACAAATCCCTTTCAATCTTTCTGATTATATGGGAAGATCCCACTTGTTACTACTCTGTTTTTAACACCTCTCTAGCACTTGCTTATCTCCCTTTTTTCAGCAGCAAGTAGTCTTCAGACAGAAAGTTCAGCAAGACCTGGTACCTGACCAGCTACATGGAAAAACATAGTACGGCTGTATTTCTACTACTCTAAGGCACCACGATTGTAAGAGGCACCATTATTTTTGCATACCTCTCAGGAAAGAAAAAAAATATATTCCAATGAATTGTAAAAGATCATTCATTGTAAGTTACATCCCAATTTCAAAGTTCTAAAATGTACAAAAAAATGGAAAAAGAGGCAAATAAAATAAATACAAACTTGCAACAACAGAAAAGATCTTTGTATACTGTTAATGACAAAATTCAATAAATTCAACATTGTCATTGTTTTTGTATTTACAGTTGCCTTCTATTTATGATTGGTGATGTGGAATTTCCATTTAAAGTGGTTACATAAATTAGCTTTAGAAATAATGCTTATTAAATAAAATGTTAAATTTAAATTAAAATATTCAATTAAATTTATTACATCAGAAATTTAATAATTAATTTAATTTTGTTTAACAAAAACTGCTGTAAATTAAATTATTTGATAAATGTGTTTATTAAATAAAATGTATTTATTTATTTAAAGAAAAATCTGAAGCAAATTATGGCATTACTGGTACAAATATTGCATGCTAGTTTATGAACAACTGAAGATTGAGAAACACCACAACACATGATTTGGCAAAGCTAGGGCACTATGTAATTTCCAAGCTTTTCTTAATATTGAAGGAGAGTTTCTTGTGAGTGGACATACCCTAAATGATCATTGTGTTTATTCCCACCTTTCCATTAGAAGGGAAAACTAAGGCCTAAGCAGAGGAAGGAATATAATATAAGCTCCTCCCTGAGTTTGGACCCAACCTCAGGAATCCTGCTGAATTATACATTACCACGTACGTGTTCCTGTTCTAGGAGAGAAGTCAGCCACGTAGCGTTTTCCTCAGTTGTGCTTCTTCTCTTCATTTTCCAGGACCAGACTGTTTACTACATCATTCAGATAGAATTGCTTGCTGGGTCCAAACCAAGAGTTAGTTTATGTGCAGGTCTTTTCTTACTGTCACTTAACCATTCTTAAATTCTGAATTTCAATTCATCCATTTGTTGGCTGGAATACATTTTCAAGTAATTTTTTTCAAGAAGGATAGATGAGACTATGTTTTTCTCCATATCCTTAAATGTATAAGAATGTTTTCTTTTTTGCTTTATTAGTCAAAAACAGTTTAGCTGGGTATAAAAATCATGGGTCACAATTTTTATCTTTTAATATTTCTTTTTGAGGGTATTTATTGTTGCAGAGAAGAAACGTTAGTCTTTTAAAGGTGAAATTATTCTTTTAATGTTTAATATTTTCTATCTAGAGTCTCATAGAATTTTGTATTTACCTTCAGGATTCAAAGCCAGAATTCAGCTAGTCACAGTCATCCTTTCATTATTTTATGTATAATGTGGGGATGCTTTTCAAGACGCATTCTGAAGTTTTTTTTAAACTCTGGGATGTTTCTTTCTGTTGTATCTTTGATTAATGCTGGGACTACAGTGACTGCCTCTCAGGATGGCTATTATAATTGAGATTTTTTTTTTCCATAGTGCAATTAGGATAATTTCTGGCATCCACTAAGTGCTTGAAATTTTAACTCTCGTTTTTGGGATAAACATCATATTAATTTATAAATTGGGGTTGCCCGTTATTGTTTTAATCAGATCCCTAGTATTATGTCCAAGACAGGACACTCTATGATCTTCTAAAACACATGGGACAGCTCCATTTCAACGAAAGGGGCTTTGAGATTTGACTTGAATCTCTAGGAAAGCGCCGGGCTTTTGGTCTCATCAAACCAACAGCAGAGTCTCATGAAACCTTTTGAGAATCGAGATATGCATTCTAAATTTTCAGTGAGTGAAAAAGCATAAAAATTCAGCAACTAATAAATTATTTCTTTCTACAAGTGCAATTAGGCTTACTAAGCAAATGTAAACAGGATAAAAGAGTATCTCTTAAGAGAGGAAGAACTTTTCTCAAGCAGTTATTAAAGACCCATCTACAAATTGCATATATGTTAATTATAAATCAAGTACTCTAGAAACACCCATTGATAAATGATTTCTGTGTGAATTATAAGTCACATAAGAGAGCTCATTCACAAAACGATATGTGCACTCATTACAAGTGAGGCAACTTAAATGTACACAGATACAACGGGTATATGTGCTAATTACAAAGACACTTCAGTGACTCTCATTTACAAATTAAATATGTGCTCACTGCCCACTAAATACTTTGGAAAAATCTATGCACCAATGATTTTCATGCTAATTACACAAAAATAATTGGAAATACATATTTGTAAATAATCCATGTGTTAATTACACACAAACACTTTAAAAACACTACTGTATAAATTATTTATATGTTAATGACATATAAAACACCTTAGAAACCCCCAAATACAAATGATTTATGTTTAATTACACACCAGACACTTTAGGAACACCCATGTGCAAATGATTTATGTGCTAATTACACCAATGCTTAATTTTAAAAATGTCAAACAACAAATTACTTGTATGCTAATCACAAATCTGAACACTTACTTGCAATTGATTTATGAACTAATTATTAGTTGTTCTTATCTGTTTCCTTTAAGGACCCACTGTCATCAACAGATTGACAGCTTTCTTCTGGTTGATACCCATTATGAATATAAATAAAATTTGAGTCTGTAATGAAAAGTTTTAGAAATCTCTCTTTACCCTCCTCTCCACCCTCAATTCAATCCTGCCCAATTATTGATTATGTGATTATAGATTCCTTTTGGGGGTGCTGTGAGTCTGAGAAATCATCTCTTGAAACAGGCTCAGAAACATTTTCCAGGGAAAGAATAAATACTCTCTTCTTGGAACCACCCAAAGAAATTAATAAATAAAGTGCTTATTAGCCATTCAGTCTATGTAGCAATCTTGTGCATTCAAGGAAACCATTGCTGTCCTCAATTTTTACACATAGGTGTCATTATTTTGTCTATCACAGCCACTACTACCTTTTCATGCCATCTCTATGTCACAGTTTACAAAAGGTTTCCATATTCATTATATTATTGGACCTGAATTTCGCAAAGGAGGGAGAAGTCAAGAATAGGAATTAGAATTTCCAATTTTGCAGATGGGAAAACTAAGGCTCAGAGTAGTGAAGCCATATTTCACCTGCCAGATCTAGTCCCTGCATAAGACTCCCAGACTCCAAAGATCCTGATCTTTCTGCCTGGTCTCCACCTGCATTTCCTTCACAGGAAAACCTCAACTGTCATCCTCCCAGAAGCTTCCAGAACCAAAACACCCCCACTTCTGATAGGTCCCACTCTCTCCTGCTACCCCATTCCATTCCCTCTCCTCTCCCAAGTCCTCAGGTCCCTGGCCTCTCCCTCCACACCAGGCTGGCATTCTAAACCCCACTGTGGGCCCAGGCACTCTTCTCACCTCTTTAAGAGTGAAAATGTATATCCCAGAGATTGCAGCTTAATTGACTGATTAATAACAGAAAATCTAATTGAATGTTCCCAGCTTGTATGTACGATGTCTTAATGTTAGAGCCTTGGGAATAAACGCACAGCAGGGAAGTCTGAACTGCAGCACAAGAGCTAGCACTTTCAATTTAAGAGTCAATCTCATTATACAAGAAGCTGTTCCCTTTATCCCCCTGGAAAAGCTCATGCTCTCAAACCAGATTCCCTGAGCACAAGCATCCTCAACTCCATCCTATCTGTGGGAAATGTAAAATGAAGGCTGGGCTTTCTCTTTTTCCCACTTCTCTTCTATACCTTTCTCTCTCTTCTTCTCTATCTTCTCTCTCTCGGCTCCCACACACTCTCCTCTCTTTATTATTCGTTCTCCCTGCTGCATAATCTGAGCAGCTCAACAAATATTCATGTGAATGCCACCTTGGGGTCTGTGAGGAGGAGTGAAGACATGGGCCTTGGGAGGTGATGTGAATTTGGCATTGCCAGCGCTGAAAGGTGGAGAAAACAGTGAGATGCCTCCAAGTCAGGCCTCTGGCTATACCCTGCTCCTCTCAGATTTCTCCTTCAGGGCGGCTGGATTAGAAATCTTTTGATGCTCACACAGCTGAGGCAAATGTGCTGGGCTGGGAGTAACTAGGGAGGAGTCAATGAGGGCTCCTGAGACCTCAGCCCGGGGCTCTTCTCTTATGGTTAGTCATAGCATCTCTGAGGAAGGGCTTTGGCCTCCTGTATGTCTGCATAGGTCAGCTCGGGCTGCCATAACAAAGTACCACAGGCTGGGTTGCTTAAGCAACAGATATGTATTTTCTCATAGTTTTGGAGGCTGGATGTCCAAGACCAAGGTGGTGCAGGTTTGGCCTTTCTCCTCGGTCTATAGGTACTGGCCACCTCTTCCCTGCGTCCTCAGGTGATCTTTCCTCTGTGCATGCAATCCTGGTGTCTCTGCGTGTGCCCAATTTTCCTCTTTTTATAAGGACATCAGTCAAATTAGATTATGGCCCACCCCAATGACCTCATTTTTGCTTACTTACGCATCTCTTTAAAGGCCCTACCTTCAAATAGTTATATTGTGAGGTACTAGGGGTTAGACGTCAACATATGAATTTGTGGGAACACAATTCAGCCCCAAACAGAATCGCCACATGAATAACTCCAAGACCCCTAAACCTCAACATGCCCAAACTCGCCCAGCCTTATCGCTTTGCACCTCTGCCCAACTCCCAGTTCCCTTCTGTCTTCCCCAGATGGCTGAGCACCACCAATACTAATTAGAGGGCTAGGACGTGTTCTTTCTCCTCTTGTTCCCTCACCTCCTGCCTCATCCATCTCCAGCTCCTCCCATGGGCCTGATTCTCCAAACACCACAGCCCCAAACCAAGGTCCCCTCATCTCCTCCTTGGACCTCCACTACAGCCCCCAGCTGTCACCCTGCATCCCATCTTGCACATCTGACTGCGTGTCCCCAGCCCTGCTCAAACACACCACTCCTTTTTCTACCTAGACTGATGTCAGTCACATCACTGCCTCCCGGCAGGTCTGCAAGGTACAAGCCTTCCCTAGATATTACTGCAGATGGAACTGCATTCTCCAAAACTGATATATTGAAGCCCTAACACCCAATGTGAGTATGTTTAGAAATAAGGCCCTTATGAGGTAATTAACGTTAGATGAGGTCATAAGCGTGGTGAGGTCATAATAAGACTAGTGTCCTTATAAGAAGAAACACCGCAGAGCACTCTCTCTCTAGGCCATGGGAAGACACTGTGAGAAGGAGGATGTCTGCAAGCCAAGAGGAGAGTTCTTGGTTCTCACCGAGAACCACCTCAGCCAGTACCTTGATCTTAGACTTCCGGCCTCCATATCTATGAGAAAATAACTTTCTGCTGTTTAAGCCACCCAGTGTGTGGTATTTGGCTATGGCAATCTGAGCTAAGGCACACACACACACACACACACACACACACACACACACACAGAGACACGTGTAAAATTGCATCCAGCAATCTGTGCCTTTTACTCTATGTAAATTATACCTCAAACAAATGTAAGTAAAAATGAGAAAGGAGCAGCATGACCTCATGTGTAAACCCCAACTGGTGAATGGGACACGCAGGCTGCCTATTACTGTGATGAGAGAAGCGAAGCTAAGAACGGCGACGTGGTTATGCGGCTGTAGTTACTGAGCAGAGTACACAATTCGGTTCAGTTTGGCGGACCCAGGTAATGGGTGTCCTTTGCCAAGCATGGTGCTGGACAATGGGATCACAATGCATAGGACCCAGGTGGCCCTCCAGGAGCAGCCCAGGCCTGACAGATAAATGAGTATTTACAACACAGTGTCATCCACACTGTGATGGCCTTCAGCAAGGGCAAGAGAGTACCAAAGGGCCACCTAGCATCCCAGGATGCCAGGAAGAGGGGGCTTCTTGAGCCAAGATGTGAGGAATGGCCAGACAGAGTCTGCATTTTGACCCTCTCTCCAAGTCCACCCAGGGAAGTCTATAAACCATGCTCCTTAAAGTGTGGCCCACATGGCGGCAGCATCCGTGTCACTTGGGAGCTCTCTGGAAATGCAGAACTGTGGCCCCACCCAGACCCACCACATCAAAATCAGTACTTTAATAAGCTCCCCTGGGAAAGCACATTTATGCTGGAAAAGTGCTGGTCTGGATGTTTCAGAAGGACACAGAGAGCCAGAGAGAGCTGTGAACAACGAGGTGTTACCCTCTTGAATGACTAAATTCCCCCCCGTCTCTATCCTGGCTACAAATGCTTTTGAGGGTCCAGCCTAGGGTGTCCACCTAATCTCTACTGACACCAGGTGACCAGGTCCCTGGGGACTGTATGTCTAGACTCACCGCTCCCACCCAGCAGGTCTGCCGTCAGCAAATGTGTGAGCCCATGATGGGGCAATTAGCCACTGATTGGAAAATGGGCTGCTTCCCTGTGACAAAGGAGGGCTTCTCTTCTCTGAGACCTTGGACAAAGAAGGCTTCCAGGTGGTTAATTACCTGATAGGTAGCAAGACTCTCACCTACTGGGCCTTTTAGCTCAGTTAATAAAACAATTTGCCTGGCTTTTTGTCCTTCTCTTGTTGTGATTTCTTAGTTGACACAGGTTTTACAAAATGAGAAAGTTATACAAAGCCAGCTGACTGCAGAGTTCAGCACCTAGGAGGAGGAGGAGGATTTGGGGCTTTTCCAGCTCCTCACCAGGCCAAGGGCAAGGCCACTGCAGATCCAGGCACCTGGGAATAGGTGAAGGCCCTCCTTCTCTTGAAGGGTCTGTAGATCCAGCAGTATGTGTGAAAGTTGCACATACTTTGCAGATGATCCCAAGAACCAATTTAAGTAAGATCATGTATGTAAAGGGGCTTAATAAAATATTAAGCTCTATTTAAATGATGGTCGTTATTTTCTTAGACCAGATAATTGAAATTTAACGGGGTCATTTTCGTTTCAAAATACAGGCCCTAGAACTACTAGGGTATCCAGCCATTCCATTTGGCCAGAGACTCAGGTTTCCTGGGACACAATTTTCAGGGCCAAAATCAGGACAGTCCCTGGAAAACCAGGACAGTTGATCACTCTACTAATAACTCTTGTTCTGGGCACTAGGAATACAGCCATGAGCAAGACTCAGAAGACTGCCCTGATGGAGCTGAGGCTCTAATGAAGAGAAAAGAAAATAAATAAGTGAACAAACAAAATAATTACCGGTGATAACTGTTATGCTGGGAACAAAGAACGAAATGCAATAGAGTGGTCCAGTAAACCTTTTCTGACACCTAATGACGGCTGATGACAAGCGTCAGCCTGTATTACCAGGGTCCTATCTGCTGCTTTGGGCCAGGGGTGGTGGCGAATTTTTTTAAGTTTGTGTGACTCAGGAGCACTTCTCCAAGGTGGCAGGGAGGTGGGTGGGGACTTTTTCTGAAGCTTCTACCTTGTTGCATCCCTGGTCCCCTGTGGTGTTAGAACCGCAGACCCCAGCAGCTGCTCTGACCCCAACAGGCTATTTTCATGTCAGCTTCTCATATGTTTCTGACTTCTATCTCTGTCTTTGTTTCTGGATCCTAGGGATTTTTCTTCTTAGGTCATGCTAGGAACACTTTTGTCACTGTGTCTATCATTTTAGTATTATGTTATATCCAGAAGTCTATCTCTTTGTGCTGGGAGAGAAGTCAGTCAGCACCAGCTCAGTCCACCATGTGACTGAAAGTCCTCCATGATCTGCTTTTTCTTTAACAAAATGTCTAAATTGAAACATAACATACAAAAGCATTAAAAAAAGGCACACATCATCGTGTGCACCGTGACGTACAGCTCAAAGAATGGTCCCAATATCAACAGACCCATGTACCTAGCACCCAGATTAAGAAATAGATTGTGATCCGCACCCTAGAAGCCTCCATTATACTCCAATCCACTCAAGGGTAACCCTTAGCCTGCCTGGCACCCCACACGTTAGTTTTGCCTCTTCTTGATTTTTATAAAATAAAACCATGCGGTCTGTTCTCCCTTGCGTCTCACTTCATTCAGTCAACATAACATTTGTGAGAGTCCCTCGCGCTTCTGCGTGTAGTTGCAGATCACACACCATATTCCATCATGCGAGTGGACGACCATCGGTGTGTCTGCTCTACTACTGATGGACAGTGGGCGGCTACCTTGACTGTTGCTGCTGTGAAGCTTTGGTGAACATATAGACGTGTGAAGGTGGGGTGTACACCTTGACGTGGAATTGCTGGCTCATAAGTAAGTGCATGTCCAGATCCATTTGTTACGTTTCTTCTTGCTCTCTTGAAATGATCTCTTCAGCTATATTTAAGGTCCTTGAGTGCCAGGTCCTTGCCATTATTCACTGCTATCTGCCAAGTGCCTTGTACACAACAGGTGCTTAATAAATATTTGCTGTATAAATGAAGAGAAGAAATGAATGAATAGACCTGACAATGAGCCCAGATGGCAGACCCAGGCCTGCCTATTAATGCCCACCCAACCTCTGCAACCAGCTCCCTGACAGCTAAGAAGTCTCTGGAGCAGAGAAGGGGAGCCTACATGGGGAGGGTTGCCAGCCCTGCACACCGTGAGGATAGGAGGGACAGCGAGCTCATTTACTCAGCCCAGTGCTGGCCTCTGGTGTCCTCAGTCAAGGGCACAGTCCCAAGGCACTCATCATCTATCCGTTCAGGCCACCCTGTGCCCATGTTAGCTCCTCCTACCTTTTGAAATCATGGGACCTTCAGCCACCGAGTCATTCTGGCCTCTAAAACCTAACCAGACATGTCATTTTGCTAAACTCAGATATCCAGTAGCCTAGAGAGACATTTTTGTTCCCAGTATCCTATCATTTTCATAATGGTTGAAATGCCGACAGGTCTGGGGGAAGAGGTAATTCCTTTTCGAGCTAATCAATAAAACAGCCTCATTGTGCCTCATGCCTATGTCAAGCACAGGAACATCAGCACCCGAGAGTGCTTGTGAGATGTGGTACTTTTTTTTTTTCTCTTTGGGTCTGTCAGATTGGTAAGGACACTGTGCCTTCAGTACCTACTGAAGTCACAGAATGTTTGGGTCTTGAGTTCTCTGCTTCTCTGCCATGTGTGTGTGTGTGTGTGTGTGAGAGAGAGAGAGAGAGAGAAGAAGGGACTGGGAAGTCGGGCGACTCGATCGGCGCGCGTCGTCACGGATCAAAATCACGCAAGACAATCAGGCAAATCGGGCGCTGCGCCCATCAAACAGGCATCACCAGCCCAGAGGCACTCGAGGTTTTTCGTGACCATCAATGCTGGCACTTGTCAGACAGATCCAGGGAAAACCCTGAGACCTGATCAGCAAGGGGACATGCCCAGGACCCAGTGAATTTGTCCTCTCTGCCCTTCAGGATGAAAGTAAGACAACTTGCAATGTGGCTGCAAATCCACTGAGCTTCCCAACATCTCTAGGGAAGACCTGAAGTAGCAGACCAGCAGCAAAGAGGACTTGAGTCTTTGTCTTTCTACAGAATTGTAAGTATCTGCAAGTGGGCTGAGTCTATACCCTGCACAGATGGCCCAGGACCCTCTTCAATCCATCTAAGCCCCACCCCGGCCTCTATTCCATTGGCCCAATTAGACTTCACCCTCAAAGTAAAGGAATCCTCCAGCTTCTCAAAAGATCTAATGTCATATATATTTGGCACATAAGAACTTCAAATTATTTAGAAGGCATACTATGTCTCCATTTAGATGTTCTCCTCAAAGGAAGAGACTTTGGCATAGAGTCCCTATTACGCAAATCTCAGTATGTCGTGTGAGGCAAGGTGCATAATAATTGTATAAAAACACCAACGAAACTGAAAATATTAAAAAGGAAAGAGAAATCTGATTCTTTGCCTTCTGCTTTTCAAAATACTATTTGTACCCCATTGCTTTTGGGAAAAACAAGGATTTCAGAAACTTCTTTAGAAAAGTAAAAAGACTCATTCCATAGAACTAATACTATGAGAATTCAAAAGAAAAAAAAATTTAATAAATAAAATTTTTCTGGCATTGGAAGTAAAATCTTGCATGGAACTTTCTAGAGGCCTGAGCAAAAATAAAGTAAAATAAATGAATTTAAAAAGAAGTTGCAAAATTCTTGTAAAAACAAGTCTTTAATGTTGACCGATAATCTGAACTCTGAAAGGAATTTATCAAACGGGACTTCACGGACAAAAAGAAAGAGTTCATGAACAGTCCCCTCAAAGGAACGAAATTCATACTAATGTTTCATGACGACATCACCTCAATAAAGACAATTCTGCAAAATAAAATACGCTTCTGTGGTCTAATTCTATTTCTTATCACTCCTTGTTAATTTGTTTTTTCTTGCTGCTTTGTTTTATCTCCTAAGCATTCTCAGTCATGTGATTTGCTGGAAAACCTGAAGCTAAACAGTTAAGAACAATGAGATAGATACTGACTTGTACCAAATTATTTTTTTAAATATATTTTATCATATATATGTAATAAAACATATTATATAAAATATATAATAAAAGATTATTGTGTACACATATATATGCATATAGGATTTAAAATATATTTTATCATATATGTAATAAAATATAGAAAACATGATAAAACTTTTGTGCATATATATATGTATACGTGTATATGTGTGTCTCTGTGCATACTTTGTTCTTTAAGGTTCGTTTGGCTGTCGGAGGAATGCAAAGAAATAAAGTCACTAAGAGTGACTCAATTTTGAAAAAAAAAGAAAAAGAAAAATTCAATGAGAAAACATATTAAGCCTTCAATTAACTCTACATACTGATAAAAGCCTTTGGCTGGGCAGACCACACACCCGGGGCCTGCCTCTCCCGGTGCCTGCCACAAACGAGGCCACCCCCGCAGCCCAGGGACATGCTAGCAGAAGCCTGCTGAGTGTCTTATGGCAGGTGTTTTACCTTAATAACTCCACAGTGCAATTATGCAGGAATGTGTCCAAGCCTTTTCCTAAACTATTTATACATTCAGCATTTACCAAACTGGGGGAGGTAGGAGGGCAGGTAAAAAAAAAAGAGAGATTTTAATCTCATGAGACTTATTTTTCGTCCTAATATGACTTAAGGGAAATGGGGTGGGTTGGTGGCAAATTGTCCTGTATTGAGAGCATGCTGTGTGCCAGGCACCACACTGGGGTCTTTTTAAGCAGCCCCTCATTTAATTCTCATAACACCCCTACATGGTGGGGATCAGCATAACATTTCATGGTTGAGGGAACAGGCTCAGAGAGGTCCTGACCATCACCCGAGGTCACTCAGCCTGCACAGAGGGGACTGGAAAGCTGGTCAGTGCCCTTTCAAAGCCTGTGGCTTTTTGCACAACACCGAGGTTTCTCTGAGTCCCCAGGGCAGTGGCACCACCTCATTCTAACAGCCTCTGGAGTCAAATGTGTGATTTCAACCACCTTCTCCAAAAGTTGTCTCCCCGTCTAATTTCTCCCACATGTGCTGCTCACTCTCCAAACCCCAACCCCGTTTTTCTGGACTTCCCAAAGACAGGGAGGTTTGGGAGCGTGAGGTTACGTGTTTCAGGGGTCTCGCTGCCCTGAGAATCTGTAAAATACTCGTAAAACCACAAGGACTTTCATGAAAAGGCAATTTCTGCAGCACGTTGGGAGGGGATGTAAGTCACGATATTTTCCCATTCTTTTTCTTCAGAACTTGATGAAAACACGAGACCATGCACAGGCAGAAAGCAGAAAATGATCATTTCACAGCAGGCAGCCGCCGCGCCTGTACACAGAGCGCCATTGAAGGGGAGGGGAGTATCTGGGCCGGTGCCTCTGAGGAATGGTCTTCTCTTCGCAGCTCGGTGGGGTCCCTTCCCCTCTCAAGTCTCCATCACTCTACAACCTTCCTGCTCTGACAGTCTTAGATGCTCCAAGTTCCCTGGGTAAGGTGACGGTCTGCATGAACCTGGCACTTTGCTGTGGCCCTCGCCCCAAGGGGTGGCATTAGGAGTTAAAGGTCCAGCAAACCTGACATCTGAGCAGAGAAGATGTTCAGGGGTGCTGGCAGATCCAAGTTCATGTGCCTCCTACTGTTTGAACTTGGCAAAGAACATACTTCTGAGAAAAAAACGTTCCTCCTCAACCTGACACTACTGGAGATGAAGGAGAAGGCTTGGACATTACTCCCACTTCAGACAAATCACTCTGCCTCTACTTTGTTGGAGTGTTAGCCGTCTGTAAGAGATTATTTTTTACAAAGAAACAAGTGCAATAGTCGTCGGTGACACGGAGAGAAGGACTGGAACCTACTTGCTATGTGACCTCGAGCACCTCTCTCCACATAGCTGTTTCCTGTCCTACATAAGAAGAATAGGGACATCTACTTCATTTGGCTGTTGGAGAAATGCAAGGAAATAATCTAAGATCATGACAGCATGTGACCATATGGGTCGATCCTCCCCTGTTTACAAGAGTTACACAAACCTCTAATGGGTTAATTAAACTGAAAACTCAGATGAAACCCAAAAGCAAGAGGGCAGGTGGGTCGGGGAGGTGGAGCAGGGAAAGCCTAGAAGTTAGGTGGCCCAGGATTGTCCTACCTTTAAGTACATGGTAGAAAGAACTACCATGTGAGGTGAGCTGGATGTCACAGCAGGGCCAGCTTCACAGGCATACCACGTCTGCACTCACTCAGGGCCCCGAGGGCCCCGGCCTTGGTTTAATGCTCTGCTGTCGTGTTCTTGAAATTTATATAATTTTTGAACCAGGATCCCTCCACCATCCATTTGTATTGGGCCCTGCAGTTATGTGGCTGGCCTGGAGTGTGTCTGCATGGGCATTCTATGGCGGCATTTCACCTTCCACATTTACAAAGCAGGGACGTGGAATGATGACTAAACGGTGCTAACAGTGATGCCTGCGCTCTTCCGAGGGCCTTCCTGGGCTGTGCTGAGCACTTCTCTGCACCTAGCACAGTGCTTGACACTAAAGAAACGCGTTAAACACCCTAGTGAGTTTTGGACTCAACACTTAATGCCTATCTATAGAACGGTGAAGAGTTAAATCATAGGGATATGGAGGCAGCCAGACCTAAGTTCAAATTCTAACCCCTCCACTTTCCAATCGCGGTCATGGGTAAATTTCTGCGTGTTGCTGCAGCATGGTGACTTCATGGTTCAACGGGGATAATGACACTATCACTTTTCTTGGTCGTGGGGGAGTTAAATGAGATTGGATGTGTTGAGCACCATGCCAGACACTTCAATAGCAACTGTTAAAATGCATTCGTTTATTAATCGAGCACCTACTATATACCAGGCATTGTGCTAGGCTCTGAGCATCCAGTGGTGACCAAGACAGATGCAGCCCTGATCCTTGCCAGGCTCACAGTCCAGACAGGAAAGCAGAAATAAGCTGGCAAAGGCTGCTGGGTAACTTCATGTGGAGACGATAGAGAGGGGGCTCTGGGGGGGGGAGGTTATTAATCATATGACAGCTCCTTCCAACTCAGAAATTAAACTCTTTATCAGGATAGAGCCAAGTATTTCAATGTAACACTATTGGAGAAGGGAATGGTTTTCCAGAAATTTCCAGACGGTTCTCCCCAACTCCTCGCCTGGAGTAGATACTGAGTCTCTCTCACCTCCGGGAGGGCAGAGGACCCCAAGCCAAGCCCTTCACTCAGGAGCCCTTAGACCCCACCCCAGGGCTGGTGAGCGTTAAGAACAAATAGAGAGGGAAATGAACAAATTATCCTGATAATTTGTTTAAGAAGAGGGGGGGAAAAGGCACCCAAGAAAAATGATATCCAATAAGGCAGTGGGTTTCTAATGAATGTGCGGGTAATGAAATAAACCCGTTTAGGCCACGCTTGGCCCTGATCTTCCCAGGCCTAGATTAAAAAATGGAACATCTGTGATGATTTAATTTACATCTTAATAACAAACAGGCCTCGAGAAACCCGCGGATAAATGCCTTTTATTGCCTGCGTATCTTTTGCACTGCAGCTTGAATGAAAACTCTGGTAATTAATTGTTTTAAGCGATTCTATTAAAAAGTGTCTGCAAGTGCTGTGTGCCGAATGTTTATGCGGGCTGAGCTGCCACAGGAATACAGACAAGCCCAGGAGCGCGCTCAGAATGAGGTGCCTTTATTTCTTCTCCCCATTCACTGCCTGTTATTTATTTATTTATTTATTTCCCCCTCGAAGAGAGAGACGCAAAGCCCGCTCATTTCTCTTCCATTTTTTCGAATCTTAATTGTCAGTCTTTGAATTGACAAATGGATGGTGCTCTCCCTACCCGAGGTTTATTTAATACCCGCCTCCAATCCAAACTGGGAATCGTGGCCCCGTCGCTTTCTGTTTTCAGCCCTCAGGTTCCCGACCTGGAAGATGGGGACATTACTAGGTGGTGGCTGAGTTGTACAAGTCAGGGCCTCTGTTGAAAGATCATTTCCAAAAATTAAGCGAGTTGGATAAGCCAGGCAAGGTGCTAACCTCGGAGGGGAAAGCTGTGGGCATGATGCGTGGTTTCCACTGTTTGTGACGCTCACACCGGGGGCCATAAAGGTGCAATAAATGAGCAACCTCCTACAGCTGTAGTTCCAGCCCTGGCTGCACAGTCAAATCCCCTGGGGAGCTTTTAAAACAAACCCAGGTCCCCACTGGCCCCTCTGAGGTCCTGATTTAATTAATCTTGGGTGGAGTCCAGGCATCAGTCTTTTGAAAGCTCCCCAGGAGAAACTTCAGGCAGCTAGGGTGGAGAATCATGGCACAGGACGCAGGTATAGGATTTCTGAACATTTCTGATGCAGTTCAGTGCCTTCGAGGGAAGAAAATGGGGTGTCGGGAGGGAAAATCTGAGGAGCAATCAGCGATGGTGTCTTTGAGGTGGTAACATCTAGGCTAAGATGTCCACGAGGAGGGGAAGGTGGCCTTGTGCAGATCTGAGGAAGAGTTCCAAGCAGAGGGAACAGCACGTGTAAAAGCTTTGCAAGGGGGGTGTGCTGGGTGTGTTTGAGGAACGAAAGTGGGTGTGTTCTTGCTGGTGGGGGAGGGGTAGGAGAGGGTGCTTGCCCAGCTAGCTACCCCTTTCCACATAAAGATAAAGAGCTCAGTCTCCAGAATATGACAGGCTGGGCTGAATCGCTGCTCTTCCATTCACTAGCCCTGTGACTTAGGGCAAATCGCCTCCTCCTCTGAGCCTCAGTTTCCTCATCTGTAAAACGGACCCAAATGTGCCTTATGAGACCATCTTGGGGAAATTAGAACAAAATCAAGGCATAAGGTCCTGAGGGCCAGCTTGAGTATTGGTCAGCACATAACACAATCATCAGTGTTGTGATCATTTTCTCCAAAATTAGACATTTTAAAATTAAAGTCCATTTAGTTTGGGGCAATAAAAAAAAAAAATCACAAATCTTTTTTAAATATCCAGAATGCCTCCAAATTTGGCCACAGACAAGGGAAGCCACACTCGAATCCAAGGGTCTCCCTTCCACATTTGTCAGGGCTTCCCCTCGTGCTCTGGGAAAGTCCCTCTCTCCTACAGTCCTTGGCCACCAACGCGATGGCTTTGAAACCTCTTCTGAATGGAGGAGTCTGGGGTAGGGAGACGGTGTGGGTGTGGAGAGCCAAGCAGAGTTGTTAGAAACTCAGATCTGGGTCAAGACCTAAAGACCAAGAGCCTCAGTTTCCTAAGCTGTGAAATGGGTGGGTGGGTCTCGATCGGCTTTTCTCTGAAAGTATTCCCTGATGCTCCCTGCTCAAAGTAACACCCTCCTGAAAGAAACTGGTTTGTTACTAAATATATTTGGCCGTGACTGTCTCCACACAACCATACTGTTACTGTTGTTTTTGTTACGTCATAGCATGCACCAACCTGCGAACGATACTCAGGCAGATGAGAGGGAAAAAGATGCCTGTATTTCACACACCTCTATGGAGTACCCGGCAATGTTATGGAAGCTGAGGGTACAGCAGAGAACAAGACAGGTCAAAATCCCTGCCCTCGAGGAGTTGGAAAAAAATAAACAAAATTAATATTTTACATAGGTAAATTATAGAGTTCGATAGAAGGTGATAAACTCTATAGTGGGGACAAAAGCAAAAAACAAAAAACCAAAAAAAACAAACAAAAAAAAAAAAACTGGGAATAGTAGGGGAAATGCAGGGAGAGGACAGGGAGAGGATTTGTGATTTTCAACAGGGTGGTTCGGGGCTGCCTCAATGAGAAAGTGACATTTGAACAACAACTAGAAGAAAGGAAAGAGAGATTTTAAGCGGATATTGATAGGAAGGGTGTTTTAGGCAAGAGGAATAACCAGTGCAAAGGCCCTGGGGCAGGAGTATGCCTGGCTTATGAGTGGGGCTGGAGCAGAGTGGGCAAGGGAGAATGGAGGGCACAAGGACAGAGGGAGCAGGGCCCCCATGAGGACTCCAGCTGACATCCTATGCATTTTACAGCTAGAAATAGTTGCTCCCCATCCACAATGTTCTCATGCCATGTGTACCTGTGAAGCGCAGCCATGCCAAAGCTGAGGGGGCCAGAGAGGCTTCCCTTTCCTTCACATGCCCTTCAAGAGTAACCCCGCCCCCTACAGGATCTGTGCCCTTGTCCTTCCTCCACATTTCTACAGAAGCAAAGCAAGACTTGGTGAGGTGGAGTCTCTTGCCCACAGCCTCCTACTTGGGACCCAGAGGACCCAGGGGGAGGATGCTGGCTCCATTGCAGAGGCAGCCCTCAGAGAGACTGAGGCTGCATGGTGGGGAGAAACCGAATCAACTTCACCTCTCCTCTTACCTACATCTCCCGGGGACACTCACAGGCATTTTAGGAAAAATTAAAGTGCTGCAGTGTTTTACTCAGTGGGAAGTAAATGTATGAGACTCATTATCCCAAGAGGTGGTGCAGGCTAAAAATACGCGTTGGTTCACCGAGAGCTTCGATTAAAAGCAGGAGTGTTGGAGTCCAAGAATGCCGTGAAGGAGAGCTGGGCGAAGGGACAGGCCTAGAATGAGGCATGGTCACAGAGGGCAGCGGACACCTCTAATCCCAACCCCTCTGGGAGCATTCGGGTGGCAGCTCAGAGAGGGGCTTGCAGGCCTTTGGAGCCACACGAGCCAGGGTTGGAACCTCAGCTCCAATGCGCACACACCCTAGGCAAAGTTTCCCACCGCTCTGACCGCAGGCTCCTCTTCTGTGAAATGGGAGAGGACCTCACCTGATGCAATCGACATGAAAAGTAGATGAGATAATGCATGTGAGCAACTGATACAGTCTTGCGTAGCCGTGCAAATGTTCAATATTTGTCCCCTCATCAAAGTTAGGGTGTAGTAGACCACCCGTCCGCATTTGGTGCCTGCTAGAGCACTTAGCACATAGGAGACACTCAGAGCATATTTGTTGACCATCAGCTTTCTCCCGGGCTAAGGGTATCTCTCTAGGTACCTACAAGCCCCTTCTGCTTCCCCGGGTACTACAAGGGTCCTAGCAAAGACACACCAACCTGGGAAATCAAGATGCAAGACCCCTTCTCTGCTAGGAACTTTACCTAACCAGCTCTCTGTGAATGAGCCGCCTGCCAGCAGTCAGAGGAAGAGTCTAAATACGGCTCTCAATCCAAATGCCTGGTCCCCAAGGAGTATCAGGAATAGGTGTGGATGGGCAGGTTGGGGCCACCAGAGTGGGGGGACGGGGAGGCCTTGAAACCAAGAATCCCAGCCAGAGGTTTCATTAGTCCTTCCATTCGAAACCTTGTGAATTTCAGTTGGGTGAAATGCTTGCTTTTCTTTTCTCTACAGTAAGAGAACAAGCAAGAGGCAAAAATCAACCACGAACAAGGTGGCTTCATGTCTCAGTCAGTGCCACAGAACAGAGGAATACTTTCTTGGTGACAAGGACAGTCCTCAGGTCCAGAGCTGCTCAGTCTAAGAAGAACATGATGGAGTCACATGTGTCATTTATAATTTTCTAGAAGCCACATTTTAAAAGCAAAAATAAATCAAGAAATGAATTTTATAATCTTTTATTTAACCCAATATATCAGAATTCTTCTTGTTTCAATACGCAACCAACATTAAAAATTCTTGATCAGGGTGTTTACACATGTTTCTGGTGCTCAGCCTTTGAAATCCAGTGTGCGTTTTACAGTTATAGCATTTCTCGATTCATTTGAAAATGTAGAGTCACGTGGACAAATTATTCCAAACACACAAATATTTTCAAATAACTGAACTGTGTGTTCATTTTTAGATTTAAATAATTAAAATCAAATTTAATTTAAAATTCAGTTTTTAGGTCCATCCCACTAGCGACATGCAAAGCGCTAAATAGACACATGGGACAAGTGATTGATTACCCAAGAGAATTCTCAGGGGCCGTAGAGGTCCTGAATTCAGGTCCACCCTGAATCCTGTTTTCCTTGCCCTCGAGTGTCTCCCACTGCATCTTTCTCGATCTTGGAGATGTTCTCAGCATCAGATAGCCTCTAACAGAAGGGGGTCAGGCTCTCTGTTCCTATGGGAGAGGCCTCTCCAATGGTTCTCCCACTCAGAGCCTGCATGCTCCCACCCACGTGCATGCACCCACACATCCATGTCTCTCCCTGGCACAGCATGGAAAAGAAAGTTCTGGAAAGCAGATTCCCTTGTAGAATCTAGAGCAACTAGAAAGTCTCTCTAGTTGTGGGCACTTCCCTGACCCGTGAACCTTCTCCCGCCTCCCAGACAGCCCCTCCCCTGCCTCCCCTCATTCCTGCTGGACTTTTGTCTCTGGACTTGGCTACCCAGCTCCTCTAAAGATGTAAATACAGTGCCTTTCTTGCCAAAGAGTGGGAGGCAGAGAGTCTGCAAGAAAAAGAAGGAGGGGTGAAGCTGGGGAGCAGGGGTGGATAAGAGAAAGAAGAAAGATGGTAGGAGGAGACAGATGGAGAGGCAGAGACACAGAAACAGAAGGTCAGTGGAATTCTTGAGGGAGAAGCACTCAGGATAGAGGATGACCAACCGTCTCAGTTTATGTGGGACCGAAAGGGCATATGAGATGTGGAACTTTTAGTGCTAAAACTGAGTAAGTTCAAGGTCAGCTCACCAAGAACCACAGACACCTAGAGGTAAAGCCTGAGAGATGCAGGGAGTGGCAGGGAGAGGGAACGAAGGGGCCGGCAGGTGCCCCTACCCCAGTCCAGGCTAGGGTTCATCACTGGGCAGCCTTGGGGTGCTGCTTTGGGGACACGGGGCCCCAATCTCACAGGCCTCAATGAAACTCAAAGAACCCTCCCTACACGATCATAAACTTGATATTTCTCTCTTTGGACAGGGGCAGGAAGGGGATACCTGTTTTATGAACTGAATGTTTGTGTTCCCCCAAAATTCATATGTTGAAACACTACTCCACCCATGGGATGATATTAGGAGGTGAGGACTTTGCGGGGGTGATTAGGATTCAAGGGTGGAGCCTTGCGAACGAGATTAGTGTCATATTACTAGAGTCAGGAGAGAGCTTGCGTCCTCTCTGCTCTCCACCTTGCGAAGGCACAACCAGAAGTTCACGAAGCTGGCAGTCTGCGACACAGCAGTGGGCTCCCACCAGAACCAGACCATGCTGGCAGCCTGATCTTGGACTTCCAGCCTCCAGAACTGTGAGAAATAAATTTCTGTTTATATGCCACACAGTCGATGGCATTTCTGTTACAGCAGCCCAAGCGAGGACACCTGTCCCTCCCTAATGCCACCTCCCTTCACCCTACCAGGTGCTTTCAGTGATGGAACCACAGACATTTCTCTCCACCCCCGTCCCTGCCCTTTCCCGTCTGCATCTCCCCCTCTCACCTCCCTTCCCAGTAGTCTTGAGGCTTCCTAGCCTGAGTTTGCAAAACCCTAACACTCCCCCCCTACCACCCAGTAGAATCGGAAGGGGCAGTGAAATGATGTAATCATCTCCCTGAGCGAATCGTGTGATTCTGGGCAGACAACTTGACCTTTCTGAGCTTTAGTTTCCCAACAATACACTGTGGGGATGGCAGAGCTCATGTCACTGGACACATGCTATCGTTTTAGTCAAACCTCACAACAACCCCAAGAAGGGACACTCCATTATCATGACCCACATTGTGTAGATGAGGGAACAGACACAGAGAGGCTGCGTGGCATGCCCCAGTCACATAGCTCAAACTTCGCAGAGCCAAGATTCGAACCCCGATCTACCTGGGCTCCAGATTGTAGCTTTGAGTCACAATTCTAGAGTGGTCTTCCCAGAGGGCTACTCTGGGGACAATGCCCTTTCTAACCTCTGACAATAAGTCTAAATTCCAAGACACATCTGGATCCAAGGTCTGACTATAGAATTGTGGCCCCTAAGCCATCTGTCTCAAAACTGAGTCCTGACCACAAGCTGTTCCTTTCCCCTAAGGAATTCACTCCCTGGGCCCCGGACCCCTCAGCACCCCCACCACTCCACCAGCTCAGGCTGCATTACTGTCCCCCTTTAATTGGTTGAATTGTCACAAAATCCCCCAGCCTAAAATATCCCCAGGTCTAGGGGTTTGGTGATTTTTTCCCTTTTTCCCTTGGCTTTAAAATACTAACCGTGAATGGATTTATTTCAAACCAAATCACCTTTCCCCATTTCCCGGGAAAGTGTGACAGTTTGCAAGGCCTGTAATTCTTCTCTTGCAAGTTAAGATTTGCTTGAGAATAATGGTTTTCCCCATGTCGCACGAAGAATGCAGGGGAGAGAGGAGGAGGTATTTTTTCAAAAAAGAAAAGAAAGGCATTTGTCAGCTCTGGAGCGTTGTGTGCGTTTGTATATGTGCGTGCATGCATGCGTGCAAGCATGTGGTGTATGAGAGTGTGTGCGTACAAGTTATGTGTGTGTGTTTCCTGCTGTCGGTCAATATTTCATGGAACTTTGTTTTCTCTAGTTAGTACAATTAAAATCACAAATTGAAGTCAGGTGTAAATCAAAGTTCCTTTAAATTCCACCGGAAAGATATACATATGACTGTCTTTACTCAGCAGGCACCAATAAAAGATATGTGGTCGCCTTTGGCAGGAGAGGCAGAAATAAGCAATTTAGGATCTTAAAAGATAAAAGATAATAAAAGTAATTAAGATAATTAACCACCCTGAAGAGAGAAGAATTTACTGCTGTAAATTTTGTATTTTGTTTCGCTTGGCAATATCACAGCTGCCACTCTGCTTAATATACAGCACATCAAGTCTTTTGCTGTCAAAAAACATATATAATAAAAAATTTAAAGAGAAAAGGAAGGAGGGGAGAAGGACAGGGGCTGCGATTACCGTTTTTAAAAATCTGGTTAATTGGGTTAGGAGCCAGGTTTGGGATAATGCAATTTTAGTCTCTCGTGTATTATTTCTGCAACACATAGGAATCTTATCTGCAGTCCCCTGGCAGGCCTATCCCTCTCCTTGGTCCCTAATGTCACCAACTCAAATCATCCCTTCTTCCCTCCTTCTTGGACTGTCTTGCTCCCATAGTGCTGTCTCCACAAGCTTCAAAGAGATTTCTTTAGAATCCCAGTATGACCGTGTCCCTCTCCTGCGTGCATACATCTGGGGTCTCAGGGTCCCAGAGCCCTCAGGGTTAAATTCTAATTCCTCATCTGATATTCAAGGTTCTCCATGATCAGGTCCCTGTCTCAGCCTGGGCCCCGCCCACTTCTTCTGATATTGACACCGAGCACAGTCAGGTCTTCTAAGCGATGTGATATTTCTCTCCTCTGGTCCCTTTTGCCACACGAGCCATCTGCCAAACTCCTGCTCAACTTCATCAGTCAGCTCAAGTGTCATTAGCTCTTAGAAAATGTTCCTGAGAGATTCCCCACCCCTTAGAAACTCTCCTACACTCCTGTGCTCTTTGATCATGAAGGCAGAATAATACTTAACCTGTTTTAGTGTATTTTCCATTCACATGTCCCCACTTAGTTGAGCAACTATTTAGCTCCTGTGTGTACCAGCTACTGCACTAGCGGTTGTAGATTACAGGTACATTTATTCATTCAAAAAATTATTTATTGAGCACCTATTACATTCCAGTCACTGTTTTAGGTGTTGAAAATATAGCAGTAAAATATAGAAACAAAACATCTGACTTCACGAAGCTGAAATTCTAGGAGGAGATGGGGAGGCGACAGACAATAATCCAGGAAGAAATAAATATGTATCATGAGAGGCAGTGATAAGGGCTACGAAGAAAAATAGAGCAGAGAAGAAATAAAGAGTTTAGTCAAGCAGAGACATGAGAGAGAGGAGGGAAGGAGGCAGGCACGTCACTGGGGGCCGAGCGCTCCTGGCAGAAGACTCTGAATGCAAAGACACAGACAGAGGTGGGACTGAGTCCAGAGTGTGGGAAGACACAGCAGGAGACCAACCTGTGTGCCAGGAGCGGGTTGAGGGTGGGGCAGGGGGGTGGGTAGTAAGAGGTCAAATCATGCAGGACCCTGTAGACTATCCTGGGATGCTGGCTTCTCCCCTGGGAGGGGCTACTGGGGAGTTAGGGCAGAGGGGTGACACAATCTGCCTCATTTTCAGCAGCTCATCCTGGGTGCCGTGGAGTGGGGGGCAGATTCAAGTGGGGAGGGGAGAAAGTGAAAGACCAGGGAGGAGGCTGTCATAGTTTTCCAAAACAGAGGTAACAGTGACCAAATGAGACATCGAATGCCCTGAATATCTAGCACTCATGGGAGCCTTTCAGTTTTGGTCTGTGCCTCGGTGTGCACGCGCACGCGTGTGTGCTCACACGCACAGTCTAAACCTGTGCAGCCTGGAATTTAAGTGGTGAGCAGGGCAAAGTCTTAGGTCATTGAGGTGGCACACTTGTATTCTTACAACAAATATATATTGTCCACCAACCGTTTGTCGAACCCACGGTTTAATAAGGTTCAATTTTTGAACCTTTACATCAAACCCTGAAGCATATTGGGATCTCCTTATCTATTTATTGAATGAATGAATGAATGAATGAATGAGTGAGACTAGTAGAGGAGAGAGACTTGAGAACAAATAGATATCATGGGATGGTCCTACACCAGAGGCATGAAATGGAAGAGTAGCATATGAAGGGCTGCAGGAACCTGCTGGAAGAATTAGATGGCTCTTGGAGGGGGCACTGCGGCCCCTACCCAGACACACCCCATTCTAAAAGCCCCTCTGACCATTCACCTCCAAGTCACTCTTCTCTGAGACCCACCAGCTGCCCTTCCATCTGCATCCCCACGGAGATGCCTACCCGAGGAGTTTGCCCAGCACCGTGTAAATCTGGACCCAAATGAGGCAGGCGCCTCCGATTTCTCAATAATTAGACTTCAAGTGGCCCCCATAACTCAGTAGCTAATTACCTTGCCAGCTCCATCGGCTCAGCCCTCCGAGGCAACCAGCCCATTTCCCTGGCAGACTGGCTCATAAAAATCCCTGAAAGCACATGGATTTACTCTATTTATTTATTGGGATTTGGAGAAATATACCTGGTACCCAGAGGCCTTGAAATGTAAGGACATAATTTTGAAATGCAGATCATTAAAATAAGGGAGAATTATAAGAATAAGTCAGCAGGCTCCTGCTCCCCCAGGTAGCAGAGAAGATGCCACTGGTAATTAGTTACTGGGTGGAATGTGATGGAGCCACGTGAAGGTGCCCTCGATGGAGGGAGGGTCGGCAAGTTCCCTGATCTCCTGGCCCACTTCCCCAGCAGGCTGATCCCAGTTGCTCTTACCTCTTTCTGGATCTCTATTTCCTACACGAGTTGGCAGCACGGTTCTTCTTGTTGCTTAGTTGGTTCTCAGCTCGAATGGCACCTCCTGGAGGCCTTCCCTGATCACCTGTCCTCTTATCTGCTTTACGTTCTCCACATTTATCCCCCTCTGAAGATAATTTGCTCGTCTACCTGTAGACCTTTTTTGTTTCCTCCCAGAAGAAAGGAAGTTCCTTGTTCTTCTCTGACACCTCTGTATTCCCAGTGCTGAGCCCAAGGACAGGCACATAGTAGGTGCTCCATATACATTTGTTGAATGAATTAATGATCTGACCTTGCAGGTAGGGGATGGTGGCCTCTGCTTTTGCTTACTCCTCTCCTTCTTTTTGCAGTTCCTTTTCTAATCCATTTACAAACATTATCTCGTTTGATTTTACAGCAATTTAATCAGGTGAGGGTCCTTCTTATGCCCATTTCACATGTTAAAAAACTGAGGTTCCACCAAGTTAAGAGATTTTTTTTTGTGATTGCTCAGGTAGGGAGGACAGTGATGGAAATGTTGTCTCCACAACTTCTCCTGTGAGCATGGCTTCAGTGGGCAGAGAGGGTGCAGAGCCAAGCCTCAGAGGCCAGAATCCTCCATGATGAGGGCTCGGAGCCATCTGAGCCTTCATAGATGTGCTGGTGTGTTCTGGGCAGAGAGTCGTGGTAGGGGTATATAGATGAGTGAATGAAAGAGTGGACTGAGGAGGAAGTGAGTGGATGAGTGGGCAGATGAGTGGATGGATGGATGTTGGATGGATGGATGGGAGGGTAGGTGCATGGATGAGTAGATAGATGTGGAGTTAAGTAGGTACAGTACATAGGTGGAAGGGTGGGCAGATGGGCAAGATGAAGTTGAGTCAATGGGAGGGGTGGATAGCTGAAGGAGTAGATAGGTGGGTGGAGGGAAGGAAGAAAGGAAGGAAGGAAGGAAGGAAGGAAGGAAGGAAGGAAGGAAGGAAGGAAGGAAGGAAGGAAGGAAGGAAGGAAGGAAGGAAAGGAAGGAAGGAAGGAAGGAAGGAAGGAAGAAGGAAGGAAGGAAGGAAGGAAGGAAGGAAGGAACTGTGAGGAAGGAAGGAACTGTGAACCTTGAAATACTCCCTACATGTCACAAAGATTATTTCTCCCTCTGAAAGGCTATTCCTATCTCTGAAGGACAACTGGTCTCTACCATCCCCTACAGGCGTATTACATACAATCAGGTTCTTAGGACTCCTGCCTGGGCTCCCCACCTGTGCATGCATCTCTGCTCTCTGTCTCTCTGCCTCTCTCGCTGTCACACACACACAGAGAGCACAGAGAGCAGCACAAAGGAGCCTCCACAAATGCTCTGGTAGCAGAGACCCAAGAGGTGGTCCCCGGGGCTTCTCACATTAGCATATCAATGCAGGCCCCAGAGCAGAGGGACTTGGATTTTGCAAAGCAAAGTATTCATTCATAGCAGGACCTCCTCCCAACCAGCTAAAAAGGGGAAATTATATTCTCTTTTTTGTGCCTTGTGTCAAAAAAAAAAAAAGTGTCTGCCCTGATCTCCTCTTGCTGTCTCTTAAAGTCCTTCCTCATTGGGAGGAGAGTTCCAGTGGCCACCCATCACCTGCCAGGGCCTAGGTGTCTGGACATCCTCAACCTGGGAGACCTCACTGGAATTTTCTCTGGAGTCAGACAGACCTGAAACCAGCTTTGTGACTCTGGACTCTACGCTCATCTCCCTGGGCCTTGGTTTCTGCCCTGGACTCTGGGGCTAAGGAGGTTTTCTTAGTGGGAACGGCGCAGTCAACAGATATTTGCTAAGCATCTACTAAGTGCTGAGCTTAAGGGGCTCACGTGGGGAGATGGAGACAGAATCCAGCAGAGGTTTCTGTGAGGAGTAAATGAGATGTCATGGGCAAATGAGTAAGGCTCAGTGAGTAAGTCTTTACAATCGTGATGTAGGTAACATTTGTCTCACCCATGGAACAGGATTAATAGCACCCCAGTCTGAACCAGGCCAGACCTGGACCTGCTTGATTCCTGTGGTGGATACTTCTCCCTGAAAACTGTGGTTTGGGGTCAAATGAGATCTGGTAGAAAATGTTCCAGGGCAGCCCTGGGTCTCAGTCCCCACCTTCCCCTCACTTGCTGTGTGACCTTGGGCAAGTCATTCACCCTCTCTGGACCACAATTACCTGACCAAATATACCTAGGTTGGCTTTGGCCAGTAGTTCTCGACCTTTACAAATAGACTTCATTCTTTCTTTTGTTTCTCTTTATGAAAAATGATTAGACAAAACATTTCTATATATTGTCTCATATAAACATCACCAACCCCGAGAGGTAGCACTCTCCATATCCCCACTTTACAGATCATGAAACTAGGAGGCTCAAGAGGTGAAGGTCAATGGCTCATAGGCAAAGTCTACATTCGGACCCTGTTACCAAGCTTGTACCCTTCCCCTGTTCCCTTTGCTGCACGTGTGCTCGTGAACATGTTTGCTGCAGTAACGCGATTACCCTAGAACACAGCTTTGAAAATTTCTTCTATATTCTTTAACACAGCATCAGCATCTCTCCACATCATTTGTGCTTCCACATCTCTGTGCATCAACTGCAGCATTGTGTCCCCATGTGCAGACCCTCACATCAAGCCTCCCTCCATGGGCATTTAGGCTGACTGTGAATCAAAATCATTTTAAGGCCAAAATACGGTGCCGTCCTCTTTGGGGAGGAGTTGTCTTTTTAGAGCCTGTGCTTAGAGAATGTAACTCAGGACATAAGCAAGTAGGTGTTTACCAAGCGCTGACAAGAACACGTGTTCTATGTATCCCAGTGGCACCTGCCGCCATTATTGGAACGATGGGCAGATATGTATTTGAGAGATAGACAGTGAGTCCATGGAGAAACCTGGAAAGGAAATAGACATGAGCATCTTGATCCTCTTCTTCCTCCAACTGTCCTCTCCCCACTCGCACTCCTGGATGCCTGGCCCGGAACACCCCTTCCCACTCTCCGTTCCATTAGCAGCCCTGCTTCAGTTCCCAAGCTTGCAGGAGCGTGTGACCTCTCAGAGTGGGGATCGGCCAGGCATCTTCAACAGTCCCTTCCAATTTCTCTGGAATATTTACCTCTAAGTCCCATGAGAGAGAGGTGAGAACAAAAGAAAACAACCCCAGTCTTAAGAGCAGGATTCTGCCATTATTTCACTCATTGGATGACCTCGAGCAAGTCACTATATCCTCTGCAGGCCTCAGTCTCTTTATCTATAAAATGGGGATTCTAACAATGTTGCTCAGTAACCACCTTCTCTGCAACCCTGGGGCTGAATAACTTAGCTTCTCAAAGCTTCAGTTGATTCACCTATAAAATGAGTTCATAATGATAACAAGTTTCACAGAGCTGCTCTGACTCTTCAACGCAGTGAAAGATACCATAGGTCAGCAAACGTTTTCAGTAAAGGGCCAGCCATTAAATATTTTCCGGCTTTGCAGGCCAGATAGTCTCTGTTGCAACTACTCAACTCTGCCCCCGTAGTGCCAAAGCAGCCTTAGACAAAATGGAAATGAATGGATATGGCTGTGTGCCAATAAAACTTTACTTGTGGACACTGAATGTGTATTTCATATACTTTTCAGGGGTCACAAAATAGTATTCTTTAAATTTTTTTTTTAATATTTAGAAATGTAAACATATTTAGCTCACGGATCCTACAAAACTAGATGGGTGGTTTGCAGCCCTGATTCACACAAATTGCACTGTGCATAGCACACAGACCCACCATAAAATGTTCATTCTTTCAATTGCTACTTAAATTTAAGTTTTAGAAAGAACTTTTGCAGTCCTTTGTCCAATATTATGTACATGTCCATGAAACCCAGGAGAGTCAACTGTTGACTTTCTGAATATAAATCTGCGATGAGATACTCGTGTGGGTTCCCAAAATCACTCTTCCATTTCCAGCTGGTCTATCAGAAAGCGGTTTGACAATGAAATAATAATATTAAAATATCCATAGGGAACACTTCAATATTATTCCACAATCCTCCTAACTCCTTAAGTGCTCACAAACCCCACACACACACACACCCCCAACACCTGCCACTCCCCCACCTCCCCACCCCAAACCCACTGCCCATTTTTTCAGGTGAAACAATGAGGCAAGAACAGTGGAGTCTCTTGGCCAAGGCTTAACACTACTGCGCCTGAGCAAAGCCAGAATTTGAACTGAGGCTGTCTGGACCCAATGGTAGGGCTCTGTGGTACTGAGAAAAGTCTCTTCACCTCCGCCAGGATGAAGGTCACGGTGCCATCAGCCATCAGCCCCATCTCTCGACATCCCCCTAGACAGACCCCATCTCCTTGAATCCCTGCAGTTACACCCGTTGCCATGAATCAGTGAAGCTGAGCTGTTTTCCCGGCAAGAACATTATTCTCACAGAAAAGCAAGGTTCTGATGTTGCTGGGGCGGGGGGCTGGCAAGAAATCAGCACACAAGCAATTAAAACAAATAAGATTTTAAAAAATATATTGCTTCTTCCACACACGGGGGTTGCAGATGGAGGCGGAGGGTCGCGCAGATGCCCGATGCTGTTCTGTTGCGGGAGGCGGGGACAGATTCCACTAATTGAACCCCCATGCAGTGCAGGGAGTGGGGGGAACCTCAGGAGTGATCCATCTCCCCTGGCAGGCTCGTTCAGGGAGGCGAGCGAGGGCGGCTGGCAGGGAGGCCCACGTAGTGCCGTACAAGACTAATATCTACGCAGCATGAGAACTCGAGCTGTATACTCTCGTTTATTTTTCGGGATTTTTTTTTTTTAATAGAACTGACTTGGCAGTTTTTCTCTGATTTTTCAAAGCTACACTTATTTCTTGTTCTTTGTACGTCTTCAGAGAAAAGTGAGCCCAAGTCCTGGTTTCTTCACAGAACCGATGGGAGAGAAAGATCAGAAAATGAATTTATGGCATTGTCTTTTTTGAAAAAAAATCAAATTCTGTGTTTTATATTCACGTACAATTAAAACAAATTCTAACTGCATAGAAGGGCATGCAATTAAAAGGTCAACGTGCTGGACTCTGGGGAATACAGAAATGAACTAAACAGCAAAATCACCACCCCAATCCTTATCCCTGGAGGTAATTAATATTAATCGTTATTGCATTATCTTTCCAAAAATTGTTAATTCTGCACTATCATATTTATACATAGAGAGTGACATATATACATATATGCTTATCATACATATCATATGCATATACCTTACATATACAATTCTCTTTTTAAAATGTATTAGATCATACCAGGCACTATGTTATGCATGTTGGGATGATTTTTTTAAAAATTTAATAATATATGTGGGACATTTTTTCCATTTTAACAAATAAAAATCCCTTGTTTTATTCTAAATAGCTGTGCGATACTTCAGTTTGCCTGTAGCAGCATATAATTAATCCCACATTGATGGACATGTTGACTGCTTCTAGTTTTAAGTTATTGCGTCCAATGCAGTAGTGAACATCCCTGAGCAAAAGTTCTGGTTTTGTAAATGTGGAAGGAACTCAGAGTGGATCGAGGCAGTGGTCACTCATGTTGCCCACCTCATATATCCCATTGTCCCCCAGGGCTCATGGTAGAACCTTGCCCACTTAGAGATATGTGAGCCCCGGGACTGAGTCTGGTGTCATATGTCATAGTCTTCATACACGAAAGCTTTAGGGCTGCTAGTCTTTTCTTTTTGTTCATTCTGTCTCAGTGACCAGCAGTGCTCTGGAAGGTGGGCTTTGCCCACCTGAGTTCTAAGCTACAGGTAATAAACATATACAGTGGATCCCCCAGCCAAGCTATAATGGAGAGGTAGTATGAGCCAGAAACAAAACCTGTTATTTTACCATTTTACCAGTAACAAATAACCCCACAATATCATACCAATGGTATGATATTGTGGGGTTATTTGTTATTGCATCATAACTCAGTTTATCCTGACAGCTACAAGCTACTACAATCCTTCCATTTTATAGACAGAGCAGTGAAGGCTATGTTAATTGCTTCTAATCACTCAGGTTTAAATCTTTTGATGGTTCCCACCCAAAGATTAAAACTCATATTAGCTCTAATATGCATATTATTTTTAGCATATTATTGATAGACTTTGGTTATTTTGTAACAACATACTAACCATTTCGGTATTATTTCCCGCCGATTTAATTTGTACCTCAACCACACCTAAGACTCACCATAACTGCAGATTCTTCAATGTGGTTCATGCTGTCCCCTAGGCCTGGAGTGACCCTCCCTGCATTTGCCTCAGGAAGAACTCCTAATCATCCTTCAGTACCCAGCTCAGAGAGGTGCCCATCAGTCAAGACTTGCCTGGCCCTCCGAGGCCCTGCTTCCTCTTCGGTGCTTCCTCAACACCGTAAATAGCCTCTATGTGGGACAGTACCACACTCTTTACTAACTGCTTATTTATGTGACCGTGACACTCCCACCCTGAGATCGAAATCATGGACTCTATCTTATCCATCTCTCCCTAGTGCCCTACACAGGGCCTGGCACATGGTGGCTGCTAGGTAAATGTTTTACCAATGAATTAGCAAATGGATGAATGAATGAATAATTTTGACCTTCCGGCCCTGTCCACTGAACATCTTACATGATTCAAGCTTTGCCTGCCTAGCCTCAGATATAAATGGACAGGAGAACAATAGCAGACAGAAGGTCTCAGGATGCCAACGAGATTCCTTTAAAGAAATCATTAAGGTCCGCACAGTAAAACAGTAAGGCAGTTTAGCAAATCCTCAAAAAGTTAAACATAGAATTACCATATGACCCAGCAATTCCACTCCTAGATATATAACCGAAAGGATTGAAAACAGGTGTTCAAACAAATCTTTGTCCACACATGTTCATAGCAGCATCATTCACAATAGCCAAAAGGTGGAAACGGCCCAAATGTCCATCAGCAGATGAGTGAATAAACAAAACGTGGTCTATCCGCACAATGGAATATTATCCAGCCATAAAAAAAGGATGAAGTACTGACACATGCTACAACATGGATGGATTTTGAAAACATTCTACTAAGTGAAAGAAGCCAGACACCAAAGGTCACATACTGCACGATTCCATTTATGTGTAATGTGCTAAATAGGGAAATTCAAATAAACAGAATATAGATTCGTGAACTCCAGGGGTGGGGAGATGGAGAATGACTGCTAATGGGTCATTGTGGAGTGACTGGAATGTTCTGGAACTCAATAAAGTTGGTGGTTGCACAACATCCTAAATGTACTAAATGCCACTGAAGTGTTCACTTTAGAATGGTCAACTTGATGTCATATCAATGTCACCTCGATTAAAAAAAAATGTAAATAAAATAAGCAGGTAAAGCACCTGATCCTTCCCTTCCCAGTCCCCTTCCTGGATGTAGCGTGGTGAATTGAAAGCTGGGGCAGAGCAGAACTCGTGAGCAATGGTGCCCAGGCAATAAGCAGCCTGCTCCCCATGAGGGTAACACCTTCAAGGGGACAGAAATGAAATGCAAGTTGTCAGTGGGGTGCAAATACTGGAGGGAGGTGGAGAAGGGAAAAACATGGACAGAGAGACAGAGGGAGAGAGGGAGAAGCCTGAAGAGAGGAAGAGAGAAACCCAGGGAGGGAGAAATTGGGGAGAAGGGAGAGGAGGGAGGAGAGAGAAGGGAGGGGTCTTGGATGAATCAAGTGAGCCAGGAGGACCAGGAGCCCTGATTACTCCCTGCTGGGCAACATGTGAATAAGGAGCTGAGAAAAAATAAGCATAAAATCAGTTATTTTTCTCCTGGTGACAAATCCATTCTACGAGCCAGATGGAGGCTTGGCCACAGGCCTTTGTGTGGGGCCTGGGGAAGAAAAGCCACCTTGCCAGCCCCCACTGGGGGTGGACCCATTCTAAGGGTGTCTCCAGGATAATCAGAGGGTGGGCGTCCTATGCTGTGTGGGCCTGGGCAAGGTCTTTCTTCCTCTGAGCCTTGCCCACCTCATCTGCAATGAGTGCAAATTGTGTTTTCCAAAAATGACTACAGCATCGTCTTCGGAAGCTTGCAGAACAATAAAGGCAGACGAACTTCCCTCCCTGAGAAAGCGGGAGGGGCTTTGCCACTGCACGCTCTTGAATGAATGCATGACTTCCGAGACAAGGTCATGAAAGGTAATGAGGCTTCCGCCGGGCGCTTTATTCTGACATTTGCCCTTGGAACCCAGTCGCCACGTTGTGAGGAAACCCGGGCCACTTAGAGAGGCCACGGCCACGTGTGCAAGTGTTTCACCCAACAGTGCCTGCTATAGTCCCAGCCCACAGCCCTTGAACCCCACATCAGTCACAGGCATCTGAGTGAATAAGCCTTTGGAGGTTTCCCACTCTCTCTCAGCCTTGGAGCCGGCCCTGCTGAACCCCGCCCAACTCGCAGATCCGTGAACAAAATCAGTATCAGTGTTTTAAGCCACTAAGTTTTGGGATTGTCTCTTACGCAGCAACAGACAACTGGAAGGAATAGCACAGTGCCTGACACATCGCCATCGCTCCCTAGACCTTTGCAGCTGACAATGAGCAGTTTTCAAAGGGTCTCCACCTCACCTACGAGGTGAATGCTCCATTGTTGCCATGGGCTGAATTGTGGCCCCCACCAAATTCATACTGTATCCCACCAAAATTCATATACATATCGGATTGAAATTCTAACTCTCAGTCTCTCAGAATGACTGTATTTGGGGGTAGGGTGTTTAAAGAAGTAATTAAGGTAAAGAAGAAGAGAATAGGACACAGACATATTCAGAGAACAGACCATGTGAAGATGGAGGGAGAAGGCAGCCTTCTATAAATCCAGGAGAAAGGCCCCAGAAGAAACCAGTTGTGCCAACAGCTTGAACTGGGACTTCCAGCCTCCTGAACTGTAAGAAAATAAATGTCTGTTGTTTAAGCCAGCCAGTCTGTGGTACTTTGTTATGGCAGCCCTAGGAAACCGATGTAATTATTGACCCTACTTTACAGATGAGGAAACAAAGCTCTAAGAGCTAGTGCCTCACCAGGCTGCACAGTTATCAAGCAATGGCATGGGCCTGGATCCCTCCCACCTCTGGGGTGGGGGAGAAGGAGGTGACCGCCTGTGCTAGGCCTGAATGCTGCCAGAGTAAACCAGCAGTGGCTACTCAGAACCCCAGACTGCTTCCAGGACAGACATTGCCAATCCATTCCTGCACTTTCTCCCCCAGCCCAGATGTGGCCTGAGTCTCCTCCTCCAACCTGACAGTCCCATGGGGGCCAGTAATGGCTGGAGAAAGAGTTCCTGGGCACAACCCGGAGGAGTCTATTTGCGTCGCCCTTTGGGAGAATTTTTCAGGTTCTGTGAGGCTTAGTATGGTGCATATACTCCCCCAGGAGGTCCTTATGGTTAACTTATTAGCACCATTGTCATATGGCATCTGGGACATAAGCCAGGACTCCACGTAGAGACTTATCCAAGGGGCAGAACTGGGCCTACAAAGAGAGAAATTACTGACAAATGATATCCTCAAAAGAAACCCTCCTCCCTGCACAGCCCCTAACCTCTGGGTCAGGAAAGTTTAGCAAAACCCCAGGGATCCCCAGTCTGCTCACTGGAATCACCCAGGAGATGAAAATAATTACCTGAGCCAGCCCCGCCTCCAAAGAGTCTGATGGGATGGCCTGGGTGTGTGTGGGGGCCGGGGCGGGGGGTACGGGGCGGGCAGGCTTAGGGGAGTGGTGCTCAGATATAGGTATTTCTTTAAAGCTCCCTGGAGATTTTCTCAGAGTCTGAGAACCGCATATATAAACTTTAGGACCCACCAGTATCTGGGGATGTGCAGGGGGTCCTGGCTTTGAGGGTTGCCATAGGTGCCCTGTAAGTTTCTCAATGGAACAAGCTAGTTGTTACCTCAAGGCCTTGGCACAGGCTGTTTCCTTGGCCTCCCCACTTTGCAGGCTCCTCATCGTTTTCCAGACCTCAACTTAAACACCACGTCCTCCAGGCTGCCTTTCTCTGATTACCCTTCCTTCTTTACTCTTCCGATCACTGTTCCCCTTCACTGTTCCCTATTTAGACCTCTTATAACGTTTCCCAAGTTTGTATTCATTGGTGTTTTCTTTGCTCACTGTGTCCCCCGCCACACGCACTAAACTGCGAATCCACACAAGCTGCAACTGTATTGTGCAGTTCATCATAGGGCCGCAGTGCTGAGCAGAGTGCCCAGCACATAGAAGGTGCTCAACAAATATATAGTGAATGAATTTAATGACAAAAAAAAAACAATTCTCCTCTCTAAGCTTCACTTTGCTGTGAGGATTAAACAAGTCGATTTCTCTAAAGAGCTTAGAAAATTCTACCTCATGTTAATTCAATGAGCTGGTGCAGATCAAAATGCCTAGCACAAGGCCTGACCTAGAATACGCCTGGCGAACAATTACTGTTATTATCATTGTCACCGTTGTGGTTTTTACCCTGCACATAATGCAGAGTAAGCACGTAATTAAATCGCGAACCACCAAGGTAATGTAGCCTTGGACTGGCCACAGGGAGGATATGGAGGATCCAGCCATGGGAGGTGGTCTCCATGCTGGTCTAATGCAGGGAGGAAAGCATAGCAGAGAGGCAAATGCACTAGCCCAGATCACCCGGCAAGTGTGGGGCAGGTCCAGGACCACAGGCCAGAATTCCAGACTTGGCCCTCCTCTCCCATCAGGGTGCCTTAGGCAGATCTCTTTCCTTCCAGGTAATGGGCCTGGGGTCTCAGGCAAGGTCACTGAGGTCAGGCCCCTTCCTGCCCCCAGACTCAGACCCCACGCCTGCTCCCTGCTGATCTGGGTGGCCACTTGGTGGCACTGTGGAGTCGCCACCGACTGGCAGCCACCCTGGGAGCCCCAGTCCAGTCAGCTCAGAGAGGGAAGAACCAGGACTGAAAGGGTGCTCTGTGCCGATCTCATTCTAGATGAGAAAACCGGAGCCCAGAGAGGGGCGGGCACCCCTTGCCGAAGTTACGCAGCTAGCGTGAGAAGGAGGAAAACAAAGTAAGCCTTTAATTGAACACCTACTATGTGCCAAGTTTGCAATTATGTCATCCGATTCTTGTAACCACCTGATGACATGAGAAATAGTCTCTCCATTTTCCAAAAGAAGACACTGAGTCACGGAGAGCTTAAGTGGAAATACAGGAGCAATGATTATGATGATAACAGTCGTAGATAATGTTTACTGAGTGCAACACATGTATCGGGGCATCAGGCCAGTCCCACCACAATTCCAAGGCTTATACACCAGTATCAACCCATTTTACAAAGATGAAAACTGAGGATTGGAGAGAAGAAGCCATTTGCAGAGGTCACACAGCCAGGGAGTGTCTGTTGCCAGGATGTGTTCCTGCCCAAGGAAAATTTAGCTGATTTCTGATCTCTCTCCCCAGTATTTCCCCGACCAGACCTGGACCAGACCGAGGCTTCAGGCGACCTAGGAAGACCTCTTCCCTTCCCAAAACAAACAGCTGACTAGATGGGGCTGAGTCAGGGTTCTGGGTGTCCACTGGAATTCATGGTGAAGTGGCCCCTGCACCTCTCCAAAAGGCCCAATGTGGAGACATGAGTGAGTGATGCGGCTGCATGTCCTGAAATGGTCTCCAAGACCCCCTGAAGGAAGAAGATGTCGGGGAGAGGCAAGGACGGAAGCTGAAGAGAGGGACGACAGAGGAAAAACAACAGAAAGATAATGAAGTAGAGAGAGGAGAGAGCATAAAGGCAGTGGCAGAAAGACACGCAGAGAGGAAAACAAATTAAAATGAAACAAAGAGGAACCAACAGAGACAGAAAGACAGGGAAAATGAAAGATGAATATGAAGAGAGAGACAGACAGAAGGGGAAAAGGAGTGAGAGACAGAGACCAGGAGAGATGGGAAATCTTGGGGACATACAGGGACAAAGGGGCGAGGAGTCAGAGAGAGACACAGACAGACAGACAGACAGAGATAGAGAGACAGACAGAGACAGAGAGAGACAATCACCAACAAGACCTAGAGCAAATTCTCAGGTGACAAGGACCAGGAGATCAGGCAGAGAGAAGCCACAAAAAAGGAAAGGCTGGAAGAAGCTGATAGAGAGGGAAAAATAATCACAGAAGCAGAGAAGAAGGTGAGATTATAAAGAGAGCAGAGGCGGGGAAGACTGGAGCAGAAAGAGGGGAGGGAAGAAGACCAGACAGTCCGAAGATGGAGGCCAGGGCAGGTCAGGACAGCCATGGCATTAGGGGTCCTCCCACTCTGAAGACCCCACCTGGCCCCTGGACACTGGGTAGCCAGGGCCCTCCATCCACCACTTGCCCCCATCTCCTGGAGCCCTCCCCTCACAGGAGGGGCCTGGCCAGGATCCAGGAGAGCAAAGGCCAGGAGGGTGGACTCCCTGGAGCTCCCAGGCTGGCTTCTTCTACTTCTGCCCACTCGGCAAGCCCCAAGCTCGTCGTTTGCATAAAGCAATATTCCTATGGGGGATGCTAATGCGCCCTGCTATTTTTGCCTCTCCTGGATTGTGGTTTGCATACATTTGCATACCCTGGGAGAATTAAGCTGGGATCATGTAAATGAGCCCACCAGAGGGGGGCTCCTGGCTCGGTGCCTCCCAGCAGGCCGTGCAGCCCCCCAGCCTTCCACTAGGGGTGTCCTGGACAGGACTCATTGACACAGAAGGATAAGCTGTATACATCTTCCATCCGGAGGCCATTGTCCACCCAGGTTTGGAGTAGCCAGAAGAAACTTTGTGATCTAAGCCTGTCACGTCCTTTAAACCTTTCATGACGTCTGGAGTCTTCAAATAAAGGCCAAACCCCCACCGGAGCCACAAGGGCTAGCCACTGCCAGCCCCCTTAAGCCACATTGTCTCTCCCTTTAAACACATGGAACTTGTTTTTTTCTCAGGGCTGACCCTCACCAGGCTTCTGCTCACCACAGGGCCTTTGCACACACTGTCTTCACTGGCTGCAATGCTTTTCTCTTCCCCTCTTTACTTAATTACATGTAATTCATTTTTCCAGGTGGAGTACCACTTCCTCAGGGAAGCCCTCCTGTCATCTCCAACCTCACCCTCCCAGCAGACAGTCTCAGCTCCCCACAGACTAACCCTTGGGAGACTGGAACTTTTACTGAGGCAGTACCTTAGTTAATGCCTGTCTCCTTTCTGAGACCATGGGAATCATAAGTACAAGGACCTGCAAAGGCATTCACTAAGCTGGAGTCTTCAGGGGCCTAGTCTCCACCAAACTCAGGTGGTACAGGTCTTTTCAAAAAATGTATGAATTGAGCAATGTACTATGATTCTTCGACGTCTCTACTTGGGAGGTGTGGAGATTAGCTGCATGTTACAGATGTGAAAACAAAGACTTAGAGATGGAAAGCCATGCGATTGAGGTCACATAGCAAGCACGTGGGAGAGCTGGGAGTCCAACACAGACCTGCGTGACCCCCGAGCCTCCAGCCCCACCCTGGCACATTTTTCATTGACTCCAACTCTGGGTGACACCCAGCTCACACCCAAGTGGAGAGTACATCCCTTGGCCTCATGGGATGGATGTATAAACATGCAGGTGCAGATTCATGGAGTAATGAGTTCAACAGAGTTCACACCATCATGGTCAGGCTTATTCACACCTCACACTTATGTGTGTGTCTCCATGCTGCGTGCATGGATGTGCCCGTATCGGCCCGCATGTATTCACAGGTAAACATACCCGGGAATGCACAGTCTTTCACTCAGTCATTCAGCGAATGCTTCATGCAGGCCCACTGTGCACCGAGCACTGGGCCAGGAGCTAGGGGAGTTGTGAGAACTGACTGGGTCTTGTGACCCGGGCACATACCTGCATTCCACATACATTCAAATATTCACTCACAAGTCTGCATGCTCTGCTGGCACAAGTGTGGAGGGTCCATAGGGTGTGAATACAGGGAGGTCAGCTGTTGCACACGTGAAGCACGGATGTTCCCTGCATGCCCACACACGGGGGCTGCTCTGGGGCAGAGGTCATCTGCTCCAGCACCCTCAGTGCTCAAGAGGGAAGTAGAGGGGACACGTGACTTGCCCCAGGTCACTCAGTAAAGTCATTGCAGAAACCTGAGATAGACCAAGCAAGAGAGATCACAAGGCTGAAAAACACGAAGCTAACTCAGACAGGCCAGGACTCCGGTGGCCCCTGCACTTACAGGACGAGGGGGAGACTTGACCGGTCGCTCCCCTCCTGAGCCTAATTTCTACCTTCTGCAAATTGCAATTGAGAGTAGTAGAAAATTTCTTCTTCAAGAGGCTGTGAGCATCAGATGCTTCTACTGTGCCTGGCACATAGTGAGCACTCAATAACAGATGGCTGTTCTATTGTTATTACTGTTATTATTCACTTTAGTTTGGGCCTCAGGACTCTCGGTCCTGTGCTCTTTGAGCTGCCCCATTGCACCTCCCCAGAAGCTAGACACACCCATGCCTTCTCCTTCTTCTGCGGTTAGTACCCAGCCAGCCACACAGAGAATGAGGCTGAGAACGTCTTTAGTTCTCAGACCAGTTGAGTAACACTTGTCCGAGAAATGAAGTGCTTTCCTCCAGAAAGTTCAAGGCTTCTTTTGCTCAACAAACCAATACCTATTTAATTATTAAGAGTCATTTGTCTGCCACAGAAGGAATCAGCCTGGTTGGGATTTGCAGAGGGGCTGGTATACCCTGGGGTGTCCGGGGTGGGGAGATGGAGACTAAGGACGTGGAAGTGGCAATCGTGGACAGGAAGGCAGGTCAGGCAAAGCTTCCCCAGCCTGCTATGTCCGGGCCCTGCCATCAGACTTTGGGATATCGTGGGAAATAGAGAAAATTTCTTTCCTACCTCAACCATCTCTTTGAGGACAGTCCCCTTCATCCCCATACTCCCTCAGCATCCTCTGGAGGATAAAGACAATGGCAGAGGCAACACTGATAGTTCTTAAGGGACCCACCAGTGCAATACCCCTGACACAGGGTTGTGTGCATTCTGGGACAGTTATGTGAGAACAGGAAAATTCTTCGCCGTGAAGCTGACAAGAGGAAGAAGTCCGGCTCTTGGCAGAGATGGCCACTGCCACTGAGGCATGCAGGATGGATAGGGCAGGAAGAGGTGTGGGGAAGCAGCTGGGACGGAAGGAAACCCCCAGTGGTCCAGCCCACGCAAGAGTGGGGAGGAGCTCCCTGCTTTCCTCCTTGTCAAGAGAGACTTCTGGGACTGCCTGTCAGGAAAGGAGTTTTGCAGGAGACCCTGTTCTTGCTAAAGAGTGAGGTCTCTCCCTGGTAGTCATGGCTCTACATCTCCAGAGCCCCCACATACTACACCTGAAGAATCAAAAGATCTTCTGTGGAATTGCAGAAGGGGGTCCAGCCTCACCCCATGCCTCCAAGCTCCCCATCAGAGAGACAAGTGGATATAAATGCCAGTTCTGGATTGGACACACCAGGATTCCAATTCTGATTCTGCACTTGCAAGCTGAATGCTGCTCAGAACCTCAGAAACTCAGTTTTTTTCTTCTGAGAAATGGAGACAGTACTAAGACTTACTTCATTCACAGGGCTATGGTAAGGATTAAGTGAAACAGTGTAAGGGGCACACTCGGCACATAGTAAGTTCTCAATAAATGCACCTTCTTTATTATGGCAATTTTTCATTAAGTCGTAGGTTTCCACAGAGTTTATCACCATCTATCTACCTCTGTGACCTTGGACAAGTTCTTACTCTGCTCTTGGCCTCAGTTTCCCTACTTAAAAAGCCAAGAGGTCATCCCAAATAACCTCCTAGGACTCTGGCTGCTTTAGCTTTTCTGCTCACGAGTTCTGTCTTTTGAACTTTGTGTTTCTCTGCAGCCACAATGGGAGTCACTCAGTTCTAGGAGCATCAACCTGAAGGGTTAAAAAGTTAACTTGAAAATGTAATTCCCAAAGTAGATAGAGTCCACACTGATCCCCCATGAAATCTACCTCCCCACCGTGCCTATGGCTCCCCTCCAAAAGGGACTTTGACAGCAATAGCGGCCACTGACACAGCACTTGCTATGTGCAGACACTGCTCTGCTTACAACCCATGAGATACAACTACTACCTCCACTTTTTATGTATGAGGAAACTAAGGCACAGAGAGGCCAAGCAACTGGCCCATAATCACACAGCTTGAAAGTGGCCCAGCTGGGATTTAAACCCAGGTCATCAGGCTCTCAACTCTGATGCCCCTCAACCCAAACATGCAACAAATGGTAGAATATCAGGCATCAATGGCAGGTAATGTTTGGGTGAGCAGAGGCTTCTGGGGACATAGACATTGCCCTGTTCTCAGGATGTTCCTCAGACTGGTCTCATGAAACCATGTTAGGAGGCCTGTTCAACCCAGGCGAGGCAAGACCACCCCTTCCAGCCTGTTGGTTTAAAGAAGACATTCAATTATCTCAGCTGTGATGTCTGCATGTGCTCTGATAAGTTGAAAAGAAAGAATAAGGAACCAGCCTCACATCCTGTTGGAGACAATTATGGGAATATCATTTTTAAGGAAATAAGCCGGTGGCCATGGTAGCCAGCATCAGCAAATGAGAAAGGGAACAGCAGTCTGCTCTGATCATGTCACCTGCACTTTGCAGAGGTGACCTGGACCAGGAACCATGACTGAGTTGGGTGACCAGCAACCCCACAGCTGACATTCTCCTTGCCCAAGGACTTCGGGGAGCTGCTCTAATGGGAATTTGGGGGTAGATTATGGGAGGGGCTGCTTGTTCCCTCTAGGCAGGACAAGGGCAGATTTCAGGCCTTCCTAGACTATGGGTATGACCTAGGTGGTCCTATGACCTTCATTTCACAATAGTGTAGGCATTATTTATTGAACATCTACCATGCACCATGAAGATACAGCCTGAAAGTGTGTTCCAGGCAGAAAGAATGTTGTGTGCAAAGGTCCTGAGGCAGGAACAGGCTTGGCACATTTGAGGCCATGCAGGAAGTTCAGCCTGGCTGGAGCAAGGATGCTCAGGAAAAGATAGCACCTGAAGAGGCCTTTTAAAAGCTGTGAATGAGCCACTGGCCTTTCTCTAGCGTTTCCTCTGTGTCAGGTCTCAGGCTCCATCTGCCCTGTGAGGAAGGCACTGAGATGAGCCACAGATCGCAGAAAAGTAGTCTGAAGGTCAGAGAAGTGAAGTCATTGCCAAGGTCTCAAAAGTAATACATGCAGAGCTGGGTTCCTTTTCTGACATGACGGTTCCATGAGCCCAAACCCACATTCCCCATACCTTGAAAGGCTATCTGATTCACCTTGCTCATTGCACATAATGAGAAAACTGAGCCCAGAGTAAGGAAGCAAGGTGCACATGACCATGCTGAGAAGTTGATATGAATATATGCCTGTCAGCTTCCCCAAGTGCCATTTTGACCCACCCATGACAAACAGATACCACTGTAGGGACATACTATGACAGAACCCTCATGCTGGTTTACTACGAGCTAATGGAGAGTATCCCTTTGTTTGATATTCACTACTCCAGAGCCATGCCAAAACTGTATTGGGTACACACACCCTCTGGGATGTCCTTTGAAAATCCATAGCTCCAATCACTCGTGTATATAAAATGCTGCGTACTTTACCCCCTTGGAGAGTCACAGTGTGCATGAATCATACAAAGGCTTTGCTAAGTCCTGCTGCAAAAGAACCTGCTTATATTCCCTTAGCCCAGCCTTTCCAAAAGTCATTTGAGCATGAAATCCTTACAAACATGACCAGCATGGGGGGATATTCCAGGAGTGGTAACAGGAAATACTGCTCTTGGTAACTAAGAGAAGCTAAGATAGTCCTTCTGATCTTGGAGAAAGGAATTTTGAATACATTTCGGAGGAGGAGTGAGATGAGAAAGTGATGGAGAACTATTTAAAGGACCAGGGGGCTATTTTATACAGAGAAAAGAAGTTGCCAAATGGGGCATGGTGGCGGCCTTCAAATCTCTGGGAGGCTCCCAAGACGTTCAGTGGGGAGAGTTTCTCTCTAGTTTCAGAGCAGAACTAGGACCAATAAGTAGATGTTAGTATAGGAGGAGTCACAGCTTGCACTGGAGACTGGCTCTGGATAGGAAGTAAGTTCCCCGTCATCAGAAGTATGCAAGTGAGAAATTGGAAAATTATTGTACTAGGGCTGCTAAAGAATAAATTCCTCCTATAACAGGGTGAAGAAATGCAACTCCAGCCCAAGCCAAGCTAAATTCTCTTCTCCTCTCCAGACTGGGCAGAAAGAAGCCAGGCATGTCACATCCATCTGACATTAGGAAAATTCTTATAAATAAAATAGTTCCTATAAAAGCTGTATGAGCTCTCTACAGTCCATCTCATCTCGACAGTAATAAAACCAAGCCCGTAACTCCAGCGTCGTCTTCCATCTACAAGAGGAAACGCTTATTTTAAGAAGTATAAAAAGAAAAGTAATTTACAGTCTATTAACATTTTAAAAAGTGTGTTAGCAAGAAGGGGGAATATATTACTGGCTCGATGAGGGATCCAGAGACATGCAGAAAGTGGAATCCTATAAATTTCCCTTGGTCTCCATTTTAACCTGGATTACTACAAACTCATCCTGAACCACCTAATAGCCATTTGCTCATTTTTGCCCCTTTCCTGAAGAAGAAGGCTTGATTGAGGATGGGTAGCCAAAAAGGGGGCAGTAAGGTGGGTCTGGGAGGCAGCGTTTTAGACATGGCAGAGCCTGGGTTCTGAAATCAGATCTAGATTCTCATCCTGGCTTGTTCTCCAGGCTGCCCAACTTGTGAGAGCCGCAGGCAAGTTGTCTCATCAATGGACAAAATAATTCCCAGTGTCCTCTTGTTTTATAAAGTCTTGGCTAGCAAACAAGACTTGGGAGGTGGCTAGAGGGGTGTCAGTGACCCCATCAGGTGCCCAGTGCATTGGAGGTCCTCACCTAGCCTCCCCTGGCCCAATGCAATGGCCTCCCATCTGCCTTCCCAGAACTGAGCTAGGCCCTGGGTCGGGGAGCGGAGTGGAGTGGGGATGGGTTTCAAACTACAAATCAAGGGAAATACATGGAAACAATTAGAGAAAGATGGACTTGAAGAAAAACAAACCATTCCCTCCCAGGAACGCAGCCACACAGGACTAGTCAGAGGGAGGAACTGGGGTCAGTAATGGGGGAGACGCCAGGCGGTTGTACAGGGGGCACCCCAGGAGGTGGGTACATTCCATGTGGTTGTCACTCTGGGGCTTGGACAAAGGCTGGGACCTGATTCAGAGCTTCTCCTGCCAGAACATCACAAACAAGCCCTTCTCCTTCCAGCGCACACCCCCCCACACACACACCCCATAATTTACACACGCACACAGACACAGGCCAACACAATCTCACGTGTGTGCACACATGCACCGATCCCTTATACACACATGGAAAACACAATCACACACATGTATGCGTACACACCTATACCTTCCACATACACACACCCCAACACAATCATATATGTGACACATGTATATCCATCCTTTATATACATTGCCTAACATAATCATGCATGTGCGTACACACCCCACCCCGCACATGTTCACATATTCATTTCAACATAATTGCCATGTGCGTGCACACATACATGTGTGCATTCTTAATGTACACACCCACATGAACGTCCACTCCCAGTCATTCATGTTTATACACCCATGTGCACACACAGTCAATATACTCACATCCTAACATATGTTCCACACACGCGACCACACACCCAGCATAGACAACTGCCAAACACACGCATGTGCACACATACCCACAGTTACTTTCCCATCCTCCACTGGCCAGCACAACACACTTGTAAGTGCTACATGCACACATATTCTCCCAGGAAAGTGTCCATGGGGCGCAAGTGTGGGGTATTGGGCTGCTGGACAGACCGCATCTCATATCTCGGCTGCCTCCCTGCCTGGGCCTGTGTTTGTGCAGCTGTTCCCTCTCCCCAAAGAGTGGGGAAAGGGCAGGAAGAGCAACACTGGGGAGGGGGCAGGCCACTGTGGCCCTAATCAAGAATTTCACACCCCCAACGGAACCAGAGCCCCCATATCCAGCTGGGTGAAAGCCCAATGCTGGCTTTGTTCACAGGCTGCTGGAGACATCAGGGGCCCCACTCCAGAATCGTGCCCCATCTCAGCTCAGGGGGCCAGGCTCCAAACTCACTTTGGAGGGCTTTTCAGTGCTTGGGTCCTGCTCGTCCCAGCTGGTTGCCCAGCCATGGGCCAGCAGGCACCAAATGGGCCTCAAAGACCCCTCCCCCCACCATCCTTTCCCAGATCTTATCAGTGGAAAGTATGGGAGGGATGACGGACCCCAGACACTTCAGCCTCCTCACACTCGAGTTCCTATTGAGACTGAACACATATGATTTTAAGATTTAAATCTTGAGAGTTCTATTCTCAGAACTATATGCCATCTTCCACTCCCATTTTTCTAGCCCACCATCCTCAAAAATGCCACCCGGTCTCACATCTTGGCCTTTGCCCAAGCTCTTCCCTCCACAACCCATCTCAAATCCTTTCCACTCTTAGCATGGATAACTCTTACCTTTCAAGTCTAATGCAGATGGCTCCTCCTCCAGGAAGCCCTCTCTGACTCCCTCTCTACCTCTCTCTCTGTGCCCCCAGCCCCTCTTGCTGCCTGCTCTTCCTCCATCTTATCCCTCTCTCACTGTGCTGTCAAATTCTTGCTTCACTTATTTGTGTCCTGGACCATGAGATGCCAGGGCAGGACTGAGCTTCCATCACCGTGGCAACCTCCAGACTGGCACAAAGCCTGGCACATGTAGATCTTCGCTGAAGGAAGGAAGGATTACCTAGCAGAGATGCAGTGAAGTTCACCTTCGGTGCCTCACATCCACAGGCCGGGTAGAATGAATTAGGTTCCCAATCTTCATTTAAGAGTTAAATAATACCACACATATATTACAAAAGTTAGGTAAATTTCCCCTTCCCTCCTGTCATTACCTAGAAAGCTGCCAACTTCTAGATTGTAATTATGTACATGAATAATGAAATTAGCATATCTATCAGCTCACTCCCTGCTCATTACATACCTGGAAGAGCCATGTGTTCTGATTCCAAATCACCTACCTCTGGAGGCTCACTGGGCTCAGGAACAGACCCTGGGAGGGAGCTGTGCACCCACCCCCGTACATACCCTTGGCCTAGGGGCCTCTGATAACCCCTATAGACCCTGGTGTGTGGGGAGTTCATGTCTGATCAGCTTGTAATCACATCTGATGGTTGGGTGGGAGCCATCCATCTAACCCACTATGGCAGGGGAATGGGGCTGTGGGACGGTGGTGCTGGAAGGAGGATCTGAGTCCTGGGTTCACGCCACACTGCTGGGGCCCTGTGGATGGGCCTCTTCTCCTGCCTATGATGTGAGGATGGCAATGACGTCTGCTCTGTCGAGGACTGTGGGTCAACAGGATGTGCTGGTAAAAGCAGTACCTAGATGCAAACGGGCTTGGGTTCAAGTGCTGGCTTTACCACTCATCTGCTACATGACTTGTGGGGCTCAGTTTTCCCTTCTGTAGAGTGGGAATAATAGGACAAACGTAAGGAGCCAATGACATTCCATTGTGCCCAGCACATAATAAGCGCTCAATAAATGCAAGTTATTGTGGTTGTCATTATCAAGATTGGTGCTCGCTCCAGGTCTGAGATGAGCTCACTCTCTGTTAAGGATTAAATGTTTGTGTCCCCCCCCAAATTTATGTTAAAGCCCTACCCCACCCATGGTTTTAGGAGGTGGGGCCTTTGGGAGGTAATTAGGATTAGATGAATTCATGAGGGTAGAGCCCTTATAAATGTGATTGCTGTCCTTTTAAGAGTCAGGAGAAAGCTGGCTTCCTCTCTTTTGACTCTCTGCCATGTGAAGACACAATGAGAAGCTGGCAGTCTGCAACCTCACCAGAACCTGTGTTGGCACCCTGGTTCTTGGACTGCCAGCCTCCAGAACCATAAGAAACAAATTACTGCTTATAAGCCACATAGATGATATTTTGTTAAGGCAGTCTGAGCTGATGGAGACACTCTCCTAGTAGAAATTCGAGTCATGAAATAGGACCAGAATAAAACCAGGAAGTCAGTACTCAGGTTTGCTTTGCCTCTCTACTGGGTATCACCAACTTTTGGGTCCTCCTGGAATTCTGTCTGAATGCCAAGTCCTGACTCTCCCTACCCAAGGCCAAACTACCTTTCCACGTGGAGACGGAGCCACGACCAGGTGGTCCAATAAGGACTGGCCCAGCCCGAGGCTGACTGCAGATATGTGGTGTTCACTTGCTCAGGCTAACTCACTCATTCATACTTTTATCCAGGGCTCACTATGGGCAATGTGGAAGGCAAAGGGGAGCCAGTGAATGTTTATGAGCAGGGGAGGGTTGAATTCACAATCAGGCTTTGCAAACTGTAAAGTGCTTTGCAAACTGGAAATGTCAGGTTGCTCCGGGGACCTTTGTCAAAACTCCCCTGACTCCAAAGAGAAGGGCTCAAGACCTCAGCTGGTGCCACCCTTGTGCCTTGACTTTGCCTCCCCGATACTATAGGGCTGGCTGGATTTTCCCCAATCCCACTACTCCCCTGAATGGCTGAGCACCTTCACAAGCATCGCTGTCATCCCCTGGGGGACCAAGATGGCCAAGGCCACCTCCTACCACTCACCATTTAGAGCTTTGCCACACAAGCTGAGCTACTTTGCCCCGTGATTCTGATTGGGGCCACACCGTTGCCCATTCCACAGACTGCAGATGAGAAGATCAGTCTCAGGGTTATGGAGAGAGTCACCGGAAGCATTTAGCTGAGACCCATGAGACTGGGTATCTTCAGAAGAAGAGGCTACACATTACTCATATTTGTACAACCACCTCCCCACTGTACTCCCCTTAGCCTGTGCAGGACACACCCCTTGAAGGTAGATGCATTTTGATCATAGTAATAATAATAGGAGCCAACAAACTGAATGTTAACTACACGCTCTATATACTTTGCATATATTCCCTCATTTAATCTTTGCAAAGCACTTAGCACAGTGCTTGGCACATAGTAAGAGTTCAATAAATGTTTGTCGAACATATGAGTGAATTAATTAAACAACAACATCAACGACAAAAGCAAATCTCTTGACTTCAGCCCAGTGCTAGGAGTCAGACAGACCTGGGATCACATCCTTGCTCTGCCACTTATGAACCGTGTGAGCTTGGCCACATTGCATCTCTTCTCTGAGACTTTAGCTTTCCCATCTATAAAGTGGGCCTAATGATATCTGCCCATCAGGTTGATGTGAGAATTAAATGAAGCATACAAAGTGCTCAGCACAACGCCTGGGTCAGGCCAGAGCGCAGACAAAAGGTTTTCGTTATTGTTATTGTTGTTGTGGGTGAGGTCGTCGTTTCCATCTGTCCACTCAGCTTGTAGTCATCGGTCAGGAAGCTAGAGACCAGAGGTCACACATGCGTGGTCTGGAGGCCTCATCCGGCTCCCAGATGTGTTTTGTTTGGCTAACATAGTGATTCTTCAATTTTTTTTAAATTGAATTAGTTGCCAACATTTAAAGATCTGGAGATTTCACATAAAATACAGATTTGGTGTCTTTCTTAGAACGTCAGAAGTTTAGGCCATATCAAATTCATGTTCACTTAGAGCCAAAGCTGTCTGGAGCTGAGAAGCATCCGCCCCGCTAGACGAGGCGTGAGCTCGCCCTGCTGCCCCAGCCCCAGCTCCGCGCCCCCGCCCCCCACCGTATTGCCTCACTCCTGGCCAGTTTCACTCATTTAGGTAGTTTGCCTGCCCCGAGAGGATTCGCATGTGGAAACCCTGCTTTAGAGTTTCTCTTCTGTGAGATTCACCAAGAGAGATCCAAGTGACAGTAAACCAAAAGCAGTTCAACAAGAAAAATCACTCACAGCTCACGGTGGTTACGTGGACCCTTCTCCCAACTTCACAGCCACCCCATGCAAGTTCCATCACCTTCTGGATGCTGAAAGCCACCCTCCCACCCATGCCCACTTGAGGAGCCCACAGAGCACCCCCTGAATGTCCCCAGCCCCTCCGAGAAGGAGAAGGGTGACCAGAGAAAATGGCTCCCATCTGACCAGGCTGGGCTACAGCGTCTTGACTCTAATTGGGGATGCAATAATTAGATGATGGCAGAGTGTACCCAGGGCTCAGCTTTCAGCCTGAGGTCCCACCGACAACCATCCCATTTGGAAAGTTCGCCTGACATTCCTGAGTTGGGCTGCCTTGCCAAAGAAAACTCAAGCGAGGCTTGTCTTGGCACCGACTCAACACCCAGCCTCAGCAGGAAAACCAAAAACATTTACACAGCTGGGGCTACGACGCCCGCTTCCCTCAAGAGTTTGTCAGGGCTCGGACAGCTCGGCCGACTGGGGGGCACCTCTGAAGGGGCCTGTGTTCCTGAGCACAGCCAGGCCTGGCTGGCCAGACAGAAAACACTGTGGCCATCCCTGAGAGGCAGAGAGAAGGTGCTAGAAAACAAGAGCTGCTCAGGGCTTGGGGGCTGGGGTTAGGTCCACCCGCTGATTGCTGCTCCTGACTCCACCACTTCTGCACAGGTCATTCTGGCCAGCCTGCCACCCTACCTGTGCGTGCTGGCCAATAAAATAATCCCAAGAAACGGCTAATGGGATGCTGGGTGCCTGAGGCCCCCATGCTGACAGCTATGAGGGACAGCCTCTTCACCATTCTCTCTTTGCACTCAATCCCCCTGTCTCTTTTCCTGACTGCTTTTCCATGGGGTTCTCCGATGCTCTCCACATCCTCTTCCCTGCCAGGTAACCTCAGCGAGGCCCTTCTGGCTTCCAGGTTCTGATGACCAAGTACTGTGGCAAAGAGGTCCTGGAGAGTGTGGTTAAAAGACAGGATTAGTGAGCATGTTGGAGTCACTAAATCATGTTAAATCTCTCTAGAATCCCTCTGCTTCTCTCCGTTTCACTCGTCCCCACCACAGTCCAGGCCACCATCGTCTCGTGCCTTAGTGGCTACAGCAGCCTCCTCCCTAGCCTCCCAGCCTCCACTCCTGCCCCACAGCCCATTTCTGAGCCAAAGCCAGCACTATCTTTTTAGTTCTCTCAATTGTGAAATATAACTAACACACAGCAAAGTGTAGAGAAATCTAGTTTTGCACAATTTAATGATTAATTATCAAGCAAACACCCCTGTAACCATCAGACAAGAAACAGAACCTCAGAAGCACCTACTTGCCCTTCCGACAGCTTACTCTCTCCCCTCCCCCCATGAGATTTCACTACTTTCCTGACTTTGGTGATCATTTCCTTGTGTTTTCTTTAGACCTGAGAACAACATGATTTAGTTTTGCCTATTTCTAGATTTTATATAAACAAAATAATAATAGTAATAATATTAATCATGCCAATATTATTTTGTGTTTGGCTTCTTCCCTTCAACATTGCATGGTAAGATTCACTCATGTTGTTGTAAGGAGTTATAGCTCATTCCTTTTTCACTGTTGTATAATATTCCATAGTAAGACCATTTAAAGTTTTTAATAATTTTACCGTTGATGGATTTTGGATCGTTTCCAGTTTGGGGCTATTTTAAAACTATAAAAAGTCATATATTTTGCTGATGAAATGCATGGCACATAGTAAGTTTTACAGTCACAAACACACTCTGTGATCAAACAAATTTTTAAAAAGCCGCACTATACAAAACTAATAATATTCCTGTAGAACTTGTCAGAGCCTTTAATGTTTTGATGTGTTGATGTGCATCGCGACTCCCCACAAGCACCATCTCTGTGCCAGGCCCAAGCGATGCAAGGATGAATAAATATACCTTAGGGAATAAGTGAGGTGGATTAGAGGTATTGGTCTTAAAACCCGGTCATGGTTTTTACTTCTTGCTGACTTGCTGTGCAGGCTTGGGCAAGTCCTCTGCCCTCTCTGAGCTTCCATTTGCTCATCTGCAAAATGCAAGTTGAGAAATTGTGACTCCCTAAGAGCCTTCCTCCTATGACAGTAAAATATTCATGTATAGTTGTTTCAATTGGCCAGAAAGATTCTGGAGGAGGGGACATTTGACCTGGGTCTTGAGGATTTGGGCACTCTTGTGGGAGGGGGAGTATGTCGAAATGGCATGACCACATGAATGGAATCTTGACCCCCTAGAGCTAGTTTAAGGAAAAATAAGGGGCACAGAGGGGCCAAAATGGAGCGTTCATCCAATGAAATATAAGAGAGAAATTATTATACAGATCAAATCACCTAATTGCCAACCCCCTTTCTATTCCTACCACACCATGGGAACCACCAGAGGCAAGCGGAGACCTTATAACCTAGACATATATTCCCAAAAGGGGTGAAGTTTGCTCTTTGGGGACAAAAATCTCACATACAGTACATAAACAGATATCTAATTTATCTGTGGTATTAAATTTTCACTGAGGGGTGGGGAAAAGCAGGAAAAAAAGGTCTAAAAGAGTTTCTTAGGAAAACAATAATTTTTAAAATGCTGAAGAAATACCGATTCAAATGCCCACAGGGGCCAGGCAGGAAATTTAGGGAGTAAAGTAGGTGGCGTGTGAGGCAATAAGGAGGAGTAAGGACTATGGCAACTGTCATGCCCACACTAAATACCTTATATCTATTGAAAAAAAATCATTGTTCAGGCCAAATAAAACACATCTGCGGCTGGATCAGTCCTTGCATCCACCAGTTCACAGCCCAAGATTTAAGTAAAGAATCAGACCAGGCCCTGTTTCTGTGGCCATGGCAAAGGCAGGATTCAATCTGGCTAATGCCGATTGGCTGCCAACATATGAAGTGTGTCCCCACACACATACACACCATTCCAATGGCTTCCTCAAGCATCCTCCCCCGGACAGGACCAGAAGCCCTGTTCCACAACATGTACACATGCATATTATGGGGATTAACGCCACATGATGCATAATTAATGATACTGAATAAATATGCAGATTGGCAATCACCAATTGACTGCTATGATCAGATTCCTGAACACGGGCTAATTGATTGGCTGCCTGTAATCACCATATTCAGCACTGCTATCTTCAGCATATGTGCAAACCAAACCTGGCAAGGGGAGCCCATGGCTGTGTGGGTTCTAAGAGACACAGACGCGGTGTTGGAAACTTCTCTCGTTGTTCCAGGTAAGGCGCCCTTGACCCAGAGGCTCTTTTCCATCGGTGGGCACCGATGATGAGCCAGCATGGACCAGGTGTTTTGCATCATCCTGGGGAGTATAATTATTGCCATTTTGCAGATATAGAAAAAATGGTTCAGATAGGGTGTTTTGCTCAGAGTCCCATATCTAATAGATGGGGGAGCCGGGATTCCAACCCAATCTGTTGATTCCGACATCTACATTCTTTCCTTTTCCAAATGATTTCTGGTCTCCTGACTCTGACGGTGTAACAGGGGAGAAAAGGAATTTACTCACTGATTCATCCAGTATCTCTTGGGCACAATCCCTGGGTTAGCTGGTGTCCTGGACATGGGACACAACGGTGAACCAGACACACGAGCTCTCGCCCTTGTGAGAGCCACATTCTGGGGCAAAGATTGTGTTCTGAGAGCCCCAGAGAGAGTATTTCTCCATAAGCACCTCATGGAGGAGGTGCCATCTGGGCAGGGTTTTGAGGAGTGGAAAGCATTGGGAAAGGAAGAGATCATCAGAAAAGCAAAGAGCAAAGGCAAGGGCAGCAGCAAATGTGCGAAGCTGGGCAAGTAAAGTGTCACCTGAGAAGAGACAAATGGGCCTGCTGGGGGCATTTGGGAGAGATGATGGGAAGATGACAGTGGGTGGAGTTGAGATGACCTAATGCTGGGGCAAAGGGAATGGAACGAGGTAAGTCTGGGCCCTCGGCGCTCCAGAACAGGGTAGATGCCATGGATCAGGAGCTCCCTTGGGGACTGCACCACCATCCCTGTATCGACCTCCTTCCCCCACCAATTGCACCCAGACGTTTCCTTTGGGGAAACACTTCTCCCACTGACACACAGGCATATCATTCTCAGCCTTGTGTGTGTTTAGGTGGGAACGGCTCCACCCTCCACTTGAGGTGGAGAACATGACTGGATTAAATCTATCAACCTCCTCCATTCTCCCAGGAGTAGAGATTGGTGCAAAGAAAGTCATAGGACCTCATGGGACCCCTGCCACGAAAAGGGATGCGCTGAGACTTGGGGGGTCACCAGAAGGCCATCCATTGCCATTGGGGTGGTGCAGAATGAAGATGTGAGGCCTGCTGAGGCCATATCTACCACCTTGAATGGAGCCTCTGGATCAAACTCTACCTGAAGCCTATTCTGCACAGAGGCTTTTCAGCTATGGAAGCCCGTGAAGTCCTTTTGATTGTTTGTTTGCTTGCTTTGTTTAAGTCACTTTGAGCCAGATTTTCTGCTTTTTTATAACCAAAAACTGCTGACAAACATAGAGAAATTTCACTTTCTAGCTTCTCCTGGTGAAATACATTTAATAAAATGTCAGAGCACAGAAGACCTTGGAGCTCTCTGCCATATAGAGCGGAGGAAAAGGCAGCACACAGTCTGCAAATCTCAGCAAAATCTTTGGGTGTTTGTTCAGTCATTCACTCCTCCCTTCCTCCTCAAGCATGCCATCCCCCGCACACCATACCCAATGCCCAGCAGTTTTCCCCAGTGTCCCTGAAGGTCCTTCTCACTGCCAACAACCACGGTTTCAGTCACTTACACCATATTGATGAAAAGTCATGTGACATGTTGCTGTGAAGGGGTTTCACACTCATTACCTCATCTCATGTAATTTAAATGAGGCACATGCATCTAAAGGGCTTAGAGAAGGTCCACCGCATGGTAAATCCCCAGTACATGGCCACAAAGTATATACAATGACTTTCTCATGTTAAAGAGAGAAGATACAAACTCACTAAAGGTTGCTCTCTCTCCCCCAAGATTGGTCGATGCCTTTATTATGTTCATGTTCGCTGACCATCCAGAGAGAACCAACATGTCTGGCTTTTCCCAAATTTATTTTTCACAGAACCCCTTATGACTGATGACCTGAAGAACATGATTTGGGAAACAGTGGCATGGGATGGTCCCTGATGGCTCAGGGTACAAGAAGCTTGGTCTACATTATAGCCTTCTCACTGACTCGTTGTTAGCCTCTCAGCAAAATGCGTACTTTTCCTGAACCTCAGTTTTCTCTTCTGTAAAATGAACAGGAAAGTTAACATAAACAGATCCAACTGTGCTGAAATAAGGATGAAAGACACCAACAGCTATGACCCTCCAGGGTATGTGTGGCTAATTGGTGAGTGTCTTAGTCAGCTCAAGCTGCCATAACAAAGTACCATAGATTGAATGGCTTAAACCACAAAATTTATTCCTCACTGTTATAGAGGCTGGGGATTCAGAGATCAGAGGTTACCAGCATGGTTGGATTCTGGTGAGAGCTCTCTCTGGTTTGTAGATGGCCACCTTCTCGTTGTGTCCTCAAATGGCGTGGGGAGAGAGAAAGCAAGCATTGTGTCTCTTCTTATAAGGGCACTAATCCCATCATGGGTGCCTCACCATCATGACCTCATCTAACCCTAATTATCTCCAAAAGACCTCACCTCCAAATATCATCACACTGGGGGGTTATGGCTTCGACACATGAATTTTGGGGAGACACAGTTCAGTCCATAGCAGTGACTATAAGTGGCAGGCCTGAGTCCTCGACCCAGCCTCTCTCCATTTTGCAATTATGTCATTTCAGTTATATGTAAAAATTAAAGCCATATGATGAGAGATAGAGCCTGAGAGCCCCTGATCTCCATTTCAATCATCATGCATATCTGCAGCCTCTCTATATTTCAGTAAATCATCTGATAGCTTCACAGGCAAAGAGTTAGAGGAAGGACACCCAGCAACAGTCTCTATCACTTGCTGGGGGTGTCAACAAAAATTGATCTCATTCCTCTGTTTTGACTTATCTCAATTTCTGATTATCTACAATAATAAATGTGAACAAGTTATAAATTTCTAGAGTGACTGGCGCACGGCCTAAGGAGCCAGGCTGCCTTGAATCCTGATTCCACTTGTGTGGCCCAGACAGTTCCTTCCCTTCCCAAAGGCCATTGCCTCACCTCTTAAATGGCAATAATGATACTCACTGTTCCAGTTACCTTTGGCTGTGTGATCAGCTACCCGCAAGGCTAGTGGTTTAAACAATCATTTTATCTTGCTCACCATATCATGGGTCAGGAACTCTGGAAGGGCTCAAAGAGACAGTTCACTTCCAATCTTTGAGGCAGCGGCTAGAGCAGCAGGGTTGGGGGATTCACTTCCAAACTGGCCTCTTCACTCACACATGTGGCCCCTCAGGACTCCTTGACCTCTCTCTGTTTCCACAAGCATCTCATCCTCCAGGGCCCCTTCGTGTGGCTTGGGCTTCCTCACAACGTGGCAGCTCAGAGCACCTGGAGCAAGGATTCCATAAGATCCAGGTGGGAGCCGCAGGGCTTTGTATGACCTAGCTTCGAGAGTTCCAGAACATTACTTTCATCACTTTTTATTAGTCAAAGCAAGTTATAAGCCAGCCCCAATTCAAAAGGAGGCACATAAACCTCACCTCTTGTTGGCAGGAGTGACAAAGAATATGCAGCCATGTTAACCCAGCACATCCATCTACCCTCTTGAAGAATCTTATAAGAATTCGATTTCATATGTCTGTGAAGGGCTTAGCTCCACACTGCCGTTTGAGATGCTGGAAATGTAAATCTAATCATCTTGCCACCAGCCCCAGCTGTGATCACTTAATCCTCTCACAGCTGCAATGGCTGCAGTGAACAGCACCCTGGACAGAGCCCTGGTGCAAGTGCCCTGACCTACCCCAGCGGCAGACAGCACAGGCCCTTTGGGGAGCGGTGAGAAAGCCCGCCAGCCCCATATCAGGTGCATGCAGAGTGAACTTCCGAATCCCTGCAGGTCCCTTCAGGTCCCTCTTTTGCCTGCTCTGGTTCTCCATGGACGCCAGACAGACTCCTAGATAAGCTCAGGCTTTAGAGCAAGTGCCAGGTTCTAGTCTGGCTCCACTACTTCCCTGGTCAAGTTCTTCACTTCCACTTGACCTCAGTGTCTCACCTGTAAAATGGGGATAATCAAAGAACCCACCACAAGGGCTTCAGAACGATTAAGATGATTGAATAAAGCACTTAGCATTAGCCTACAGCAAGGCTCTCAATACATGTCGGATCTTAGGAGTTGTGGACTGATGTTACTATTAGTATTATTTCAGAAGACAGCTACTGTTTTGTTATGAATGGTGTGGAGAAAGATGTGGCGGGGAGATGCTCCTCAAAGCAAGTTTTGGGGACCCTCAGATGTGGAAGGGGAAAGAACCAGAGTAAGCAGAAGACACAGAGGTTGGGGGCCATTTAACCATGGGGATAATATGCAGTCTCCTGACACCCCTCAGCATTGCCTGAGGGCCACATCATGTCACATCAAGGAGAGGTGACCCCAGGCTCATTCTACTTTCTCATCCAAGGCCCAGGGTCACATCTCTGCCCTGTGAGAAAACCGAGAGCCGGCACACCTCAAAACGCGAGAGTGGTTTTATTCCAACAGGTTGCCATGTAGAAATGAACAGAAACGTCATCGAGAGCCTCTGATGCCTGGAACAATTTCTCTGGGTTGTCCTTCAACTATGTAGAATACGAAAAGGACAGAAGACGCGATTAAAGCAATGTATGATTTGCCATAAATAATAAATCAATAACCATCGGTGATGCACCCATCTCTCTTCAACTTGGTTTAAAACAAAAAATTAAATATAGAACAAAAGAAACTATAAAGGAAATACAAGAAGCAGCAGGGGAGAGATTTTCCTGCTGTTTCTTGCCTTAAAAAAAAATACCCTCCAAGGAAATCCATTTTGACTGAGGGGGAGGGCTATGTGGCTCTGTGGGGGGTCGTCATCCAGGCATGCAGCCTGACTAAACATTCCCCCAGGAGAACCACACATTTCATGCTGTGGGACAAAGGAGCAAGCCACCCAGAGCGTGGCCCGGGGCTGCGACAGGAATTGCCAAAATTTGGGCATCTTGGACTGGACTCCAGGTTTTGCCATTTTGCCAGCCGTATGACCTTGGGCTTGGCTGTACCTCCAGGATATCCATCTGCAAAGTGGGGACGATATCTCCATTCTCCTGAGGACATTGGAAGGATAGAATGAGATATATCAGAAGGGTCTGGAACCTTGGAGACAACTAGTGAGCTCATTCGGGTCAAATGTCATTCTAGTCTGAAAAGATGCCATCGTGGTTGTTCAAAGCAGGGCCTGGGGTGAGTGCTTCCTCGGTAGGCCATGTCAGCTTTCATAGCCTCTCACAGTGAACACTAATACCAGTTTGCCTACTGACGTACAAGGGGTTAATCACCCAGCCTGCCTAGCTGTGTTCCTGCCACTGGTACTTTGTTGAGTACCTACTATGCGCATGTCAAACGAGGCCTCCTTATCCTCCTGAGCTCTAAGGTTTTCTCTCTCATGACACAGTAGAGAAGAGTTGAGAGGTAAAGAGGAAGGAGAGGGTTGCCCAGGCGTCCAGATCTCCTTTCAGCCACACCACTGGCCTGGGCAACCCCCTCCTCTCCCATGTCTTAAATAGCCTCGTATCTCCAGTCTTGGATGCCACCATCTTATTGGCCCCAATTCATTACCTCTTCCTATATCCACACCCTTGACCAAGTGACCTTGCAGAGTCCTCCTCCTCTAACTGGGCTCAGCCCCTTGCTTTGGCCAATGGCATGCCAGCAAACAAGATGCAAGCAGGGGCTTCAAAATTGCTTGCATGATTGGACTTGCACCTCTGCTGAGAACAATGCTCTTTTGCACCTCTGCTGGGAACAATGCTCAGGCTAGCCTGCCGAAAGATGGGATGTGTGGAGCTGAGTCAAGTCCCTGGTCATGCCAGGTGAAGCCAGGCTAGATCAGCTGGCAGCCAGCCCACTCCAGAACTTCGATCGAGCCCAGCCAAGATCAGCAGAGCCCATCCCAGAGCAGCTGAACCTCATGAATATAGGAGCTGCATAAATGTTGACCACTAAAATCCACTGAGCTTTAGTGGCCCTTTGTTACACAGAGTTATTGCGGTCATAGATAACTGATACACTAGCCAACTCCTTGAACTTGACAAGTACTCAGCTAAACTCATTTCTTCGTCCTCAAACTGCCCAAACAAAGCCTCATCTCATCGAAGGCTCGACCTCACCCAGTGGCCCTAGCCAGAAATCCAGGCCTTCAACTCCTGCCTCTCCATCACCTTTTCCACTTACAGGTGTGCTGCCATATTTCCACCCCCAAATGTCTCTGGACTTGGACTTATCTCACCTGAACGTCTTGCTCTCATGCTTGGATTATTCCCACGGCCACTCACTTCTAAACTAGTCTCTCTCTCAGCCAGACTTGTTCTAGCCAATTGCATATCCACCCAGCCCCCAGGAAGAATTTTCTAAAAGGGAATTTGCTTTAAACCAGCAACCAACAACCAGAAAGGCACTCCAGCCTGACTTGCCTCCAGATTCACCTTCATATTTTACTGTCTCAAGTAGCCATCACCCCAACACATAAAACTACCATACCCCCTTCTCTACAAATGTCATCCTGTTGCATGACTCCGTGCCTTTGCATATGCTGTTCCCACTGCCAAAAATACCCTTCACTGCCTCTTTCATGTTGATCCTTTCTATAAAACTCCTTTATAAGTGATTGCAAGTGCCACCTTTTGGGAAGGTTGCAAGCTGCCAAAGAAAGAGATACAGCAGCCCAGAGGAGAGCTTCTTATCTGTTGAGTGGGAAATAATTCACCTTCTTCTTGGAACTAAGGGAAAGCTTGATTTGGGATTTTGATCTTTGACTCTTACCACTTCACCACGGAAAGCAAATGCAGGGCCCTCGGGGTCACACAGGACTTGTTTTAAATCCCAGCTCCTCCTCTCCCTGGCTGGGACTTCACCATGTGGGGCCTCAGTGTCACCAGAGTCCCTGGTGAAATATAAGAGTTGAGGACCTGTTGAGTCACATAAGGAACACAGGATTCATTGGATCCTCCCCTAACCCCATTTTACTGGGGAGAAAACTGAGGCTTCAAGAGGTGGAATGACTTGCCCAAGGCCACGTGACTTTGGCGCAGACAGGCCTGGAGTTAGAGAGGCACCTCCCCGCTTGAGGAGCAGAGACAAAGTGGCCTCAGAACCTCCCACTGCTGTCTTTCCTTCCACCCTAGCAAGGGCCCCTTCCCCCAACTCTCTTTTCCAGGACTTCGACTAGATAGCCTTCTGTTTCATTCCAGCAGTGCCCTGACCCCTTGCCCCTGGGACCAGCATTAGATTACAGATAAAGCCCAGCCAGGCCCGCGGGGGAGACCCCTCTTCCATGCATGACCTCCACCGAGGGATGAATTGAGGGCAGAACAGGGAGGGGAGATAAGAACATAAAAGGCAGCTAGGGCAGTGGGGCCAGAGTCAGGAGCCAGTGGGCAACTGGGAGCTGGGAAGACACCAGGAGATGAACTACTTCCAAATGGGAAACCTGAGGCCCCCCATGGGAAACCAACTGGCCCCACATTCCACTTATTCTCAGTGGCCAGTCTGGGCGCAGACCCTGATCTCCAGACTCCTGATCCAGTGCGCCTACGAGCAGTGAGAACGAACCTCCCCAAACCTCAGACAGAGCACTGCATTTCCCTTTATATCCCAGAGAGGTGGGCAACACAGCTATGCCTAGACCCATCTTACAGATGGAGAAACTGAGGCTTCAAGTGTTGCATTCACTGTCTCACAGAAAGATGGTGGAGGGGTTGGGATAAAACCCTGGCCTCGTGTCTCCAGGTCAGAGTAGGCATGGTCATTCTTGGACCCTAATGTGGCGAGAGGAAGATGGCACAGCGGGCAAGCACTAATGTTTGGTAGCACCTACTATGTGCTGGGCACAGGGTTACAAGGTAAGCACACAGCCGTGGCCCTAGCCAGAGGTGGAGACACGACCACAGCAGGACAGTTCAGTGGCTTGGGCAGTGATGAGTAGGGATCAGAGCAGCTCATCTTGCTGCATTCACCTTTGCAACAGCTCTGCGAGGCAGCCCACGGGCATCGTTAGGCCCGTTTCACAGGTGAGGAAGCTGAGGTCCATTTCACAGATGAAGAAGAGGAGCTCAGAGCTGGGGTAGCAGCCAGGGCCCCAATCTTGGACTCCCTTCCTCATCCTCAGTACTATCCTAGACTAGGATCCTCTAGGTCTTGGAGGCTAGCCTCGGGGGATTTGGAAAAGGCCTGGCTGGGCCACCCCAGGCATCAGCTAGAGGTACCAGTAGCCTTGACAGCTCATAGAGGGTCTCCCGCAATCAGGACAAGAATCCAACGCTCTGGGACAATGGGGGACTCCAAGGGCTGTGGAGTCTTTGGATGGGGGTGTTACCTGTGGTGACTGTGAACACACTCGTACACATACACGTGCACACACATACAATCTTGTCGACCCTGGAAGCAGCTAGTCTCTAGCTGCTAGACGTCAGGACAAGCACCAAAATAAATATAGAAATCAAACTTCTCTCAAAAGCACTTGCAACACACTCCTGTGGGGCTAAGAAATCCTTCCATTTCGTGGGCTGTGAAAGACGGCCGATTCTGTGACAAAATAATGTTCTTTCTTTTGCAAGCATCACGCGTTCATGCATAGCCAGCTTCTTCCCACCCATTTTTCACCCTCCTTGGTCTTCCCTGGAGAAACCTCAGAGACCAAAGCCCTGGCACACTCATTTTCCTTGAGATCTGGAGATGAGGTCTGAATGAGGAAGGAACTCGGCCAAGGTCGCATAGCTGGTGAGCAAATCAAACCCAGGCCCCTCTGAGACCAGGCCCCAGATTCCAGCCACCTCCCGATACACTTCTGGAAAATAATCTCGAGATCTTTTCTTATTTTCCTCTTCTCTCAGCCTTACTTGCTCTTCTTTCTTCGTATATCTCTCTCCATTTTTTTCACTCCCTCCTTCAATCCTTCCTCAGTCTATCCCTCTTCCTACGTCCCTACCTGTCTCTTTCTTTCTTCCCCCTCTCTCTGTTCTTTCTCTCTCTCTGTCTCTCACTGTCGCTCTCTGTCTTGCTCTCTGTGTGTCTTTCTCCATTTCTCCACTTCCTTGCTCCTCCTGCTCCCCCTCCATTATCCTCAATTCTCTCCCCAACCTCCCATTCTCTCCTAAGACGCCCCTCCTCCCTGTGCCTTCCTTGTAGACTCACTCACCCCCTGCCCACACTCACCTTCACAGGGTGCCCTCTGCCTCTCAGCCCCCTTAGCATCAGTACTGCCTTTGCCCAATCCCGCCAGCTCCACGGCCCTGCCAATCCAGCGGGAAGCTTCCTCCTCCTACCCTCACACCTCCTCCGGGCCCACCGCGCCCAGGCCCCCACTGTATTTGCAGCCACCATGAAGAAGCCCCCACCCCAAGTGAAAGGGCAGGCACCTGATGGAAGCAGGATTGGGGCTGGGCGGACATGAGCCCTGATTAAAGAACGCTTCCCAGCGTGGCCTGGTTTGCATTACCTCCGCCGGGCCGGCTCCAGGCTGACAGCTGGACGCACTTTTCCAAGGCGCAGGGAAGGGAGCTGGACCGTCTGTGCGCACACATGCGTGGGCTCCGTCTCGGACAGCCCGTAATGGCTTTCGCATGGAGAAGGAAATAAGCCTCTCCAACCTCCAGCACCGATTTTCCTGTCAAGAGATTTTGGA